>NW_027101861.1:0-300000 GCF_035609145.1 Eleutherodactylus coqui | reverse complement strand
ATGTGACATGTTTTGCGGACTGGCCCTTTAAGAGGCAGACCCTAGAAGTGGACAAACCCTTGAAGAGGTGACAAATTTAGGGAATTATGTCCTTTAAGAGGTTGACCAGGGTTGTGTACAAACCCTCGAAACAACAGCATTTTAAGTGTACTGGCCCTTTAAGAGGTGGACCTGGGAAGCTTACGGACCTTTAAAATTGGCAATACTTTAAGGTGACTGGCCTATGAAGAGGATGACCATGGAAGTGGACAGTCCTTAAAGATGCATTATTGTGTGTGGGTGGCCTTCTAAGAGACAACCCTGGGAATGGACAGACCTTTGGAAATGTCAATGTGGCTTATGAAGTGGAAAGCCACTTGAACATGTGACATGTTTTGCGGACTGGCCCTTTAAGAGGCAGACCCTAGAAGTGGACAAACCCTTGAAGAGGTGACAAATTTAGGGAATTATGTCCTTTAAGAGGTTGACCAGGGTTGTGTACAAACCCTCAAAACAACAGCATTTTAAGTGTACTGGCCCTTTAAGAGGTGGACCTGGGAAGCTTACGGACCTTTAAAATTGGCAATACTTTAAGGTGACTGGCCTATGAAGAGGATGACCATGGAAGTGGACAGTCCTTAAAGATGCATTATTGTGTGTGGGTGGCCTTCTAAGAGACAACCCTGGGAATGGACAGACCTTTGGAAATGTCAATGTGGCTTATGAAGTGGAAATCCACTTGAACATGTGACATGTTTTGATGACTGGCCCTTTAAGAGGCAGACCCTAGATATGGACAAACCCTTGAAGAGGTGACAAATTTAGGGAATTATGTCCTTTAAGAGGTTGACCAGGGTTGTGTACAAACCCTTGAAACAACAGTATTTTAAGTGTACTGGCCCTTTAAGAGGTGGACCTGGGAAGCTTACGAACCTTTAAAATTGGCAATACTTTAAGGTGACTGGCCTATGAAGAGGATGACCATGGAAGTGGACAGTCCTTAAAGATGCATTATTGTGTGTGTGTGGCCTTCTAAGAGACAACCCTGGGAATGGACAGACCTTTGGAAATGTCAATGTGGCTTATGAAGTGGAAAGCCACTTGAACATGTGACATGTTTTGCGGACTGGCCCTTTAAGAGGCAGACCCTAGAAGTGGACAAACCCTTGAAGAGGTGACAAATTTAGGGAATTATGTCCTTTAAGAGGTTGACCAGGGTTGTGTACAAACCCTCAAAACAACAGCATTTTAAGTGTACTGGCCCTTTAAGAGGTGGACCTGGGAAGCTTACGGACCTTTAAAATTGGCAATACTTTAAGGTGACTGGCCTATGAAGAGGATGACCATGGAAGTGGACAGTCCTTAAAGATGCATTATTGTGTGTGGGTGGCCTTCTAAGAGACAACCCTGGGAATGGACAGACCTTTGGAAATGTCAATGTGGCTTATGAAGTGGAAAGCCACTTGAACATGTGACATGTTTTGCGGACTGGCCCTTTAAGAGGCAGACCCTAGAAGTGGACAAACCCTTGAAGAGGTGACAAATTTAGGGAATTATGTCCTTTAAGAGGTTGACCAGGGTTGTGTACAAACCCTTGAAACAACAGCATTTTAAGTGTACTGGCCCTTTAAGAGGTGGACCTGGGAAGCTTACAGACCTTTAAAATTGGCAATACTTTAAGGTGACTGGCCTATGAAGAGGATGACCATGGAAGTGGACAGTCCTTAAAGATGCATTATTGTGTGTGGGTGGCCTTCTAAGAGACAACCCTGGGAATGGACAGACCTTTGGAAATGTCAATGTGGCTTATGAAGTGGAAAGCCACTTGAACATGTGACATGTTTTGCGGACTGGCCCTTTAAGAGGCAGACCCTAGAAGTGGACAAACCCTTGAAGAGGTGACAAATTTAGGGAATTATGTCCTTTAAGAGGTTGACCAGGGTTGTGTACAAACCCTCAAAACAACAGCATTTTAAGTGTACTAGCCCTTTAAGAGGTGGACCTGGGAAGCTTACGGACCTTTAAAATTGGCAATACTTTAAGGTGACTGGCCTATGAAGAGGATGACCATGGAAGTGGACAGTCCTTAAAGATGCATTATTGTGTGTGGGTGGCCTTCTAAGAGACAACCCTGGGAATGGACAGACCTTTGGAAATGTCAATGTGGCTTATGAAGTGGAAAGCCACTTGAACATGTGACATGTTTTGCGGACTGGCCCTTTAAGAGGCAGACCCTAGAAGTGGACAAACCCTTGAAGAGGTGACAAATTTAGGGAATTATGTCCTTTAAGAGGTTGACCAGGGTTGTGTACAAACCCTTGAAACAACAGCATTTTAAGTGTACTGGCCCTTTAAGAGGTGGACCTGGGAAGCTTCAGACCTTTAAAATTGGCAATACTTTAAGGTGACTGGCCTATGAAGAGGATGACCATGGAAGTGGACAGTCCTTAAAGATGCATTATTGTGTGTGGGTGGCCTTCTAAGAGACAACCCTGGGAATGGACAGACCTTTGGAAATGTCAATGTGGCTTATGAAGTGGAAAGCCACTTGAACATGTGACATGTTTTGATGACTGGCCCTTTAAGAGGCAGACCCTAGAAGTGGACAAACCCTTGAAGAGGTGACAAATTTAGGGAATTATGTCCTTTAAGAGGTTGACCAGGGTTGTGTACAAACCCTTGAAACAACAGCATTTTAAGTGTACTGGCCCTTTAAGAGGTGGACCTGGGAAGCTTACAGACCTTTAAAATTGGCAATACTTTAAGGTGACTGGCCTATGAAGAGGATGACCATGGAAGTGGACAGTCCTTAAAGATGCATTATTGTGTGTGGGTGGCCTTCTAAGAGACAACCCTGGGAATGGACAGACCTTTGGAAATGTCAATGTGGCTTATGAAGTGGAAAGCCACTTGAACATGTGACATGTTTTGCGGACTGGCCCTTTAAGAGGCAGACCCTAGAAGTGGACAAACCCTTGAAGAGGTGACAAATTTAGGGAATTATGTCCTTTAAGAGGTTGACCAGGGTTGTGTACAAACCCTTGAAACAACAGCATTTTAAGTGTACTGGCCCTTTAAGAGGTGGACCTGGGAAGCTTACGGACCTTTAAAATTGGCAATACTTTAAGGTGACTGGCCTATGAAGAGGATGACCATGGAAGTGGACAGTCCTTAAAGATGCATTATTGTGTGTGGGTGGCCTTCTAAGAGACAACCCTGGGAATGGACAGACCTTTGGAAATGTCAATGTGGCTTATGAAGTGGAAAGCCACTTGAACATGTGACATGTTTTGATGACTGGCCCTTTAAGAGGCAGACCCTAGAAGTGGACAAACCCTTGAAGAGGTGACAAATTTAGGGAATTATGTCCTTTAAGAGGTTGACCAGGGTTGTGTACAAACCCTTGAAACAACAGCATTTTAAGTGTACTGGCCCTTTAAGAGGTGAACCTGGGAAGCTTACAGACCTTTAAAATTGGCAATACTTTAAGGTGACTGGCCTATGAAGAGGATGACCATGGAAGTGGACAGTCCTTAAAGATGCATTATTGTGTGTGGGTGGCCTTCTAAGAGACAACCCTGGGAATGGACAGACCTTTGGAAATGTCAATGTGGCTTATGAAGTGGAAAGCCACTTGAACATGTGACATGTTTTGCGGACTGGCCCTTTAAGAGGCAGACCCTAGAAGTGGACAAACCCTTGAAGAGGTGACAAATTTAGGGAATTATGTCCTTTAAGAGGTTGACCAGGGTTGTGTACAAACCCTTGAAACAACAGCATTTTAAGTGTACTGGCCCTTTAAGAGGTGGACCTGGGAAGCTTACGGACCTTTAAAATTGGCAATACTTTAAGGTGACTGGCCTATGAAGAGGATGACCATGGAAGTGGACAGTCCTTAAAGATGCATTATTGTGTGTGGGTGGCCTTCTAAGAGACAACCCTGGGAATGGACAGACCTTTGGAAATGTCAATGTGGCTTATGAAGTGGAAAGCCACTTGAACATGTGACATGTTTTGCGGACTGGCCCTTTAAGAGGCAGACCCTAGAAGTGGACAAACCCTTGAAGAGGTGACAAATTTAGGGAATTATGTCCTTTAAGAGGTTGACCAGGGTTGTGTACAAACCCTCAAAACAACAGCATTTTAAGTGTACTGGCCCTTTAAGAGGTGGACCTGGGAAGCTTACGGACCTTTAAAATTGGCAATACTTTAAGGTGACTGGCCTATGAAGAGGATGACCATGGAAGTGGACAGTCCTTAAAGATGCATTATTGTGTGTGGGTGGCCTTCTAAGAGACAACCCTGGGAATGGACAGACCTTTGGAAATGTCAATGTGGCTTATGAAGTGGAAAGCCACTTGAACATGTGACATGTTTTGATGACTGGCCCTTTAAGAGGCAGACCCTAGAAGTGGACAAACCCTTGAAGAGGTGACAAATTTAGGGAATTATGTCCTTTAAGAGGTTGACCAGGGTTGTGTACAAACCCTTGAAACAACAGCATTTTAAGTGTACTGGCCCTTTAAGAGGTGGACCTGGGAAGCTTACGGACCTTTAAAATTGGCAATACTTTAAGGTGACTGGCCTATGAAGAGGATGACCATGGAAGTGGACAGTCCTTAAAGATGCATTATTGTGTGTGGGTGGCCTTCTAAGAGACAACCCTGGGAATGGACATACCTTTGGAAATTTCAATGTGGCTTATGAAGTGGAAATCCACTTGAACATGTGACATGTTTTGATGACTGGCCCTTTAAGAGGCAGACCCTAGATATGGACAAACCCTTGAAGAGGTGACAAATTTAGGGAATTATGTCCTTTAAGAGGTCGACCAGGGTTGTGTACAAACCCTGGAAACAACAGTATTTTAAGTGTACTGGCCCTTTAAGAGGTGGACCTGGGAAGCTTACAGACCTTTAAAATTGGCAATACTTTAAGGTGACTGGCCTATGAAGAGGATGACCATGGAAGTGGACAGTCCTTAAAGATGCATTATTGTGTGTGGGTGGCCTTCTAAGAGACAACCCTGGGAATGGACAGACCTTTGGAAATGTCAATGTGGCTTATGAAGTGGAAAGCCACTTGAACATGTGACATGTTTTGCGGACTGGCCCTTTAAGAGGCAGACCCTAGAAGTGGACAAACCCTTGAAGAGGTGACAAATTTAGGGAATTATGTCCTTTAAGAGGTTGACCAGGGTTGTGTACAAACCCTCAAAACAACAGCATTTTAAGTGTACTGGCCCTTTAAGAGGTGGACCTGGGAAGCTTACGGACCTTTAAAATTGGCAATACTTTAAGGTGACTGGCCTATGAAGAGGATGACCATGGAAGTGGACAGTCCTTAAAGATGCATTATTGTGTGTGGGTGGCCTTCTAAGAGACAACCCTGGGAATGGACAGACCTTTGGAAATGTCAATGTGGCTTATGAAGTGGAAAGCCACTTGAACATGTGACATGTTTTGCGGACTGGCCCTTTAAGAGGCAGACCCTAGAAGTGGACAAACCCTTGAAGAGGTGACAAATTTAGGGAATTATGTCCTTTAAGAGGTTGACCAGGGTTGTGTACAAACCCTCAAAACAACAGCATTTTAAGTGTACTGGCCCTTTAAGAGGTGGACCTGGGAAGCTTACGGACCTTTAAAATTGGCAATACTTTAAGGTGACTGGCCTATGAAGAGGATGACCATGGAAGTGGACAGTCCTTAAAGATGCATTATTGTGTGTGGGTGGCCTTCTAAGAGACAACCCTGGGAATGGACAGACCTTTGGAAATGTCAATGTGGCTTATGAAGTGGAAAGCCACTTGAACATGTGACATGTTTTGCGGACTGGCCCTTTAAGAGGCAGACCCTAGAAGTGGACAAACCCTTGAAGAGGTGACAAATTTAGGGAATTATGTCCTTTAAGAGGTTGACCAGGGTTGTGTACAAACCCTCAAAACAACAGCATTTTAAGTGTACTAGCCCTTTAAGAGGTGGACCTGGGAAGCTTACGGACCTTTAAAATTGGCAATACTTTAAGGTGACTGGCCTATGAAGAGGATGACCATGGAAGTGGACAGTCCTTAAAGATGCATTATTGTGTGTGGGTGGCCTTCTAAGAGACAACCCTGGGAATGGACAGACCTTTGGAAATGTCAATGTGGCTTATGAAGTGGAAAGCCACTTGAACATGTGACATGTTTTGCGGACTGGCCCTTTAAGAGGCAGACCCTAGAAGTGGACAAACCCTTGAAGAGGTGACAAATTTAGGGAATTATGTCCTTTAAGAGGTTGACCAGGGTTGTGTACAAACCCTTGAAACAACAGCATTTTAAGTGTACTGGCCCTTTAAGAGGTGGACCTGGGAAGCTTCAGACCTTTAAAATTGGCAATACTTTAAGGTGACTGGCCTATGAAGAGGATGACCATGGAAGTGGACAGTCCTTAAAGATGCATTATTGTGTGTGGGTGGCCTTCTAAGAGACAACCCTGGGAATGGACAGACCTTTGGAAATGTCAATGTGGCTTATGAAGTGGAAAGCCACTTGAACATGTGACATGTTTTGATGACTGGCCCTTTAAGAGGCAGACCCTAGAAGTGGACAAACCCTTGAAGAGGTGACAAATTTAGGGAATTATGTCCTTTAAGAGGTTGACCAGGGTTGTGTACAAACCCTTGAAACAACAGCATTTTAAGTGTACTGGCCCTTTAAGAGGTGGACCTGGGAAGCTTACAGACCTTTAAAATTGGCAATACTTTAAGGTGACTGGCCTATGAAGAGGATGACCATGGAAGTGGACAGTCCTTAAAGATGCATTATTGTGTGTGGGTGGCCTTCTAAGAGACAACCCTGGGAATGGACAGACCTTTGGAAATGTCAATGTGGCTTATGAAGTGGAAAGCCACTTGAACATGTGACATGTTTTGCGGACTGGCCCTTTAAGAGGCAGACCCTAGAAGTGGACAAACCCTTGAAGAGGTGACAAATTTAGGGAATTATGTCCTTTAAGAGGTTGACCAGGGTTGTGTACAAACCCTTGAAACAACAGCATTTTAAGTGTACTGGCCCTTTAAGAGGTGGACCTGGGAAGCTTACGGACCTTTAAAATTGGCAATACTTTAAGGTGACTGGCCTATGAAGAGGATGACCATGGAAGTGGACAGTCCTTAAAGATGCATTATTGTGTGTGGGTGGCCTTCTAAGAGACAACCCTGGGAATGGACAGACCTTTGGAAATGTCAATGTGGCTTATGAAGTGGAAAGCCACTTGAACATGTGACATGTTTTGATGACTGGCCCTTTAAGAGGCAGACCCTAGAAGTGGACAAACCCTTGAAGAGGTGACAAATTTAGGGAATTATGTCCTTTAAGAGGTTGACCAGGGTTGTGTACAAACCCTTGAAACAACAGCATTTTAAGTGTACTGGCCCTTTAAGAGGTGAACCTGGGAAGCTTACAGACCTTTAAAATTGGCAATACTTTAAGGTGACTGGCCTATGAAGAGGATGACCATGGAAGTGGACAGTCCTTAAAGATGCATTATTGTGTGTGGGTGGCCTTCTAAGAGACAACCCTGGGAATGGACAGACCTTTGGAAATGTCAATGTGGCTTATGAAGTGGAAAGCCACTTGAACATGTGACATGTTTTGCGGACTGGCCCTTTAAGAGGCAGACCCTAGAAGTGGACAAACCCTTGAAGAGGTGACAAATTTAGGGAATTATGTCCTTTAAGAGGTTGACCAGGGTTGTGTACAAACCCTCGAAACAACAGCATTTTAAGTGTACTGGCCCTTTAAGAGGTGGACCTGGGAAGCTTACGGACCTTTAAAATTGGCAATACTTTAAGGTGACTGGCCTATGAAGAGGATGACCATGGAAGTGGACAGTCCTTAAAGATGCATTATTGTGTGTGGGTGGCCTTCTAAGAGACAACCCTGGGAATGGACAGACCTTTGGAAATGTCAATGTGGCTTATGAAGTGGAAAGCCACTTGAACATGTGACATGTTTTGCGGACTGGCCCTTTAAGAGGCAGACCCTAGAAGTGGACAAACCCTTGAAGAGGTGACAAATTTAGGGAATTATGTCCTTTAAGAGGTTGACCAGGGTTGTGTACAAACCCTCAAAACAACAGCATTTTAAGTGTACTGGCCCTTTAAGAGGTGGACCTGGGAAGCTTACGGACCTTTAAAATTGGCAATACTTTAAGGTGACTGGCCTATGAAGAGGATGACCATGGAAGTGGACAGTCCTTAAAGATGCATTATTGTGTGTGGGTGGCCTTCTAAGAGACAACCCTGGGAATGGACAGACCTTTGGAAATGTCAATGTGGCTTATGAAGTGGAAAGCCACTTGAACATGTGACATGTTTTGCGGACTGGCCCTTTAAGAGGCAGACCCTAGAAGTGGACAAACCCTTGAAGAGGTGACAAATTTAGGGAATTATGTCCTTTAAGAGGTTGACCAGGGTTGTGTACAAACCCTTGAAACAACAGCATTTTAAGTGTACTGGCCCTTTAAGAGGTGGACCTGGGAAGCTTACAGACCTTTAAAATTGGCAATACTTTAAGGTGACTGGCCTATGAAGAGGATGACCATGGAAGTGGACAGTCCTTAAAGATGCATTATTGTGTGTGGGTGGCCTTCTAAGAGACAACCCTGGGAATGGACAGACCTTTGGAAATGTCAATGTGGCTTATGAAGTGGAAAGCCACTTGAACATGTGACATGTTTTGCGGACTGGCCCTTTAAGAGGCAGACCCTAGAAGTGGACAAACCCTTGAAGAGGTGACAAATTTAGGGAATTATGTCCTTTAAGAGGTTGACCAGGGTTGTGTACAAACCCTCAAAACAACAGCATTTTAAGTGTACTAGCCCTTTAAGAGGTGGACCTGGGAAGCTTACGGACCTTTAAAATTGGCAATACTTTAAGGTGACTGGCCTATGAAGAGGATGACCATGGAAGTGGACAGTCCTTAAAGATGCATTATTGTGTGTGGGTGGCCTTCTAAGAGACAACCCTGGGAATGGACAGACCTTTGGAAATGTCAATGTGGCTTATGAAGTGGAAAGCCACTTGAACATGTGACATGTTTTGCGGACTGGCCCTTTAAGAGGCAGACCCTAGAAGTGGACAAACCCTTGAAGAGGTGACAAATTTAGGGAATTATGTCCTTTAAGAGGTTGACCAGGGTTGTGTACAAACCCTTGAAACAACAGCATTTTAAGTGTACTGGCCCTTTAAGAGGTGGACCTGGGAAGCTTCAGACCTTTAAAATTGGCAATACTTTAAGGTGACTGGCCTATGAAGAGGATGACCATGGAAGTGGACAGTCCTTAAAGATGCATTATTGTGTGTGGGTGGCCTTCTAAGAGACAACCCTGGGAATGGACAGACCTTTGGAAATGTCAATGTGGCTTATGAAGTGGAAAGCCACTTGAACATGTGACATGTTTTGATGACTGGCCCTTTAAGAGGCAGACCCTAGAAGTGGACAAACCCTTGAAGAGGTGACAAATTTAGGGAATTATGTCCTTTAAGAGGTTGACCAGGGTTGTGTACAAACCCTTGAAACAACAGCATTTTAAGTGTACTGGCCCTTTAAGAGGTGGACCTGGGAAGCTTACAGACCTTTAAAATTGGCAATACTTTAAGGTGACTGGCCTATGAAGAGGATGACCATGGAAGTGGACAGTCCTTAAAGATGCATTATTGTGTGTGGGTGGCCTTCTAAGAGACAACCCTGGGAATGGACAGACCTTTGGAAATGTCAATGTGGCTTATGAAGTGGAAAGCCACTTGAACATGTGACATGTTTTGCGGACTGGCCCTTTAAGAGGCAGACCCTAGAAGTGGACAAACCCTTGAAGAGGTGACAAATTTAGGGAATTATGTCCTTTAAGAGGTTGACCAGGGTTGTGTACAAACCCTTGAAACAACAGCATTTTAAGTGTACTGGCCCTTTAAGAGGTGGACCTGGGAAGCTTACGGACCTTTAAAATTGGCAATACTTTAAGGTGACTGGCCTATGAAGAGGATGACCATGGAAGTGGACAGTCCTTAAAGATGCATTATTGTGTGTGGGTGGCCTTCTAAGAGACAACCCTGGGAATGGACAGACCTTTGGAAATGTCAATGTGGCTTATGAAGTGGAAAGCCACTTGAACATGTGACATGTTTTGCGGACTGGCCCTTTAAGAGGCAGACCCTAGAAGTGGACAAACCCTTGAAGAGGTGACAAATTTAGGGAATTATGTCCTTTAAGAGGTTGACCAGGGTTGTGTACAAACCCTTGAAACAACAGCATTTTAAGTGTACTGGCCCTTTAAGAGGTGGACCTGGGAAGCTTACGGACCTTTAAAATTGGCAATACTTTAAGGTGACTGGCCTATGAAGAGGATGACCATGGAAGTGGACAGTCCTTAAAGATGCATTATTGTGTGTGGGTGGCCTTCTAAGAGACAACCCTGGGAATGGACAGACCTTTGGAAATGTCAATGTGGCTTATGAAGTGGAAAGCCACTTGAACATGTGACATGTTTTGCGGACTGGCCCTTTAAGAGGCAGACCCTAGAAGTGGACAAACCCTTGAAGAGGTGACAAATTTAGGGAATTATGTCCTTTAAGAGGTTGACCAGGGTTGTGTACAAACCCTCGAAACAACAGCATTTTAAGTGTACTGGCCCTTTAAGAGGTGGACCTGGGAAGCTTACGGACCTTTAAAATTGGCAATACTTTAAGGTGACTGGCCTATGAAGAGGATGACCATGGAAGTGGACAGTCCTTAAAGATGCATTATTGTGTGTGGGTGGCCATCTAAGAGACAACCCTGGGAATGGACAGACCTTTGGAAATGTCAATGTGGCTTATGAAGTGGAAAGCCACTTGAACATGTGACATGTTTTGCGGACTGGCCCTTTAAGAGGCAGACCCTAGAAGTGGACAAACCCTTGAAGAGGTGACAAATTTAGGGAATTATGTCCTTTAAGAGGTTGACCAGGGTTGTGTACAAACCCTCAAAACAACAGCATTTTAAGTGTACTGGCCCTTTAAGAGGTGGACCTGGGAAGCTTACGGACCTTTAAAATTGGCAATACTTTAAGGTGACTGGCCTATGAAGAGGATGACCATGGAAGTGGACAGTCCTTAAAGATGCATTATTGTGTGTGGGTGGCCTTCTAAGAGACAACCCTGGGAATGGACAGACCTTTGGAAATGTCAATGTGGCTTATGAAGTGGAAAGCCACTTGAACATGTGACATGTTTTGCGGACTGGCCCTTTAAGAGGCAGACCCTAGAAGTGGACAAACCCTTGAAGAGGTGACAAATTTAGGGAATTATGTCCTTTAAGAGGTTGACCAGGGTTGTGTACAAACCCTTGAAACAACAGCATTTTAAGTGTACTGGCCCTTTAAGAGGTGGACCTGGGAAGCTTACAGACCTTTAAAATTGGCAATACTTTAAGGTGACTGGCCTATGAAGAGGATGACCATGGAAGTGGACAGTCCTTAAAGATGCATTATTGTGTGTGGGTGGCCTTCTAAGAGACAACCCTGGGAATGGACAGACCTTTGGAAATGTCAATGTGGCTTATGAAGTGGAAAGCCACTTGAACATGTGACATGTTTTGCGGACTGGCCCTTTAAGAGGCAGACCCTAGAAGTGGACAAACCCTTGAAGAGGTGACAAATTTAGGGAATTATGTCCTTTAAGAGGTTGACCAGGGTTGTGTACAAACCCTCAAAACAACAGCATTTTAAGTGTACTAGCCCTTTAAGAGGTGGACCTGGGAAGCTTACGGACCTTTAAAATTGGCAATACTTTAAGGTGACTGGCCTATGAAGAGGATGACCATGGAAGTGGACAGTCCTTAAAGATGCATTATTGTGTGTGGGTGGCCTTCTAAGAGACAACCCTGGGAATGGACAGACCTTTGGAAATGTCAATGTGGCTTATGAAGTGGAAAGCCACTTGAACATGTGACATGTTTTGCGGACTGGCCCTTTAAGAGGCAGACCCTAGAAGTGGACAAACCCTTGAAGAGGTGACAAATTTAGGGAATTATGTCCTTTAAGAGGTTGACCAGGGTTGTGTACAAACCCTTGAAACAACAGCATTTTAAGTGTACTGGCCCTTTAAGAGGTGGACCTGGGAAGCTTCAGACCTTTAAAATTGGCAATACTTTAAGGTGACTGGCCTATGAAGAGGATGACCATGGAAGTGGACAGTCCTTAAAGATGCATTATTGTGTGTGGGTGGCCTTCTAAGAGACAACCCTGGGAATGGACAGACCTTTGGAAATGTCAATGTGGCTTATGAAGTGGAAAGCCACTTGAACATGTGACATGTTTTGATGACTGGCCCTTTAAGAGGCAGACCCTAGAAGTGGACAAACCCTTGAAGAGGTGACAAATTTAGGGAATTATGTCCTTTAAGAGGTTGACCAGGGTTGTGTACAAACCCTCGAAACAACAGCATTTTAAGTGTACTGGCCCTTTAAGAGGTGGACCTGGGAAGCTTACAGACCTTTAAAATTGGCAATACTTTAAGGTGACTGGCCTATGAAGAGGATGACCATGGAAGTGGACAGTCCTTAAAGATGCATTATTGTGTGTGGGTGGCCTTCTAAGAGACAACCCTGGGAATGGACAGACCTTTGGAAATGTCAATGTGGCTTATGAAGTGGAAAGCCACTTGAACATGTGACATGTTTTGCGGACTGGCCCTTTAAGAGGCAGACCCTAGAAGTGGACAAACCCTTGAAGAGGTGACAAATTTAGGGAATTATGTCCTTTAAGAGGTTGACCAGGGTTGTGTACAAACCCTTGAAACAACAGCATTTTAAGTGTACTGGCCCTTTAAGAGGTGGACCTGGGAAGCTTACGGACCTTTAAAATTGGCAATACTTTAAGGTGACTGGCCTATGAAGAGGATGACCATGGAAGTGGACAGTCCTTAAAGATGCATTATTGTGTGTGGGTGGCCTTCTAAGAGACAACCCTGGGAATGGACAGACCTTTGGAAATGTCAATGTGGCTTATGAAGTGGAAAGCCACTTGAACATGTGACATGTTTTGCGGACTGGCCCTTTAAGAGGCAGACCCTAGAAGTGGACAAACCCTTGAAGAGGTGACAAATTTAGGGAATTATGTCCTTTAAGAGGTTGACCAGGGTTGTGTACAAACCCTTGAAACAACAGCATTTTAAGTGTACTGGCCCTTTAAGAGGTGGACCTGGGAAGCTTACGGACCTTTAAAATTGGCAATACTTTAAGGTGACTGGCCTATGAAGAGGATGACCATGGAAGTGGACAGTCCTTAAAGATGCATTATTGTGTGTGGGTGGCCTTCTAAGAGACAACCCTGGGAATGGACAGACCTTTGGAAATGTCAATGTGGCTTATGAAGTGGAAAGCCACTTGAACATGTGACATGTTTTGCGGACTGGCCCTTTAAGAGGCAGACCCTAGAAGTGGACAAACCCTTGAAGAGGTGACAAATTTAGGGAATTATGTCCTTTAAGAGGTTGACCAGGGTTGTGTACAAACCCTCAAAACAACAGCATTTTAAGTGTACTGGCCCTTTAAGAGGTGGACCTGGGAAGCTTACGGACCTTTAAAATTGGCAATACTTTAAGGTGACTGGCCTATGAAAAGGATGACCATGGAAGTGGACAGTCCTTAAAGATGCATTATTGTGTGTGGGTGGCCTTCTAAGAGACAACCCTGGGAATGGACAGACCTTTGGAAATGTCAATGTGGCTTATGAAGTGGAAAGCCACTTGAACATGTGACATGTTTTGATGACTGACCCTTTAAGAGGCAGACCCTAGAAGTGGACAAACCCTTGAAGAGGTGACAAATTTAGGGAATTACGTCCTTTAAGAGGTTGACCAGGGTTGTGTACAAACCCTTGAAACAACAGCATTTTAAGTGTACTGGCCCTTTAAGAGGTGGACCTGGGAAGCTTACAGACCTTTAAAATTGGCAATACTTTAAGGTGACTGGCCTATGAAGAGGATGACCATGGAAGTGGACAGTCCTTAAAGATGCATTATTGTGTGTGGGTGGCCTTCTAAGAGACAACCCTGGGAATGGACAGACCTTTGGAAATGTCAATGTGGCTTATGAAGTGGAAAGCCACTTGAACATGTGACATGTTTTGCGGACTGGCCCTTTAAGAGGCAGACCCTAGAAGTGGACAAACCCTTGAAGAGGTGACAAATTTAGGGAATTATGTCCTTTAAGAGGTTGACCAGGGTTGTGTACAAACCCTCGAAACAACAGCATTTTAAGTGTACTGGCCCTTTAAGAGGTGGACCTGGGAAGCTTACGGACCTTTAAAATTGGCAATACTTTAAGGTGACTGGCCTATGAAGAGGATGACCATGGAAGTGGACAGTCCTTAAAGATGCATTATTGTGTGTGGGTGGCCTTCTAAGAGACAACCCTGGGAATGGACAGACCTTTGGAAATGTCAATGTGGCTTATGAAGTGGAAAGCCACTTGAACATGTGACATGTTTTGCGGACTGGCCCTTTAAGAGGCAGACCCTAGAAGTGGACAAACCCTTGAAGAGGTGACAAATTTAGGGAATTATGTCCTTTAAGAGGTTGACCAGGGTTGTGTACAAACCCTCAAAACAACAGCATTTTAAGTGTACTGGCCCTTTAAGAGGTGGACCTGGGAAGCTTACGGACCTTTAAAATTGGCAATACTTTAAGGTGACTGGCCTATGAAGAGGATGACCATGGAAGTGGACAGTCCTTAAAGATGCATTATTGTGTGTGGGTGGCCTTCTAAGAGACAACCCTGGGAATGGACAGACCTTTGGAAATGTCAATGTGGCTTATGAAGTGGAAAGCCACTTGAACATGTGACATGTTTTGCGGACTGGCCCTTTAAGAGGCAGACCCTAGAAGTGGACAAACCCTTGAAGAGGTGACAAATTTAGGGAATTATGTCCTTTAAGAGGTTGACCAGGGTTGTGTACAAACCCTCAAAACAACAGCATTTTAAGTGTACTGGCCCTTTAAGAGGTGGACCTGGGAAGCTTACGGACCTTTAAAATTGGCAATACTTTAAGGTGACTGGCCTATGAAGAGGATGACCATGGAAGTGGACAGTCCTTAAAGATGCATTATTGTGTGTGGGTGGCCTTCTAAGAGACAACCCTGGGAATGGACAGACCTTTGGAAATGTCAATGTGGCTTATGAAGTGGAAATCCACTTGAACATGTGACATGTTTTGATGACTGGCCCTTTAAGAGGCAGACCCTAGATATGGACAAACCCTTGAAGAGGTGACAAATTTAGGGAATTATGTCCTTTAAGAGGTTGACCAGGGTTGTGTACAAACCCTTGAAACAACAGTATTTTAAGTGTACTGGCCCTTTAAGAGGTGGACCTGGGAAGCTTACGGACCTTTAAAATTGGCAATACTTTAAGGTGACTGGCCTATGAAGAGGATGACCATGGAAGTGGACAGTCCTTAAAGATGCATTATTGTGTGTGTGTGGCCTTCTAAGAGACAACCCTGGGAATGGACAGACCTTTGGAAATGTCAATGTGGCTTATGAAGTGGAAAGCCACTTGAACATGTGACATGTTTTGCGGACTGGCCCTTTAAGAGGCAGACCCTAGAAGTGGACAAACCCTTGAAGAGGTGACAAATTTAGGGAATTATGTCCTTTAAGAGGTTGACCAGGGTTGTGTACAAACCCTCAAAACAACAGCATTTTAAGTGTACTGGCCCTTTAAGAGGTGGACCTGGGAAGCTTACGGACCTTTAAAATTGGCAATACTTTAAGGTGACTGGCCTATGAAGAGGATGACCATGGAAGTGGACAGTCCTTAAAGATGCATTATTGTGTGTGGGTGGCCTTCTAAGAGACAACCCTGGGAATGGACAGACCTTTGGAAATGTCAATGTGGCTTATGAAGTGGAAAGCCACTTGAACATGTGACATGTTTTGCGGACTGGCCCTTTAAGAGGCAGACCCTAGAAGTGGACAAACCCTTGAAGAGGTGACAAATTTAGGGAATTATGTCCTTTAAGAGGTTGACCAGGGTTGTGTACAAACCCTTGAAACAACAGCATTTTAAGTGTACTGGCCCTTTAAGAGGTGGACCTGGGAAGCTTACAGACCTTTAAAATTGGCAATACTTTAAGGTGACTGGCCTATGAAGAGGATGACCATGGAAGTGGACAGTCCTTAAAGATGCATTATTGTGTGTGGGTGGCCTTCTAAGAGACAACCCTGGGAATGGACAGACCTTTGGAAATGTCAATGTGGCTTATGAAGTGGAAAGCCACTTGAACATGTGACATGTTTTGCGGACTGGCCCTTTAAGAGGCAGACCCTAGAAGTGGACAAACCCTTGAAGAGGTGACAAATTTAGGGAATTATGTCCTTTAAGAGGTTGACCAGGGTTGTGTACAAACCCTCAAAACAACAGCATTTTAAGTGTACTAGCCCTTTAAGAGGTGGACCTGGGAAGCTTACGGACCTTTAAAATTGGCAATACTTTAAGGTGACTGGCCTATGAAGAGGATGACCATGGAAGTGGACAGTCCTTAAAGATGCATTATTGTGTGTGGGTGGCCTTCTAAGAGACAACCCTGGGAATGGACAGACCTTTGGAAATGTCAATGTGGCTTATGAAGTGGAAAGCCACTTGAACATGTGACATGTTTTGCGGACTGGCCCTTTAAGAGGCAGACCCTAGAAGTGGACAAACCCTTGAAGAGGTGACAAATTTAGGGAATTATGTCCTTTAAGAGGTTGACCAGGGTTGTGTACAAACCCTTGAAACAACAGCATTTTAAGTGTACTGGCCCTTTAAGAGGTGGACCTGGGAAGCTTCAGACCTTTAAAATTGGCAATACTTTAAGGTGACTGGCCTATGAAGAGGATGACCATGGAAGTGGACAGTCCTTAAAGATGCATTATTGTGTGTGGGTGGCCTTCTAAGAGACAACCCTGGGAATGGACAGACCTTTGGAAATGTCAATGTGGCTTATGAAGTGGAAAGCCACTTGAACATGTGACATGTTTTGATGACTGGCCCTTTAAGAGGCAGACCCTAGAAGTGGACAAACCCTTGAAGAGGTGACAAATTTAGGGAATTATGTCCTTTAAGAGGTTGACCAGGGTTGTGTACAAACCCTTGAAACAACAGCATTTTAAGTGTACTGGCCCTTTAAGAGGTGGACCTGGGAAGCTTACAGACCTTTAAAATTGGCAATACTTTAAGGTGACTGGCCTATGAAGAGGATGACCATGGAAGTGGACAGTCCTTAAAGATGCATTATTGTGTGTGGGTGGCCTTCTAAGAGACAACCCTGGGAATGGACAGACCTTTGGAAATGTCAATGTGGCTTATGAAGTGGAAAGCCACTTGAACATGTGACATGTTTTGCGGACTGGCCCTTTAAGAGGCAGACCCTAGAAGTGGACAAACCCTTGAAGAGGTGACAAATTTAGGGAATTATGTCCTTTAAGAGGTTGACCAGGGTTGTGTACAAACCCTTGAAACAACAGCATTTTAAGTGTACTGGCCCTTTAAGAGGTGGACCTGGGAAGCTTACGGACCTTTAAAATTGGCAATACTTTAAGGTGACTGGCCTATGAAGAGGATGACCATGGAAGTGGACAGTCCTTAAAGATGCATTATTGTGTGTGGGTGGCCTTCTAAGAGACAACCCTGGGAATGGACAGACCTTTGGAAATGTCAATGTGGCTTATGAAGTGGAAAGCCACTTGAACATGTGACATGTTTTGATGACTGGCCCTTTAAGAGGCAGACCCTAGAAGTGGACAAACCCTTGAAGAGGTGACAAATTTAGGGAATTATGTCCTTTAAGAGGTTGACCAGGGTTGTGTACAAACCCTTGAAACAACAGCATTTTAAGTGTACTGGCCCTTTAAGAGGTGAACCTGGGAAGCTTACAGACCTTTAAAATTGGCAATACTTTAAGGTGACTGGCCTATGAAGAGGATGACCATGGAAGTGGACAGTCCTTAAAGATGCATTATTGTGTGTGGGTGGCCTTCTAAGAGACAACCCTGGGAATGGACAGACCTTTGGAAATGTCAATGTGGCTTATGAAGTGGAAAGCCACTTGAACATGTGACATGTTTTGCGGACTGGCCCTTTAAGAGGCAGACCCTAGAAGTGGACAAACCCTTGAAGAGGTGACAAATTTAGGGAATTATGTCCTTTAAGAGGTTGACCAGGGTTGTGTACAAACCCTTGAAACAACAGCATTTTAAGTGTACTGGCCCTTTAAGAGGTGGACCTGGGAAGCTTACGGACCTTTAAAATTGGCAATACTTTAAGGTGACTGGCCTATGAAGAGGATGACCATGGAAGTGGACAGTCCTTAAAGATGCATTATTGTGTGTGGGTGGCCTTCTAAGAGACAACCCTGGGAATGGACAGACCTTTGGAAATGTCAATGTGGCTTATGAAGTGGAAAGCCACTTGAACATGTGACATGTTTTGCGGACTGGCCCTTTAAGAGGCAGACCCTAGAAGTGGACAAACCCTTGAAGAGGTGACAAATTTAGGGAATTATGTCCTTTAAGAGGTTGACCAGGGTTGTGTACAAACCCTCAAAACAACAGCATTTTAAGTGTACTGGCCCTTTAAGAGGTGGACCTGGGAAGCTTACGGACCTTTAAAATTGGCAATACTTTAAGGTGACTGGCCTATGAAGAGGATGACCATGGAAGTGGACAGTCCTTAAAGATGCATTATTGTGTGTGGGTGGCCTTCTAAGAGACAACCCTGGGAATGGACAGACCTTTGGAAATGTCAATGTGGCTTATGAAGTGGAAAGCCACTTGAACATGTGACATGTTTTGATGACTGGCCCTTTAAGAGGCAGACCCTAGAAGTGGACAAACCCTTGAAGAGGTGACAAATTTAGGGAATTATGTCCTTTAAGAGGTTGACCAGGGTTGTGTACAAACCCTTGAAACAACAGCATTTTAAGTGTACTGGCCCTTTAAGAGGTGGACCTGGGAAGCTTACGGACCTTTAAAATTGGCAATACTTTAAGGTGACTGGCCTATGAAGAGGATGACCATGGAAGTGGACAGTCCTTAAAGATGCATTATTGTGTGTGGGTGGCCTTCTAAGAGACAACCCTGGGAATGGACATACCTTTGGAAATTTCAATGTGGCTTATGAAGTGGAAATCCACTTGAACATGTGACATGTTTTGATGACTGGCCCTTTAAGAGGCAGACCCTAGATATGGACAAACCCTTGAAGAGGTGACAAATTTAGGGAATTATGTCCTTTAAGAGGTCGACCAGGGTTGTGTACAAACCCTGGAAACAACAGTATTTTAAGTGTACTGGCCCTTTAAGAGGTGGACCTGGGAAGCTTACAGACCTTTAAAATTGGCAATACTTTAAGGTGACTGGCCTATGAAGAGGATGACCATGGAAGTGGACAGTCCTTAAAGATGCATTATTGTGTGTGGGTGGCCTTCTAAGAGACAACCCTGGGAATGGACAGACCTTTGGAAATGTCAATGTGGCTTATGAAGTGGAAAGCCACTTGAACATGTGACATGTTTTGCGGACTGGCCCTTTAAGAGGCAGACCCTAGAAGTGGACAAACCCTTGAAGAGGTGACAAATTTAGGGAATTATGTCCTTTAAGAGGTTGACCAGGGTTGTGTACAAACCCTCAAAACAACAGCATTTTAAGTGTACTGGCCCTTTAAGAGGTGGACCTGGGAAGCTTACGGACCTTTAAAATTGGCAATACTTTAAGGTGACTGGCCTATGAAGAGGATGACCATGGAAGTGGACAGTCCTTAAAGATGCATTATTGTGTGTGGGTGGCCTTCTAAGAGACAACCCTGGGAATGGACAGACCTTTGGAAATGTCAATGTGGCTTATGAAGTGGAAAGCCACTTGAACATGTGACATGTTTTGCGGACTGGCCCTTTAAGAGGCAGACCCTAGAAGTGGACAAACCCTTGAAGAGGTGACAAATTTAGGGAATTATGTCCTTTAAGAGGTTGACCAGGGTTGTGTACAAACCCTCAAAACAACAGCATTTTAAGTGTACTGGCCCTTTAAGAGGTGGACCTGGGAAGCTTACGGACCTTTAAAATTGGCAATACTTTAAGGTGACTGGCCTATGAAGAGGATGACCATGGAAGTGGACAGTCCTTAAAGATGCATTATTGTGTGTGGGTGGCCTTCTAAGAGACAACCCTGGGAATGGACAGACCTTTGGAAATGTCAATGTGGCTTATGAAGTGGAAAGCCACTTGAACATGTGACATGTTTTGCGGACTGGCCCTTTAAGAGGCAGACCCTAGAAGTGGACAAACCCTTGAAGAGGTGACAAATTTAGGGAATTATGTCCTTTAAGAGGTTGACCAGGGTTGTGTACAAACCCTCGAAACAACAGCATTTTAAGTGTACTGGCCCTTTAAGAGGTGGACCTGGGAAGCTTACGGACCTTTAAAATTGGCAATACTTTAAGGTGACTGGCCTATGAAGAGGATGACCATGGAAGTGGACAGTCCTTAAAGATGCATTATTGTGTGTGGGTGGCCTTCTAAGAGACAACCCTGGGAATGGACAGACCTTTGGAAATGTCAATGTGGCTTATGAAGTGGAAATCCACTTGAACATGTGACATGTTTTGATGACTGGCCCTTTAAGAGGCAGACCCTAGATATGGACAAACCCTTGAAGAGGTGACAAATTTAGGGAATTATGTCCTTTAAGAGGTTGACCAGGGTTGTGTACAAACCCTTGAAACAACAGTATTTTAAGTGTACTGGCCCTTTAAGAGGTGGACCTGGGAAGCTTACGGACCTTTAAAATTGGCAATACTTTAAGGTGACTGGCCTATGAAGAGGATGACCATGGAAGTGGACAGTCCTTAAAGATGCATTATTGTGTGTGTGTGGCCTTCTAAGAGACAACCCTGGGAATGGACAGACCTTTGGAAATGTCAATGTGGCTTATGAAGTGGAAAGCCACTTGAACATGTGACATGTTTTGCGGACTGGCCCTTTAAGAGGCAGACCCTAGAAGTGGACAAACCCTTGAAGAGGTGACAAATTTAGGGAATTATGTCCTTTAAGAGGTTGACCAGGGTTGTGTACAAACCCTCAAAACAACAGCATTTTAAGTGTACTGGCCCTTTAAGAGGTGGACCTGGGAAGCTTACGGACCTTTAAAATTGGCAATACTTTAAGGTGACTGGCCTATGAAGAGGATGACCATGGAAGTGGACAGTCCTTAAAGATGCATTATTGTGTGTGGGTGGCTTTCTAAGAGACAACCCTGGGAATGGACAGACCTTTGGAAATGTCAATGTGGCTTATGAAGTGGAAAGCCACTTGAACATGTGACATGTTTTGCGGACTGGCCCTTTAAGAGGCAGACCCTAGAAGTGGACAAACCCTTGAAGAGGTGACAAATTTAGGGAATTATGTCCTTTAAGAGGTTGACCAGGGTTGTGTACAAACCCTCAAAACAACAGCATTTTAAGTGTACTGGCCCTTTAAGAGGTGGACCTGGGAAGCTTACGGACCTTTAAAATTGGCAATACTTTAAGGTGACTGGCCTATGAAGAGGATGACCATGGAAGTGGACAGTCCTTAAAGATGCATTATTGTGTGTGGGTGGCCTTCTAAGAGACAACCCTGGGAATGGACAGACCTTTGGAAATGTCAATGTGGCTTATGAAGTGGAAAGCCACTTGAACATGTGACATGTTTTGATGACTGGCCCTTTAAGAGGCAGACCCTAGAAGTGGACAAACCCTTGAAGAGGTGACAAATTTAGGGAATTATGTCCTTTAAGAGGTTGACCAGGGTTGTGTACAAACCCTTGAAACAACAGCATTTTAAGTGTACTGGCCCTTTAAGAGGTGGACCTGGGAAGCTTACGGACCTTTAAAATTGGCAATACTTTAAGGTGACTGGCCTATGAAGAGGATGACCATGGAAGTGGACAGTCCTTAAAGATGCATTATTGTGTGTGGGTGGCCTTCTAAGAGACAACCCTGGGAATGGACATACCTTTGGAAATTTCAATGTGGCTTATGAAGTGGAAATCCACTTGAACATGTGACATGTTTTGATGACTGGCCCTTTAAGAGGCAGACCCTAGATATGGACAAACCCTTGAAGAGGTGACAAATTTAGGGAATTATGTCCTTTAAGAGGTCGACCAGGGTTGTGTACAAACCCTGGAAACAACAGTATTTTAAGTGTACTGGCCCTTTAAGAGGTGGACCTGGGAAGCTTACAGACCTTTAAAATTGGCAATACTTTAAGGTGACTGGCCTATGAAGAGGATGACCATGGAAGTGGACAGTCCTTAAAGATGCATTATTGTGTGTGGGTGGCCTTCTAAGAGACAACCCTGGGAATGGACAGACCTTTGGAAATGTCAATGTGGCTTATGAAGTGGAAAGCCACTTGAACATGTGACATGTTTTGCGGACTGGCCCTTTAAGAGGCAGACCCTAGAAGTGGACAAACCCTTGAAGAGGTGACAAATTTAGGGAATTATGTCCTTTAAGAGGTTGACCAGGGTTGTGTACAAACCCTCAAAACAACAGCATTTTAAGTGTACTGGCCCTTTAAGAGGTGGACCTGGGAAGCTTACGGACCTTTAAAATTGGCAATACTTTAAGGTGACTGGCCTATGAAGAGGATGACCATGGAAGTGGACAGTCCTTAAAGATGCATTATTGTGTGTGGGTGGCCTTCTAAGAGACAACCCTGGGAATGGACAGACCTTTGGAAATGTCAATGTGGCTTATGAAGTGGAAAGCCACTTGAACATGTGACATGTTTTGCGGACTGGCCCTTTAAGAGGCAGACCCTAGAAGTGGACAAACCCTTGAAGAGGTGACAAATTTAGGGAATTATGTCCTTTAAGAGGTTGACCAGGGTTGTGTACAAACCCTCAAAACAACAGCATTTTAAGTGTACTGGCCCTTTAAGAGGTGGACCTGGGAAGCTTACGGACCTTTAAAATTGGCAATACTTTAAGGTGACTGGCCTATGAAGAGGATGACCATGGAAGTGGACAGTCCTTAAAGATGCATTATTGTGTGTGGGTGGCTTTCTAAGAGACAACCCTGGGAATGGACAGACCTTTGGAAATGTCAATGTGGCTTATGAAGTGGAAAGCCACTTGAACATGTGACATGTTTTGCGGACTGGCCCTTTAAGAGGCAGACCCTAGAAGTGGACAAACCCTTGAAGAGGTGACAAATTTAGGGAATTATGTCCTTTAAGAGGTTGACCAGGGTTGTGTACAAACCCTCAAAACAACAGCATTTTAAGTGTACTGGCCCTTTAAGAGGTGGACCTGGGAAGCTTACGGACCTTTAAAATTGGCAATACTTTAAGGTGACTGGCCTATGAAGAGGATGACCATGGAAGTGGACAGTCCTTAAAGATGCATTATTGTGTGTGGGTGGCCTTCTAAGAGACAACCCTGGGAATGGACAGACCTTTGGAAATGTCAATGTGGCTTATGAAGTGGAAAGCCACTTGAACATGTGACATGTTTTGATGACTGGCCCTTTAAGAGGCAGACCCTAGAAGTGGACAAACCCTTGAAGAGGTGACAAATTTAGGGAATTATGTCCTTTAAGAGGTTGACCAGGGTTGTGTACAAACCCTTGAAACAACAGCATTTTAAGTGTACTGGCCCTTTAAGAGGTGGACCTGGGAAGCTTACGGACCTTTAAAATTGGCAATACTTTAAGGTGACTGGCCTATGAAGAGGATGACCATGGAAGTGGACAGTCCTTAAAGATGCATTATTGTGTGTGGGTGGCCTTCTAAGAGACAACCCTGGGAATGGACATACCTTTGGAAATTTCAATGTGGCTTATGAAGTGGAAATCCACTTGAACATGTGACATGTTTTGATGACTGGCCCTTTAAGAGGCAGACCCTAGATATGGACAAACCCTTGAAGAGGTGACAAATTTAGGGAATTATGTCCTTTAAGAGGTTGACCAGGGTTGTGTACAAACCCTCAAAACAACAGCATTTTAAGTGTACTGGCCCTTTAAGAGGTGGACCTGGGAAGCTTACGGACCTTTAAAATTGGCAATACTTTAAGGTGACTGGCCTATGAAGAGGATGACCATGGAAGTGGACAGTCCTTAAAGATGCATTATTGTGTGTGGGTGGCCTTCTAAGAGACAACCCTGGGAATGGACAGACCTTTGGAAATGTCAATGTGGCTTATGAAGTGGAAAGCCACTTGAACATGTGACATGTTTTGCGGACTGGCCCTTTAAGAGGCAGACCCTAGAAGTGGACAAACCCTTGAAGAGGTGACAAATTTAGGGAATTATGTCCTTTAAGAGGTTGACCAGGGTTGTGTACAAACCCTCAAAACAACAGCATTTTAAGTGTACTGGCCCTTTAAGAGGTGGACCTGGGAAGCTTACGGACCTTTAAAATTGGCAATACTTTAAGGTGACTGGCCTATGAAGAGGATGACCATGGAAGTGGACAGTCCTTAAAGATGCATTATTGTGTGTGGGTGGCCTTCTAAGAGACAACCCTGGGAATGGACAGACCTTTGGAAATGTCAATGTGGCTTATGAAGTGGAAAGCCACTTGAACATGTGACATGTTTTGCGGACTGGCCCTTTAAGAGGCAGACCCTAGAAGTGGACAAACCCTTGAAGAGGTGACAAATTTAGGGAATTATGTCCTTTAAGAGGTTGACCAGGGTTGTGTACAAACCCTCGAAACAACAGCATTTTAAGTGTACTGGCCCTTTAAGAGGTGGACCTGGGAAGCTTACGGACCTTTAAAATTGGCAATACTTTAAGGTGACTGGCCTATGAAGAGGATGACCATGGAAGTGGACAGTCCTTAAAGATGCATTATTGTGTGTGGGTGGCCTTCTAAGAGACAACCCTGGGAATGGACAGACCTTTGGAAATGTCAATGTGGCTTATGAAGTGGAAATCCACTTGAACATGTGACATGTTTTGATGACTGGCCCTTTAAGAGGCAGACCCTAGATATGGACAAACCCTTGAAGAGGTGACAAATTTAGGGAATTATGTCCTTTAAGAGGTTGACCAGGGTTGTGTACAAACCCTTGAAACAACAGTATTTTAAGTGTACTGGCCCTTTAAGAGGTGGACCTGGGAAGCTTACGGACCTTTAAAATTGGCAATACTTTAAGGTGACTGGCCTATGAAGAGGATGACCATGGAAGTGGACAGTCCTTAAAGATGCATTATTGTGTGTGTGTGGCCTTCTAAGAGACAACCCTGGGAATGGACAGACCTTTGGAAATGTCAATGTGGCTTATGAAGTGGAAAGCCACTTGAACATGTGACATGTTTTGCGGACTGGCCCTTTAAGAGGCAGACCCTAGAAGTGGACAAACCCTTGAAGAGGTGACAAATTTAGGGAATTATGTCCTTTAAGAGGTTGACCAGGGTTGTGTACAAACCCTCAAAACAACAGCATTTTAAGTGTACTGGCCCTTTAAGAGGTGGACCTGGGAAGCTTACGGACCTTTAAAATTGGCAATACTTTAAGGTGACTGGCCTATGAATAGGATGACCATGGAAGTGGACAGTCCTTAAAGATGCATTATTGTGTGTGGGTGGCTTTCTAAGAGACAACCCTGGGAATGGACAGACCTTTGGAAATGTCAATGTGGCTTATGAAGTGGAAAGCCACTTGAACATGTGACATGTTTTGCGGACTGGCCCTTTAAGAGGCAGACCCTAGAAGTGGACAAACCCTTGAAGAGGTGACAAATTTAGGGAATTATGTCCTTTAAGAGGTTGACCAGGGTTGTGTACAAACCCTCGAAACAACAGCATTTTAAGTGTACTGGCCCTTTAAGAGGTGGACCTGGGAAGCTTACGGACCTTTAAAATTGGCAATACTTTAAGGTGACTGGCCTATGAAGAGGATGACCATGGAAGTGGACAGTCCTTAAAGATGCATTATTGTGTGTGGGTGGCCTTCTAAGAGACAACCCTGGGAATGGACAGACCTTTGGAAATGTCAATGTGGCTTATGAAGTGGAAAGCCACTTGAACATGTGACAAGTTTTGCGGACTGGCCCTTTAAGAGGCAGACCCTAGAAGTGGACAAACCCTTGAAGAGGTGACAAATTTAGGGAATTATGTCCTTTAAGAGGTTGACCAGGGTTGTGTACAAACCCTCGAAACAACAGCATTTTAAGTGTACTGGCCCTTTAAGAGGTGGACCTGGGAAGCTTACGGACCTTTAAAATTGGCAATACTTTAAGGTGACTGGCCTATGAAGAGGATGACCATGGAAGTGGACAGTCCTTAAAGATGCATTATTGTGTGTGGGTGGCCTTCTAAGAGACAACCCTGGGAATGGACAGACCTTTGGAAATGTCAATGTGGCTTATGAAGTGGAAAGCCACTTGAACATGTGACATGTTTTGATGACTGGCCCTTTAAGAGGCAGACCCTAGAAGTGGACAAACCCTTGAAGAGGTGACAAATTTAGGGAATTATGTCCTTTAAGAGGTTGACCAGGGTTGTGTACAAACCCTTGAAACAACAGCATTTTAAGTGTACTGGCCCTTTAAGAGGTGGACCTGGGAAGCTTACGGACCTTTAAAATTGGCAATACTTTAAGGTGACTGGCCTATGAAGAGGATGACCATGGAAGTGGACAGTCCTTAAAGATGCATTATTGTGTGTGGGTGGCCTTCTAAGAGACAACCCTGGGAATGGACAGACCTTTGGAAATGTCAATGTGGCTTATGAAGTGGAAAGCCACTTGAACATGTGACATGTTTTGCGGACTGGCCCTTTAAGAGGCAGACCCTAGAAGTGGACAAACCCTTGAAGAGGTGACAAATTTAGGGAATTATGTCCTTTAAGAGGTTGACCAGGGTTGTGTACAAACCCTCGAAACAACAGCATTTTAAGTGTACTGGCCCTTTAAGAGGTGGACCTGGGAAGCTTACGGACCTTTAAAATTGGCAATACTTTAAGGTGACTGGCCTATGAAGAGGATGACCATGGAAGTGGACAGTCCTTAAAGATGCATTATTGTGTGTGGGTGGCCTTCTAAGAGACAACCCTGGGAATGGACAGACCTTTGGAAATGTCAATGTGGCTTATGAAGTGGAAAGCCACTTGAACATGTGACATGTTTTGCGGACTGGCCCTTTAAGAGGCAGACCCTAGAAGTGGACAAACCCTTGAAGAGGTGACAAATTTAGGGAATTATGTCCTTTAAGAGGTTGACCAGGGTTGTGTACAAACCCTCAAAACAACAGCATTTTAAGTGTACTGGCCCTTTAAGAGGTGGACCTGGGAAGCTTACGGACCTTTAAAATTGGCAATACTTTAAGGTGACTGGCCTATGAAGAGGATGACCATGGAAGTGGACAGTCCTTAAAGATGCATTATTGTGTGTGGGTGGCCTTCTAAGAGACAACCCTGGGAATGGACAGACCTTTGGAAATGTCAATGTGGCTTATGAAGTGGAAAGCCACTTGAACATGTGACATGTTTTGATGACTGGCCCTTTAAGAGGCAGACCCTAGAAGTGGACAAATTCTTGAAGAGGTGACAAATTTAGGGAATTACGTCCTTTAAGAGGTTGACCAGGGTTGTGTACAAACCCTCGAAACAACAGCATTTTAAGTGTACTGGCCCTTTAAGAGGTGGACCTGGGAAGCTTACGGACCTTTAAAATTGGCAATACTTTAAGGTGACTGGCCTATGAAGAGGATGACCATGGAAGTGGACAGTCCTTAAAGATGCATTATTGTGTGTGGGTGGCCTTCTAAGAGACAACCCTGGGAATGGACAGACCTTTGGAAATGTCAATGTGGCTTATGAAGTGGAAATCCACTTGAACATGTGACATGTTTTGATGACTGGCCCTTTAAGAGGCAGACCCTAGATATGGACAAACCCTTGAAGAGGTGACAAATTTAGGGAATTATGTCCTTTAAGAGGTCGACTAGGGTTGTGTACAAACCCTTGAAACAACAGTATTTTAAGTGTACTGGCCCTTTAAGAGGTGGACCTGGGAAGCTTACAGACCTTTAAAATTGGCAATACTTTAAGGTGACTGGCCTATGAAGAGGATGACCATGGAAGTGGACAGTCCTTAAAGATGCATTATTGTGTGTGGGTGGCCTTCTAAGAGACAACCCTGGGAATGGACAGACCTTTGGAAATGTCAATGTGGCTTATGAAGTGGAAAGCCACTTGAACATGTGACATGTTTTGCGGACTGGCCCTTTAAGAGGCAGACCCTAGAAGTGGACAAACCCTTGAAGAGGTGACAAATTTAGGGAATTATGTCCTTTAAGAGGTTGACCAGGGTTGTGTACAAACCCTCGAAACAACAGCATTTTAAGTGTACTGGCCCTTTAAGAGGTGGACCTGGGAAGCTTACGGACCTTTAAAATTGGCAATACTTTAAGGTGACTGGCCTATGAAGAGGATGACCATGGAAGTGGACAGTCCTTAAAGATGCATTATTGTGTGTGGGTGGCCTTCTAAGAGACAACCCTGGGAATGGACAGACCTTTGGAAATGTCAATGTGGCTTATGAAGTGGAAAGCCACTTGAACATGTGACATGTTTTGCGGACTGGCCCTTTAAGAGGCAGACCCTAGAAGTGGACAAACCCTTGTAGAGGTGACAAATTTAGGGAATTATGTCCTTTAAGAGGTTGACCAGGGTTGTGTACAAACCCTCGAAACAACAGCATTTTAAGTGTACTGGCCCTTTAAGAGGTGGACCTGGGAAGCTTACGGACCTTTAAAATTGGCAATACTTTAAGGTGACTGGCCTATGAAGAGGATGACCATGGAAGTGGACAGTCCTTAAAGATGCATTATTGTGTGTGGGTGGCCTTCTAAGAGACAACCCTGGGAATGGACAGACCTTTGGAAATGTCAATGTGGCTTATGAAGTGGAAAGCCACTTGAACATGTGACATGTTTTGATGACTGGCCCTTTAAGAGGCAGACCCTAGAAGTGGACAAACCCTTGAAGAGGTGACAAATTTAGGGAATTATGTCCTTTAAGAGGTTGACCAGGGTTGTGTACAAACCCTTGAAACAACAGCATTTTAAGTGTACTGGCCCTTTAAGAGGTGGACCTGGGAAGCTTACAGACCTTTAAAATTGGCAATACTTTAAGGTGACTGGCCTATGAAGAGGATGACCATGGAAGTGGACAGTCCTTAAAGATGCATTATTGTGTGTGGGTGGCCTTCTAAGAGACAACCCTGGGAATGGACAGACCTTTGGAAATGTCAATGTGGCTTATGAAGTGGAAAGCCACTTGAACATGTGACATGTTTTGCGGACTGGCCCTTTAAGAGGCAGACCCTAGAAGTGGACAAACCCTTGAAGAGGTGACAAATTTAGGGAATTATGTCCTTTAAGAGGTTGACCAGGGTTGTGTACAAACCCTCGAAACAACAGCATTTTAAGTGTACTGGCCCTTTAAGAGGTGGACCTGGGAAGCTTACGGACCTTTAAAATTGGCAATACTTTAAGGTGACTGGCCTATGAAGAGGATGACCATGGAAGTGGACAGTCCTTAAAGATGCATTATTGTGTGTGGGTGGCCTTCTAAGAGACAACCCTGGGAATGGACAGACCTTTGGAAATGTCAATGTGGCTTATGAAGTGGAAAGCCACTTGAACATGTGACATGTTTTGCGGACTGGCCCTTTAAGAAGCAGACCCTAGAAGTGGACAAACCCTTGAAGAGGTGACAAATTTAGGGAATTATGTCCTTTAAGAGGTTGACCAGGGTTGTGTACAAACCCTCGAAACAACAGCATTTTAAGTGTACTGGCCCTTTAAGAGGTGGACCTGGGAAGCTTACGGACCTTTAAAATTGGCAATACTTTAAGGTGACTGGCCTATGAAGAGGATGACCATGGAAGTGGACAGTCCTTAAAGATGCATTATTGTGTGTGGGTGGCCTTCTAAGAGACAACCCTGGGAATGGACAGACCTTTGGAAATGTCAATGTGGCTTATGAAGTGGAAAGCCACTTGAACATGTGACATGTTTTGATGACTGGCCCTTTAAGAGGCAGACCCTAGAAGTGGACAAACCCTTGAAGAGGTGACAAATTTAGGGAATTATGTCCTTTAAGAGGTTGACCAGGGTTGTGTACAAACCCTTGAAACAACAGCATTTTAAGTGTACTGGCCCTTTAAGAGGTGGACCTGGGAAGCTTACGGACCTTTAAAATTGGCAATACTTTAAGGTGACTGGCCTATGAAGAGGATGACCATGGAAGTGGACAGTCCTTAAAGATGCATTATTGTGTGTGGGTGGCCTTCTAAGAGACAACCCTGGGAATGGACAGACCTTTGGAAATGTCAATGTGGCTTATGAAGTGGAAAGCCACTTGAACATGTGACATGTTTTGCGGACTGGCCCTTTAAGAGGCAGACCCTAGAAGTGGACAAACCCTTGAAGAGGTGACAAATTTAGGGAATTATGTCCTTTAAGAGGTTGACCAGGGTTGTGTACAAACCCTCGAAACAACAGCATTTTAAGTGTACTGGCCCTTTAAGAGGTGGACCTGGGAAGCTTACGGACCTTTAAAATTGGCAATACTTTAAGGTGACTGGCCTATGAAGAGGATGACCATGGAAGTGGACAGTCCTTAAAGATGCATTATTGTGTGTGGGTGGCCTTCTAAGAGACAACCCTGGGAATGGACAGACCTTTGGAAATGTCAATGTGGCTTATGAAGTGGAAAGCCACTTGAACATGTGACATGTTTTGCGGACTGGCCCTTTAAGAGGCAGACCCTAGAAGTGGACAAACCCTTGAAGAGGTGACAAATTTAGGGAATTATGTCCTTTAAGAGGTTGACCAGGGTTGTGTACAAACCCTCAAAACAACAGCATTTTAAGTGTACTGGCCCTTTAAGAGGTGGACCTGGGAAGCTTACGGACCTTTAAAATTGGCAATACTTTAAGGTGACTGGCCTATGAAGAGGATGACCATGGAAGTGGACAGTCCTTAAAGATGCATTATTGTGTGTGGGTGGCCTTCTAAGAGACAACCCTGGGAATGGACAGACCTTTGGAAATGTCAATGTGGCTTATGAAGTGGAAAGCCACTTGAACATGTGACATGTTTTGCGGACTGGCCCTTTAAGAGGCAGACCCTAGAAGTGGACAAACCCTTGAAGAGGTGACAAATTTAGGGAATTACGTCCTTTAAGAGGTTGACCAGGGTTGTGTACAAACCCTCGAAACAACAGCATTTTAAGTGTACTGGCCCTTTAAGAGGTGGACCTGGGAAGCTTACGGACCTTTAAAATTGGCAATACTTTAAGTTGACTGGCCTATGAAGAGGATGACCATGGAAGTGGACAGTCCTTAAAGATGCATTAGTGTGTGTGGGTGGCCTTCTAAGAGACAACCCTGGGAATGGACAGACCTTTGGAAATGTCAATGTGGCTTATGAAGTGGAAATCCACTTGAACATGTGACATGTTTTGATGACTGGCCCTTTAAGAGGCAGACCCTAGATATGGACAAACCCTTGAAGAGGTGACAAATTTAGGGAATTATGTCCTTTAAGAGGTCGACCAGGGTTGTGTACAAACCCTTGAAACAACAGTATTTTAAGTGTACTGGCCCTTTAAGAGGTGGACCTGGGAAGCTTACAGACCTTTAAAATTGGCAATACTTTAAGGTGACTGGCCTATGAAGAGGATGACCATGGAAGTGGACAGTCCTTAAAGATGCATTATTGTGTGTGGGTGGCCTTCTAAGAGACAACCCTGGGAATGGACAGACCTTTGGAAATGTCAATGTGGCTTATGAAGTGGAAAGCCACTTGAACATGTGACATGTTTTGCGGACTGGCCCTTTAAGAGGCAGACCCTAGAAGTGGACAAACCCTTGAAGAGGTGACAAATTTAGGGAATTATGTCCTTTAAGAGGTTGACCAGGGTTGTGTACAAACCCTCGAAACAACAGCATTTTAAGTGTACTGGCCCTTTAAGAGGTGGACCTGGGAAGCTTACGGACCTTTAAAATTGGCAATACTTTAAGGTGACTGGCCTATGAAGAGGATGACCATGGAAGTGGACAGTCCTTAAAGATGCATTATTGTGTGTGGGTGGCCTTCTAAGAGACAACCCTGGGAATGGACAGACCTTTGGAAATGTCAATGTGGCTTATGAAGTGGAAAGCCACTTGAACATGTGACATGTTTTGCGGACTGGCCCTTTAAGAGGTAGACCCTAGAAGTGGACAAACCCTTGAAGAGGTGACAAATTTAGGGAATTATGTCCTTTAAGAGGTTGACCAGGGTTGTGTACAAACCCTCGAAACAACAGCATTTTAAGTGTACTGGCCCTTTAAGAGGTGGACCTGGGAAGCTTACGGACCTTTAAAATTGGCAATACTTTAAGGTGACTGGCCTATGAAGAGGATGACCATGGAAGTGGACAGTCCTTAAAGATGCATTATTGTGTGTGGGTGGCCTTCTAAGAGACAACCCTGGGAATGGACAGACCTTTGGAAATGTCAATGTGGCTTATGAAGTGGAAAGCCACTTGAACATGTGACATGTTTTGCGGACTGGCCCTTTAAGAGGCAGACCCTAGAAGTGGACAAACCCTTGAAGAGGTGACAAATTTAGGGAATTATGTCCTTTAAGAGGTTGACCAGGGTTGTGTACAAACCCTTGAAACAACAGCCTTTTTAAGTGTACTGGCCCTTTAAGAGGTGGACCTGGGAAGCTAACGGACCTTTAAAATTGGCAATACTTTAAGGTGACTGGCCTATGAAGAGGAGGACCATGGAAGTGGACAGTCCTTAAAGATGCATTATTGTGTGTGGGTGGCCTTCTAAGAGACAACCCTGGGAATGGACAGACCTTTGGAAATGTCAATGTGGCTTATGAAGTGGAAAGCCACTTGAACATGTGACATGTTTTGCGGACTGGCCCTTTAAGAGGCAGACCCTAGAAGTGGACAAACCCTTGAAGAGGTGACAAATTTAGGGAATTATGTCCTTTAAGAGGTTGACCAGGGTTGTGTACAAACCCTCGAAACAACAGCATTTTAAGTGTACTGGCCCTTTAAGAGGTGGACCTGGGAAGCTTACGGACCTTTAAAATTGGCAATACTTTAAGGTGACTGGCCTATGAAGAGGATGACCATGGAAGTGGACAGTCCTTAAAGATGCATTATTGTGTGTGGGTGGCCTTCTAAGAGACAACCCTGGGAATGGACAGACCTTTGGAAATGTCAATGTGGCTTATGAAGTGGAAAGCCACTTGAACATGTGACATGTTTTGCGGACTGGCCCTTTAAGAGGCAGACCCTAGAAGTGGACAAACCCTTGAAGAGGGGACAAATTTAGGGAATTATGTCCTTTAAGAGGTTGACCAGGGTTGTGTACAAACCCTCAAAACAACAGCATTTTAAGTATACTGGCCCTTTAAGAGGTGGACCTGGGAAGCTTACGGACCTTTAAAATTGGCAATACTTTAAGGTGACTGGCCTATGAAGAGGATGACCATGGAAGTGGACAGTCCTTAAAGATGCATTATTGTGTGTGGGTGGCCTTCTAAGAGACAACCCTGGGAATGGACAGACCTTTGGAAATGTCAATGTGGCTTATGAAGTGGAAAGCCACTTGAACATGTGACATGTTTTGCGGACTGGCCCTTTAAGAGGCAGACCCTAGAAGTGGACAAACCCTTGAAGAGGTGACAAATTTAGAGAATTATGTCCTTTAAGAGGTTGACCAGGGTTGTGTACAAACCCTCAAAACAACAGCATTTTAAGTGTACTGGCCCTTTAAGAGGTGGACCTGGGAAGCTTACGGACCTTTAAAATTGGCAATACTTTAAGGTGACTGGCCTATGAAGAGGATGACCATGGAAGTGGACAGTCCTTAAAGATGCATTATTGTGTGTGGGTGGCCTTCTAAGAGACAACCCTGGGAATGGACAGACCTTTGGAAATGTCAATGTGGCTTATGAAGTGGAAAGCCACTTGAACATGTGACATGTTTTGCGGACTGGCCCTTTAAGAGGCAGACCCTAGAAGTGGACAAACCCTTGAAGAGGTGACAAATTTAGGGAATTATGTCCTTTAAGAGGTTGACCAGGGTTGTGTACAAACCCTCAAAACAACAGCATTTTAAGTGTACTGGCCCTTTAAGAGGTGGACCTGGGAAGCTTACGGACCTTTAAAATTGGCAATACTTTAAGGTGACTGGCCTATGAAGAGGATGACCATGGAAGTGGACAGTCCTTAAAGATGCATTATTGTGTGTGGGTGGCCTTCTAAGAGACAACCCTGGGAATGGACAGACCTTTGGAAATGTCAATGTGGCTTATGAAGTGGAAAGCCACTTGAACATGTGACATGTTTTGATGACTGGCCCTTTAAGAGGCAGACCCTAGATATGGACAAACCCTTGAAGAGGTGACAAATTTAGGGAATTATGTCCTTTAAGAGGTTGACCAGGGTTGTGTACAAACCCTTGAAACAACAGTATTTTAAGTGTACTGGCCCTTTAAGAGGTGGACCTGGGAAGCTTACGGACCTTTAAAATTGGCAATACTTTAAGGTGACTGGCCTATGAAGAGGATGACCATGGAAGTGGACAGTCCTTAAAGATGCATTATTGTGTGTGTGTGTGGCCTTCTAAGAGACAACCCTGGAAATGGACAGACCTTTGGAAATGTCAATGTGGCTTATGAAGTGGAAAGCCACTTGAACATGTGACATGTTTTGCGGATTGGCCCTTTAAGAGGCAGACCCTAGAAGTGGACAAACCCTTGAAGAGGTGACAAATTTAGGGAATTATGTCCTTTAAGAGGTTGACCAGGGTTGTGTACAAACCCTCAAAACAACAGCATTTTAAGTGTACTGGCCCTTTAAGAGGTGGACCTGGGAAGCTTACGGACCTTTAAAATTGGCAATACTTTAAGGTGACTGGCCTATGAAGAGGATGACCATGGAAGTGGACAGTCCTTAAAGATGCATTATTGTGTGTGGGTGGCCTTCTAAGAGACAACCCTGGGAATGGACAGACCTTTGGAAATGTCAATGTGGCTTATGAAGTGGAAAGCCACTTGAACATGTGACATGTTTTGCGGACTGGCCCTTTAAGAGGCAGACCCTAGAAGTGGACAAACCCTTGAAGAGGTGACAAATTTAGGGAATTATGTCCTTTAAGAGGTTGACCAGGGTTGTGTACAAACCCTTGAAACAACAGCATTTTAAGTGTACTGGCCCTTTAAGAGGTGGACCTGGGAAGCTTACAGACCTTTAAAATTGGCAATACTTTAAGGTGACTGGCCTATGAAGAGGATGACCATGGAAGTGGACAGTCCTTAAAGATGCATTATTGTGTGTGGGTGGCCTTCTAAGAGACAACCCTGGGAATGGACAGACCTTTGGAAATGTCAATGTGGCTTATGAAGTGGAAAGCCACTTGAACATGTGACATGTTTTGCGGACTGGCCCTTTAAGAGGCAGACCCTAGAAGTGGACAAACCCTTGAAGAGGTGACAAATTTAGGGAATTATGTCCTTTAAGAGGTTGACCAGGGTTGTGTACAAACCCTCAAAACAACAGCATTTTAAGTGTACTGGCCCTTTAAGAGGTGGACCTGGGAAGCTTACGGACCTTTAAAATTGGCAATACTTTAAGGTGACTGGCCTATGAAGAGGATGACCATGGAAGTGGACAGTCCTTAAAGATGCATTATTGTGTGTGGGTGGCCTTCTAAGAGACAACCCTGGGAATGGACAGACCTTTGGAAATGTCAATGTGGCTTATGAAGTGGAAAGCCACTTGAACATGTGACATGTTTTGCGGACTGGCCCTTTAAGAGGCAGACCCTAGAAGTGGACAAACCCTTGAAGAGGTGACAAATTTAGGGAATTATGTCCTTTAAGAGGTTGACCAGGGTTGTGTACAAACCCTTGAAACAACAGCATTTTAAGTGTACTGGCCCTTTAAGAGGTGGACCTGGGAAGCTTACGGACCTTTAAAATTGGCAATACTTTAAGGTGACTGGCCTATGAAGAGGATGACCATGGAAGTGGACAGTCCTTAAGATGCATTATTGTGTGTGGGTGGCCTTCTAAGAGACAACCCTGGGAATGGACAGACCTTTGGAAATGTCAATGTGGCTTATGAAGTGGAAAGCCACTTGAACATGTGACATGTTTTGCGGACTGGCCCTTTAAGAGGCAGACCCTAGAAGTGGACAAACCCTTGAAGAGGTGACAAATTTAGGGAATTATGTCCTTTAAGAGGTTGACCAGGGTTGTGTACAAACCCTCGAAACAACAGCATTTTAAGTGTACTGGCCCTTTAAGAGGTGGACCTGGGAAGCTTACGGACCTTTAAAATTGGCAATACTTTAAGGTGACTGGCCTATGAAGAGGATGACCATGGAAGTGGACAGTCCTTAAAGATGCATTATTGTGTGTGGGTGGCCTTCTAAGAGACAACCCTGGGAATGGACAGACCTTTGGAAATGTCAATGTGGCTTATGAAGTGGAAAGCCACTTGAACATGTGACATGTTTTGATGACTGGCCCTTTAAGAGGCAGACCCTAGAAGTGGACAAACCCTTGAAGAGGTGACAAATTTAGGGAATTATGTCCTTTAAGAGGTTGACCAGGGTTGTGTACAAACCCTCAAAACAACAGCATTTTAAGTGTACTGGCCCTTTAAGAGGTGGACCTGGGAAGCTTACGGACCTTTAAAATTGGCAATACTTTAAGGTGACTGGCCTATGAAGAGGATGACCATGGAAGTGGACAGTCCTTAAAGATGCATTATTGTGTGTGTGTGGCCTTCTAAGAGACAACCCTGGGAATGGACAGACCTTTGGAAATGTCAATGTGGCTTATGAAGTGGAAAGCCACTTGAACATGTGACATGTTTTGCGGACTGGCCCTTTAAGAGGCAGACCCTAGAAGTGGACAAACCCTTGAAGAGGTGACAAATTTAGGGAATTATGTCCTTTAAGAGGTTGACCAGGGTTGTGTACAAACCCTCAAAACAACAGCATTTTAAGTGTACTGGCCCTTTAAGAGGTGGACCTGGGAAGCTTACGGACCTTTAAAATTGGCAATACTTTAAGGTGACTGGCCTATGAAGAGGATGACCATGGAAGTGGACAGTCCTTAAAGATGCATTATTGTGTGTGGGTGGCCTTCTAAGAGACAACCCTGGGAATGGACAGACCTTTGGAAATGTCAATGTGGCTTATGAAGTGGAAAGCCACTTGAACATGTGACATGTTTTGCGGACTGGCCCTTTAAGAGGCAGACCCTAGAAGTGGACACACCCTTGAAGAGGTGACAAATTTAGGGAATTATGTCCTTTAAGAGGTTGACCAGGGTTGTGTACAAACCCTTGAAACAACAGCATTTTAAGTGTACTGGCCCTTTAAGAGGTGGACCTGGGAAGCTTACAGACCTTTAAAATTGGCAATACTTTAAGGTGACTGGCCTATGAAGAGGATGACCATGGAAGTGGACAGTCCTTAAAGATGCATTATTGTGTGTGGGTGGCCTTCTAAGAGACAACCCTGGGAATGGACAGACCTTTGGAAATGTCAATGTGGCTTATGAAGTGGAAAGCCACTTGAACATGTGACATGTTTTGCGGACTGGCCCTTTAAGAGGCAGACCCTAGAAGTGGACAAACCCTTGAAGAGGTGACAAATTTAGGGAATTATGTCCTTTAAGAGGTTGACCAGGGTTGTGTACAAACCCTCAAAACAACAGCATTTTAAGTGTACTGGCCCTTTAAGAGGTGGACCTGGGAAGCTTACGGACCTTTAAAATTGGCAATACTTTAAGGTGACTGGCCTATGAAGAGGATGACCATGGAAGTGGACAGTCCTTAAAGATGCATTATTGTGTGTGGGTGGCCTTCTAAGAGACAACCCTGGGAATGGACAGACCTTTGGAAATGTCAATGTGGCTTATGAAGTGGAAAGCCACTTGAACATGTGACATGTTTTGCGGACTGGCCCTTTAAGAGGCAGACCCTAGAAGTGGACAAACCCTTGAAGAGGTGACAAATTTAGGGAATTACGTCCTTTAAGAGGTTGACCAGGGTTGTGTACAAACCCTCGAAACAACAGCATTTTAAGTGTACTGGCCCTTTAAGAGGTGGACCTGGGAAGCTTACGGACCTTTAAAATTGGCAATACTTTAAGGTGACTGGCCTATGAAGAGGATGACCATGGAAGTGGACAGTCCTTAAAGATGCATTATTGTGTGTGGGTGGCCTTCTAAGAGACAACCCTGGGAATGGACAGACCTTTGGAAATGTCAATGTGGCTTATGAAGTGGAAATCCACTTGAACATGTGACATGTTTTGATGACTGGCCCTTTAAGAGGCAGACCCTAGATATGGACAAACCCTTGAAGAGGTGACAAATTTAGGGAATTATGTCCTTTAAGAGGTCGACCAGGGTTGTGTACAAACCCTCGAAACAACAGCATTTTAAGTGTACTGGCCCTTTAAGAGGTGGACCTGGGAAGCTTACGGACCTTTAAAATTGGCAATACTTTAAGGTGACTGGCCTATGAAGAGGATGACCATGGAAGTGGACAGTCCTTAAAGATGCATTATTGTGTGTGGGTGGCCTTCTAAGAGACAACCCTGGGAATGGACAGACCTTTGGAAATGTCAATGTGGCTTATGAAGTGGAAAGCCACTTGAACATGTGACATGTTTTGCGGACTGGCCCTTTAAGAGGTAGACCCTAGAAGTGGACAAACCCTTGAAGAGGTGACAAATTTAGGGAATTATGTCCTTTAAGAGGTTGACCAGGGTTGTGTACAAACCCTCGAAACAACAGCATTTTAAGTGTACTGGCCCTTTAAGAGGTGGACCTGGGAAGCTTACGGACCTTTAAAATTGGCAATACTTTAAGGTGACTGGCCTATGAAGAGGATGACCATGGAAGTGGACAGTCCTTAAAGATGCATTATTGTGTGTGGGTGGCCTTCTAAGAGACAACCCTGGGAATGGACAGACCTTTGGAAATGTCAATGTGGCTTATGAAGTGGAAAGCCACTTGAACATGTGACATGTTTTGCGGACTGGCCCTTTAAGAGGCAGACCCTAGAAGTGGACAAACCCTTGAAGAGGTGACAAATTTAGGGAATTATGTCCTTTAAGAGGTTGACCAGGGTTGTGTACAAACCCTTGAAACAACAGCATTTTAAGTGTACTGGCCCTTTAAGAGGTGGACCTGGGAAGCTAACGGACCTTTAAAATTGGCAATACTTTAAGGTGACTGGCCTATGAAGAGGAGGACCATGGAAGTGGACAGTCCTTAAAGATGCATTATTGTGTGTGGGTGGCCTTCTAAGAGACAACCCTGGGAATGGACAGACCTTTGGAAATGTCAATGTGGCTTATGAAGTGGAAAGCCACTTGAACATGTGACATGTTTTGCGGACTGGCCCTTTAAGAGGCAGACCCTAGAAGTGGACAAACCCTTGAAGAGGTGACAAATTTAGGGAATTATGTCCTTTAAGAGGTTGACCAGGGTTGTGTACAAACCCTCGAAACAACAGCATTTTAAGTGTACTGGCCCTTTAAGAGGTGGACCTGGGAAGCTTACGGACCTTTAAAATTGGCAATACTTTAAGGTGACTGGCCTATGAAGAGGATGACCATGGAAGTGGACAGTCCTTAAAGATGCATTATTGTGTGTGGGTGGCCTTCTAAGAGACAACCCTGGGAATGGACAGACCTTTGGAAATGTCAATGTGGCTTATGAAGTGGAAAGCCACTTGAACATGTGACATGTTTTGCGGACTGGCCCTTTAAGAGGCAGACCCTAGAAGTGGACAAACCCTTGAAGAGGTGACAAATTTAGGGAATTATGTCCTTTAAGAGGTTGACCAGGGTTGTGTACAAACCCTCAAAACAACAGCATTTTAAGTGTACTGGCCCTTTAAGAGGTGGACCTGGGAAGCTTACGGACCTTTAAAATTGGCAATACTTTAAGGTGACTGGCCTATGAAGAGGATGACCATGGAAGTGGACAGTCCTTAAAGATGCATTATTGTGTGTGGGTGGCCTTCTAAGAGACAACCCTGGGAATGGACAGACCTTTGGAAATGTCAATGTGGCTTATGAAGTGGAAAGCCACTTGAACATGTGACATGTTTTGCGGACTGGCCCTTTAAGAGGCAGACCCTAGAAGTGGACAAACCCTTGAAGAGGTGACAAATTTAGGGAATTATGTCCTTTAAGAGGTTGACCAGGGTTGTGTACAAACCCTCAAAACAACAGCATTTTAAGTGTACTGGCCCTTTAAGAGGTGGACCTGGGAAGCTTACGGACCTTTAAAATTGGCAATACTTTAAGGTGACTGGCCTATGAAGAGGATGACCATGGAAGTGGACAGTCCTTAAAGATGCATTATTGTGTGTGGGTGGCCTTCTAAGAGACAACCCTGGGAATGGACAGACCTTTGGAAATGTCAATGTGGCTTATGAAGTGGAAAGCCACTTGAACATGTGACATGTTTTGATGACTGGCCCTTTAAGAGGCAGACCCTAGATATGGACAAACCCTTGAAGAGGTGACAAATTTAGGGAATTATGTCCTTTAAGAGGTTGACCAGGGTTGTGTACAAACCCTTGAAACAACAGTATTTTAAGTGTACTGGCCCTTTAAGAGGTGGACCTGGGAAGCTTACGGACCTTTAAAATTGGCAATACTTTAAGGTGACTGGCCTATGAAGAGGATGACCATGGAAGTGGACAGTCCTTAAAGATGCATTATTGTGTGTGTGTGGCCTTCTAAGAGACAACCCTGGAAATGGACAGACCTTTGGAAATGTCAATGTGGCTTATGAAGTGGAAAGCCACTTGAACATGTGACATGTTTTGCGGACTGGCCCTTTAAGAGGCAGACCCTAGAAGTGGACAAACCCTTGAAGAGGTGACAAATTTAGGGAATTATGTCCTTTAAGAGGTTGACCAGGGTTGTGTACAAACCCTCAAAACAACAGCATTTTAAGTGTACTGGCCCTTTAAGAGGTGGACCTGGGAAGCTTACGGACCTTTAAAATTGGCAATACTTTAAGGTGACTGGCCTATGAAGAGGATGACCATGGAAGTGGACAGTCCTTAAAGATGCATTATTGTGTGTGGGTGGCCTTCTAAGAGACAACCCTGGGAATGGACAGACCTTTGGAAATGTCAATGTGGCTTATGAAGTGGAAAGCCACTTGAACATGTGACATGTTTTGCGGACTGGCCCTTTAAGAGGCAGACCCTAGAAGTGGACAAACCCTTGAAGAGGTGACAAATTTAGGGAATTATGTCCTTTAAGAGGTTGACCAGGGTTGTGTACAAACCCTTGAAACAACAGCATTTTAAGTGTACTGGCCCTTTAAGAGGTGGACCTGGGAAGCTTACAGACCTTTAAAATTGGCAATACTTTAAGGTGACTGGCCTATGAAGAGGATGACCATGGAAGTGGACAGTCCTTAAAGATGCATTATTGTGTGTGGGTGGCCTTCTAAGAGACAACCCTGGGAATGGACAGACCTTTGGAAATGTCAATGTGGCTTATGAAGTGGAAAGCCACTTGAACATGTGACATGTTTTGCGGACTGGCCCTTTAAGAGGCAGACCCTAGAAGTGGACAAACCCTTGAAGAGGTGACAAATTTAGGGAATTATGTCCTTTAAGAGGTTGACCAGGGTTGTGTACAAACCCTCAAAACAACAGCATTTTAAGTGTACTGGCCCTTTAAGAGGTGGACCTGGGAAGCTTACGGACCTTTAAAATTGGCAATACTTTAAGGTGACTGGCCTATGAAGAGGATGACCATGGAAGTGGACAGTCCTTAAAGATGCATTATTGTGTGTGGGTGGCCTTCTAAGAGACAACCCTGGGAATGGACAGACCTTTGGAAATGTCAATGTGGCTTATGAAGTGGAAAGCCACTTGAACATGTGACATGTTTTGCGGACTGGCCCTTTAAGAGGCAGACCCTAGAAGTGGACAAACCCTTGAAGAGGTGACAAATTTAGGGAATTATGTCCTTTAAGAGGTTGACCAGGGTTGTGTACAAACCCTTGAAACAACAGCATTTTAAGTGTACTGGCCCTTTAAGAGGTGGACCTGGGAAGCTTACGGACCTTTAAAATTGGCAATACTTTAAGGTGACTGGCCTATGAAGAGGATGACCATGGAAGTGGACAGTCCTTAAGATGCATTATTGTGTGTGGGTGGCCTTCTAAGAGACAACCCTGGGAATGGACAGACCTTTGGAAATGTCAATGTGGCTTATGAAGTGGAAAGCCACTTGAACATGTGACATGTTTTGCGGACTGGCCCTTTAAGAGGCAGACCCTAGAAGTGGACAAACCCTTGAAGAGGTGACAAATTTAGGGAATTATGTCCTTTAAGAGGTTGACCAGGGTTGTGTACAAACCCTCGAAACAACAGCATTTTAAGTGTACTGGCCCTTTAAGAGGTGGACCTGGGAAGCTTACGGACCTTTAAAATTGGCAATACTTTAAGGTGACTGGCCTATGAAGAGGATGACCATGGAAGTGGACAGTCCTTAAAGATGCATTATTGTGTGTGGGTGGCCTTCTAAGAGACAACCCTGGGAATGGACAGACCTTTGGAAATGTCAATGTGGCTTATGAAGTGGAAAGCCACTTGAACATGTGACATGTTTTGCGGACTGGCCCTTTAAGAGGCAGACCCTAGAAGTGGACAAACCCTTGAAGAGGTGACAAATTTAGGGAATTACGTCCTTTAAGAGGTTGACCAGGGTTGTGTACAAACCCTCGAAACAACAGCATTTTAAGTGTACTGGCCCTTTAAGAGGTGGACCTGGGAAGCTTACGGACCTTTAAAATTGGCAATACTTTAAGGTGACTGGCCTATGAAGAGGATGACCATGGAAGTGGACAGTCCTTAAAGATGCATTATTGTGTGTGGGTGGCCTTCTAAGAGACAACCCTGGGAATGGACAGACCTTTGGAAATGTCAATGTGGCTTATGAAGTGGAAATCCACTTGAACATGTGACATGTTTTGATGACTGGCCCTTTAAGAGGCAGACCCTAGATATGGACAAACCCTTGAAGAGGTGACAAATTTAGGGAATTATGTCCTTTAAGAGGTCGACCAGGGTTGTGTACAAACCCTCGAAACAACAGCATTTTAAGTGTACTGGCCCTTTAAGAGGTGGACCTGGGAAGCTTACGGACCTTTAAAATTGGCAATACTTTAAGGTGACTGGCCTATGAAGAGGATGACCATGGAAGTGGACAGTCCTTAAAGATGCATTATTGTGTGTGGGTGGCCTTCTAAGAGACAACCCTGGGAATGGACAGACCTTTGGAAATGTCAATGTGGCTTATGAAGTGGAAAGCCACTTGAACATGTGACATGTTTTGCGGACTGGCCCTTTAAGAGGTAGACCCTAGAAGTGGACAAACCCTTGAAGAGGTGACAAATTTAGGGAATTATGTCCTTTAAGAGGTTGACCAGGGTTGTGTACAAACCCTCGAAACAACAGCATTTTAAGTGTACTGGCCCTTTAAGAGGTGGACCTGGGAAGCTTACGGACCTTTAAAATTGGCAATACTTTAAGGTGACTGGCCTATGAAGAGGATGACCATGGAAGTGGACAGTCCTTAAAGATGCATTATTGTGTGTGGGTGGCCTTCTAAGAGACAACCCTGGGAATGGACAGACCTTTGGAAATGTCAATGTGGCTTATGAAGTGGAAAGCCACTTGAACATGTGACATGTTTTGCGGACTGGCCCTTTAAGAGGCAGACCCTAGAAGTGGACAAACCCTTGAAGAGGTGACAAATTTAGGGAATTATGTCCTTTAAGAGGTTGACCAGGGTTGTGTACAAACCCTTGAAACAACAGCATTTTAAGTGTACTGGCCCTTTAAGAGGTGGACCTGGGAAGCTAACGGACCTTTAAAATTGGCAATACTTTAAGGTGACTGGCCTATGAAGAGGAGGACCATGGAAGTGGACAGTCCTTAAAGATGCATTATTGTGTGTGGGTGGCCTTCTAAGAGACAACCCTGGGAATGGACAGACCTTTGGAAATGTCAATGTGGCTTATGAAGTGGAAATCCACTTGAACATGTGACATGTTTTGATGACTGGCCCTTTAAGAGGCAGACCCTAGATATGGACAAACCCTTGAAGAGGTGACAAATTTAGGGAATTATGTCCTTTAAGAGGTCGACCAGGGTTGTGTACAAACCCTCGAAACAACAGCATTTTAAGTGTACTGGCCCTTTAAGAGGTGGACCTGGGAAGCTTACGGACCTTTAAAATTGGCAATACTTTAAGGTGACTGGCCTATGAAGAGGATGACCATGGAAGTGGACAGTCCTTAAAGATGCATTATTGTGTGTGGGTGGCCTTCTAAGAGACAACCCTGGGAATGGACAGACCTTTGGAAATGTCAATGTGGCTTATGAAGTGGAAAGCCACTTGAACATGTGACATGTTTTGCGGACTGGCCCTTTAAGAGGTAGACCCTAGAAGTGGACAAACCCTTGAAGAGGTGACAAATTTAGGGAATTATGTCCTTTAAGAGGTTGACCAGGGTTGTGTACAAACCCTCGAAACAACAGCATTTTAAGTGTACTGGCCCTTTAAGAGGTGGACCTGGGAAGCTTACGGACCTTTAAAATTGGCAATACTTTAAGGTGACTGGCCTATGAAGAGGATGACCATGGAAGTGGACAGTCCTTAAAGATGCATTATTGTGTGTGGGTGGCCTTCTAAGAGACAACCCTGGGAATGGACAGACCTTTGGAAATGTCAATGTGGCTTATGAAGTGGAAAGCCACTTGAACATGTGACATGTTTTGCGGACTGGCCCTTTAAGAGGCAGACCCTAGAAGTGGACAAACCCTTGAAGAGGTGACAAATTTAGGGAATTATGTCCTTTAAGAGGTTGACCAGGGTTGTGTACAAACCCTTGAAACAACAGCATTTTAAGTGTACTGGCCCTTTAAGAGGTGGACCTGGGAAGCTAACGGACCTTTAAAATTGGCAATACTTTAAGGTGACTGGCCTATGAAGAGGAGGACCATGGAAGTGGACAGTCCTTAAAGATGCATTATTGTGTGTGGGTGGCCTTCTAAGAGACAACCCTGGGAATGGACAGACCTTTGGAAATGTCAATGTGGCTTATGAAGTGGAAAGCCACTTGAACATGTGACATGTTTTGCGGACTGGCCCTTTAAGAGGCAGACCCTAGAAGTGGACAAACCCTTGAAGAGGTGACAAATTTAGGGAATTATGTCCTTTAAGAGGTTGACCAGGGTTGTGTACAAACCCTCGAAACAACAGCATTTTAAGTGTACTGGCCCTTTAAGAGGTGGACCTGGGAAGCTTACGGACCTTTAAAATTGGCAATACTTTAAGGTGACTGGCCTATGAAGAGGATGACCATGGAAGTGGACAGTCCTTAAAGATGCATTATTGTGTGTGGGTGGCCTTCTAAGAGACAACCCTGGGAATGGACAGACCTTTGGAAATGTCAATGTGGCTTATGAAGTGGAAAGCCACTTGAACATGTGACATGTTTTGCGGACTGGCCCTTTAAGAGGCAGACCCTAGAAGTGGACAAACCCTTGAAGAGGGGACAAATTTAGGGAATTATGTCCTTTAAGAGGTTGACCAGGGTTGTGTACAAACCCTCAAAACAACAGCATTTTAAGTATACTGGCCCTTTAAGAGGTGGACCTGGGAAGCTTACGGACCTTTAAAATTGGCAATACTTTAAGGTGACTGGCCTATGAAGAGGATGACCATGGAAGTGGACAGTCCTTAAAGATGCATTATTGTGTGTGGGTGGCCTTCTAAGAGACAACCCTGGGAATGGACAGACCTTTGGAAATGTCAATGTGGCTTATGAAGTGGAAAGCCACTTGAACATGTGACATGTTTTGCGGACTGGCCCTTTAAGAGGCAGACCCTAGAAGTGGACAAACCCTTGAAGAGGTGACAAATTTAGGGAATTATGTCCTTTAAGAGGTTGACCAGGGTTGTGTACAAACCCTCGAAACAACAGCATTTTAAGTGTACTGGCCCTTTAAGAGGTGGACCTGGGAAGCTTACGGACCTTTAAAATTGGCAATACTTTAAGGTGACTGGCCTATGAAGAGGATGACCATGGAAGTGGACAGTCCTTAAAGATGCATTATTGTGTGTGGGTGGCCTTCTAAGAGACAACCCTGGGAATGGACAGACCTTTGGAAATGTCAATGTGGCTTATGAAGTGGAAAGCCACTTGAACATGTGACATGTTTTGCGGACTGGCCCTTTAAGAGGCAGACCCTAGAAGTGGACAAACCCTTGAAGAGGGGACAAATTTAGGGAATTATGTCCTTTAAGAGGTTGACCAGGGTTGTGTACAAACCCTCAAAACAACAGCATTTTAAGTATACTGGCCCTTTAAGAGGTGGACCTGGGAAGCTTACGGACCTTTAAAATTGGCAATACTTTAAGGTGACTGGCCTATGAAGAGGATGACCATGGAAGTGGACAGTCCTTAAAGATGCATTATTGTGTGTGGGTGGCCTTCTAAGAGACAACCCTGGGAATGGACAGACCTTTGGAAATGTCAATGTGGCTTATGAAGTGGAAAGCCACTTGAACATGTGACATGTTTTGCGGACTGGCCCTTTAAGAGGCAGACCCTAGAAGTGGACAAACCCTTGAAGAGGTGACAAATTTAGAGAATTATGTCCTTTAAGAGGTTGACCAGGGTTGTGTACAAACCCTCAAAACAACAGCATTTTAAGTGTACTGGCCCTTTAAGAGGTGGACCTGGGAAGCTTACGGACCTTTAAAATTGGCAATACTTTAAGGTGACTGGCCTATGAAGAGGATGACCATGGAAGTGGACAGTCCTTAAAGATGCATTATTGTGTGTGGGTGGCCTTCTAAGAGACAACCCTGGGAATGGACAGACCTTTGGAAATGTCAATGTGGCTTATGAAGTGGAAAGCCACTTGAACATGTGACATGTTTTGCGGACTGGCCCTTTAAGAGGCAGACCCTAGAAGTGGACAAACCCTTGAAGAGGTGACAAATTTAGGGAATTATGTCCTTTAAGAGGTTGACCAGGGTTGTGTACAAACCCTCAAAACAACAGCATTTTAAGTGTACTGGCCCTTTAAGAGGTGGACCTGGGAAGCTTACGGACCTTTAAAATTGGCAATACTTTAAGGTGACTGGCCTATGAAGAGGATGACCATGGAAGTGGACAGTCCTTAAAGATGCATTATTGTGTGTGGGTGGCCTTCTAAGAGACAACCCTGGGAATGGACAGACCTTTGGAAATGTCAATGTGGCTTATGAAGTGGAAAGCCACTTGAACATGTGACATGTTTTGATGACTGGCCCTTTAAGAGGCAGACCCTAGATATGGACAAACCCTTGAAGAGGTGACAAATTTAGGGAATTATGTCCTTTAAGAGGTTGACCAGGGTTGTGTACAAACCCTTGAAACAACAGTATTTTAAGTGTACTGGCCCTTTAAGAGGTGGACCTGGGAAGCTTACGGACCTTTAAAATTGGCAATACTTTAAGGTGACTGGCCTATGAAGAGGATGACCATGGAAGTGGACAGTCCTTAAAGATGCATTATTGTGTGTGTGTGGCCTTCTAAGAGACAACCCTGGAAATGGACAGACCTTTGGAAATGTCAATGTGGCTTATGAAGTGGAAAGCCACTTGAACATGTGACATGTTTTGCGGACTGGCCCTTTAAGAGGCAGACCCTAGAAGTGGACAAACCCTTGAAGAGGTGACAAATTTAGGGAATTATGTCCTTTAAGAGGTTGACCAGGGTTGTGTACAAACCCTCAAAACAACAGCATTTTAAGTGTACTGGCCCTTTAAGAGGTGGACCTGGGAAGCTTACGGACCTTTAAAATTGGCAATACTTTAAGGTGACTGGCCTATGAAGAGGATGACCATGGAAGTGGACAGTCCTTAAAGATGCATTATTGTGTGTGGGTGGCCTTCTAAGAGACAACCCTGGGAATGGACAGACCTTTGGAAATGTCAATGTGGCTTATGAAGTGGAAAGCCACTTGAACATGTGACATGTTTTGCGGACTGGCCCTTTAAGAGGCAGACCCTAGAAGTGGACAAACCCTTGAAGAGGTGACAAATTTAGGGAATTATGTCCTTTAAGAGGTTGACCAGGGTTGTGTACAAACCCTTGAAACAACAGCATTTTAAGTGTACTGGCCCTTTAAGAGGTGGACCTGGGAAGCTTACAGACCTTTAAAATTGGCAATACTTTAAGGTGACTGGCCTATGAAGAGGATGACCATGGAAGTGGACAGTCCTTAAAGATGCATTATTGTGTGTGGGTGGCCTTCTAAGAGACAACCCTGGGAATGGACAGACCTTTGGAAATGTCAATGTGGCTTATGAAGTGGAAAGCCACTTGAACATGTGACATGTTTTGCGGACTGGCCCTTTAAGAGGCAGACCCTAGAAGTGGACAAACCCTTGAAGAGGTGACAAATTTAGGGAATTATGTCCTTTAAGAGGTTGACCAGGGTTGTGTACAAACCCTCAAAACAACAGCATTTTAAGTGTACTGGCCCTTTAAGAGGTGGACCTGGGAAGCTTACGGACCTTTAAAATTGGCAATACTTTAAGGTGACTGGCCTATGAAGAGGATGACCATGGAAGTGGACAGTCCTTAAAGATGCATTATTGTGTGTGGGTGGCCTTCTAAGAGACAACCCTGGGAATGGACAGACCTTTGGAAATGTCAATGTGGCTTATGAAGTGGAAAGCCACTTGAACATGTGACATGTTTTGCGGACTGGCCCTTTAAGAGGCAGACCCTAGAAGTGGACAAACCCTTGAAGAGGTGACAAATTTAGGGAATTATGTCCTTTAAGAGGTTGACCAGGGTTGTGTACAAACCCTTGAAACAACAGCATTTTAAGTGTACTGGCCCTTTAAGAGGTGGACCTGGGAAGCTTACGGACCTTTAAAATTGGCAATACTTTAAGGTGACTGGCCTATGAAGAGGATGACCATGGAAGTGGACAGTCCTTAAGATGCATTATTGTGTGTGGGTGGCCTTCTAAGAGACAACCCTGGGAATGGACAGACCTTTGGAAATGTCAATGTGGCTTATGAAGTGGAAAGCCACTTGAACATGTGACATGTTTTGCGGACTGGCCCTTTAAGAGGCAGACCCTAGAAGTGGACAAACCCTTGAAGAGGTGACAAATTTAGGGAATTATGTCCTTTAAGAGGTTGACCAGGGTTGTGTACAAACCCTCGAAACAACAGCATTTTAAGTGTACTGGCCCTTTAAGAGGTGGACCTGGGAAGCTTACGGACCTTTAAAATTGGCAATACTTTAAGGTGACTGGCCTATGAAGAGGATGACCATGGAAGTGGACAGTCCTTAAAGATGCATTATTGTGTGTGGGTGGCCTTCTAAGAGACAACCCTGGGAATGGACAGACCTTTGGAAATGTCAATGTGGCTTATGAAGTGGAAAGCCACTTGAACATGTGACATGTTTTGCGGACTGGCCCTTTAAGAGGCAGACCCTAGAAGTGGACAAACCCTTGAAGAGGTGACAAATTTAGGGAATTATGTCCTTTAAGAGGTTGACCAGGGTTGTGTACAAACCCTCAAAACAACAGCATTTTAAGTGTACTGGCCCTTTAAGAGGTGGACCTGGGAAGCTTACGGACCTTTAAAATTGGCAATACTTTAAGGTGACTGGCCTATGAAGAGGATGACCATGGAAGTGGACAGTCCTTAAAGATGCATTATTGTGTGTGGGTGGCCTTCTAAGAGACAACCCTGGGAATGGACAGACCTTTGGAAATGTCAATGTGGCTTATGAAGTGGAAAGCCACTTGAACATGTGACATGTTTTGCGGACTGGCCCTTTAAGAGGCAGACCCTAGAAGTGGACAAACCCTTGAAGAGGTGACAAATTTAGGGAATTATGTCCTTTAAGAGGTTGACCAGGGTTGTGTACAAACCCTCAAAACAACAGCATTTTAAGTGTACTGGCCCTTTAGGAGGTGGACCTGGGAAGCTTACGGACCTTTAAAATTGGCAATACTTTAAGGTGACTGGCCTATGAAGAGGATGACCATGGAAGTGGACAGTCCTTAAAGATGCATTATTGTGTGTGTGTGGCCTTCTAAGAGACAACCCTGGGAATGGACAGACCTTTGGAAATGTCAATGTGGCTTATGAAGTGGAAAGCCACTTGAACATGTGACATGTTTTGCGGACTGGCCCTTTAAGAGGCAGACCCTAGAAGTGGACAAACCCTTGAAGAGGTGACAAATTTAGGGAATTATGTCCTTTAAGAGGTTGACCAGGGTTGTGTACAAACCCTCAAAACAACAGCATTTTAAGTGTACTGGCCCTTTAAGAGGTGGACCTGGGAAGCTTACGGACCTTTAAAATTGGCAATACTTTAAGGTGACTGGCCTATGAAGAGGATGACCATGGAAGTGGACAGTCCTTAAAGATGCATTATTGTGTGTGGGTGGCCTTCTAAGAGACAACCCTGGGAATGGACAGACCTTTGGAAATGTCAATGTGGCTTATGAAGTGGAAAGCCACTTGAACATGTGACATGTTTTGCGGACTGGCCCTTTAAGAGGCAGACCCTAGAAGTGGACACACCCTTGAAGAGGTGACAAATTTAGGGAATTATGTCCTTTAAGAGGTTGACCAGGGTTGTGTACAAACCCTTGAAACAACAGCATTTTAAGTGTACTGGCCCTTTAAGAGGTGGACCTGGGAAGCTTACAGACCTTTAAAATTGGCAATACTTTAAGGTGACTGGCCTATGAAGAGGATGACCATGGAAGTGGACAGTCCTTAAAGATGCATTATTGTGTGTGGGTGGCCTTCTAAGAGACAACCCTGGGAATGGACAGACCTTTGGAAATGTCAATGTGGCTTATGAAGTGGAAAGCCACTTGAACATGTGACATGTTTTGCGGACTGGCCCTTTAAGAGGCAGACCCTAGAAGTGGACAAACCCTTGAAGAGGTGACAAATTTAGGGAATTATGTCCTTTAAGAGGTCGACCAGGGTTGTGTACAAACCCTTGAAACAACAGCATTTTAAGTGTACTGGCCCTTTAAGAGGTGGACCTGGGAAGCTTACGGACCTTTAAAATTGGCAATACTTTAAGGTGACTGGCCTATGAAGAGGATGACCATGGAAGTGGACAGTCCTTAAAGATGCATTATTGTGTGTGGGTGACCTTCTAAGAGACAACCCTGGGAATGGACAGACCTTTGGAAATGTCAATGTGGCTTATGAAGTGGAAAGCCACTTGAACATGTGACATGTTTTGCGGACTGGCCCTTTAAGAGGCAGACCCTAGAAGTGGACAAACCCTTGAAGAGGTGACAAATTTAGGGAATTATGTCCTTTAAGAGGTTGACCAGGGTTGTGTACAAACCCTCGAAACAACAGCATTTTAAGTGTACTGGCCCTTTAAGAGGTGGACCTGGGAAGCTTACGGACCTTTAAAATTGGCAATACTTTAAGGTGACTGGCCTATGAAGAGGATGACCATGGAAGTGGACAGTCCTTAAAGATGCATTATTGTGTGTGGGTGGCCTTCTAAGAGACAACCCTGGGAATGGACAGACCTTTGGAAATGTCAATGTGGCTTATGAAGTGGAAAGCCACTTGAACATGTGACATGTTTTGCGGACTGGCCCTTTAAGAGGCAGACCCTAGAAGTGGACAAACCCTTGAAGAGGGGACAAATTTAGGGAATTATGTCCTTTAAGAGGTTGACCAGGGTTGTGTACAAACCCTCAAAACAACAGCATTTTAAGTATACTGGCCCTTTAAGAGGTGGACCTGGGAAGCTTACGGACCTTTAAAATTGGCAATACTTTAAGGTGACTGGCCTATGAAGAGGATGACCATGGAAGTGGACAGTCCTTAAAGATGCATTATTGTGTGTGGGTGGCCTTCTAAGAGACAACCCTGGGAATGGACAGACCTTTGGAAATGTCAATGTGGCTTATGAAGTGGAAAGCCACTTGAACATGTGACATGTTTTGCGGACTGGCCCTTTAAGAGGCAGACCCTAGAAGTGGACAAACCCTTGAAGAGGTGACAAATTTAGAGAATTATGTCCTTTAAGAGGTTGACCAGGGTTGTGTACAAACCCTCAAAACAACAGCATTTTAAGTGTACTGGCCCTTTAAGAGGTGGACCTGGGAAGCTTACGGACCTTTAAAATTGGCAATACTTTAAGGTGACTGGCCTATGAAGAGGATGACCATGGAAGTGGACAGTCCTTAAAGATGCATTATTGTGTGTGGGTGGCCTTCTAAGAGACAACCCTGGGAATGGACAGACCTTTGGAAATGTCAATGTGGCTTATGAAGTGGAAAGCCACTTGAACATGTGACATGTTTTGCGGACTGGCCCTTTAAGAGGCAGACCCTAGAAGTGGACAAACCCTTGAAGAGGTGACAAATTTAGGGAATTATGTCCTTTAAGAGGTTGACCAGGGTTGTGTACAAACCCTCAAAACAACAGCATTTTAAGTGTACTGGCCCTTTAAGAGGTGGACCTGGGAAGCTTACGGACCTTTAAAATTGGCAATACTTTAAGGTGACTGGCCTATGAAGAGGATGACCATGGAAGTGGACAGTCCTTAAAGATGCATTATTGTGTGTGGGTGGCCTTCTAAGAGACAACCCTGGGAATGGACAGACCTTTGGAAATGTCAATGTGGCTTATGAAGTGGAAAGCCACTTGAACATGTGACATGTTTTGATGACTGGCCCTTTAAGAGGCAGACCCTAGATATGGACAAACCCTTGAAGAGGTGACAAATTTAGGGAATTATGTCCTTTAAGAGGTTGACCAGGGTTGTGTACAAACCCTTGAAACAACAGTATTTTAAGTGTACTGGCCCTTTAAGAGGTGGACCTGGGAAGCTTACGGACCTTTAAAATTGGCAATACTTTAAGGTGACTGGCCTATGAAGAGGATGACCATGGAAGTGGACAGTCCTTAAAGATGCATTATTGTGTGTGTGTGGCCTTCTAAGAGACAACCCTGGAAATGGACAGACCTTTGGAAATGTCAATGTGGCTTATGAAGTGGAAAGCCACTTGAACATGTGACATGTTTTGCGGACTGGCCCTTTAAGAGGCAGACCCTAGAAGTGGACAAACCCTTGAAGAGGTGACAAATTTAGGGAATTATGTCCTTTAAGAGGTTGACCAGGGTTGTGTACAAACCCTCAAAACAACAGCATTTTAAGTGTACTGGCCCTTTAAGAGGTGGACCTGGGAAGCTTACGGACCTTTAAAATTGGCAATACTTTAAGGTGACTGGCCTATGAAGAGGATGACCATGGAAGTGGACAGTCCTTAAAGATGCATTATTGTGTGTGGGTGGCCTTCTAAGAGACAACCCTGGGAATGGACAGACCTTTGGAAATGTCAATGTGGCTTATGAAGTGGAAAGCCACTTGAACATGTGACATGTTTTGCGGACTGGCCCTTTAAGAGGCAGACCCTAGAAGTGGACAAACCCTTGAAGAGGTGACAAATTTAGGGAATTATGTCCTTTAAGAGGTTGACCAGGGTTGTGTACAAACCCTTGAAACAACAGCATTTTAAGTGTACTGGCCCTTTAAGAGGTGGACCTGGGAAGCTTACAGACCTTTAAAATTGGCAATACTTTAAGGTGACTGGCCTATGAAGAGGATGACCATGGAAGTGGACAGTCCTTAAAGATGCATTATTGTGTGTGGGTGGCCTTCTAAGAGACAACCCTGGGAATGGACAGACCTTTGGAAATGTCAATGTGGCTTATGAAGTGGAAAGCCACTTGAACATGTGACATGTTTTGCGGACTGGCCCTTTAAGAGGCAGACCCTAGAAGTGGACAAACCCTTGAAGAGGTGACAAATTTAGGGAATTATGTCCTTTAAGAGGTTGACCAGGGTTGTGTACAAACCCTCAAAACAACAGCATTTTAAGTGTACTGGCCCTTTAAGAGGTGGACCTGGGAAGCTTACGGACCTTTAAAATTGGCAATACTTTAAGGTGACTGGCCTATGAAGAGGATGACCATGGAAGTGGACAGTCCTTAAAGATGCATTATTGTGTGTGGGTGGCCTTCTAAGAGACAACCCTGGGAATGGACAGACCTTTGGAAATGTCAATGTGGCTTATGAAGTGGAAAGCCACTTGAACATGTGACATGTTTTGCGGACTGGCCCTTTAAGAGGCAGACCCTAGAAGTGGACAAACCCTTGAAGAGGTGACAAATTTAGGGAATTATGTCCTTTAAGAGGTTGACCAGGGTTGTGTACAAACCCTTGAAACAACAGCATTTTAAGTGTACTGGCCCTTTAAGAGGTGGACCTGGGAAGCTTACAGACCTTTAAAATTGGCAATACTTTAAGGTGACTGGCCTATGAAGAGGATGACCATGGAAGTGGACAGTCCTTAAAGATGCATTATTGTGTGTGGGTGGCCTTCTAAGAGACAACCCTGGGAATGGACAGACCTTTGGAAATGTCAATGTGGCTTATGAAGTGGAAAGCCACTTGAACATGTGACATGTTTTGCGGACTGGCCCTTTAAGAGGCAGACCCTAGAAGTGGACAAACCCTTGAAGAGGTGACAAATTTAGGGAATTATGTCCTTTAAGAGGTTGACCAGGGTTGTGTACAAACCCTCAAAACAACAGCATTTTAAGTGTACTGGCCCTTTAAGAGGTGGACCTGGGAAGCTTACGGACCTTTAAAATTGGCAATACTTTAAGGTGACTGGCCTATGAAGAGGATGACCATGGAAGTGGACAGTCCTTAAAGATGCATTATTGTGTGTGGGTGGCCTTCTAAGAGACAACCCTGGGAATGGACAGACCTTTGGAAATGTCAATGTGGCTTATGAAGTGGAAAGCCACTTGAACATGTGACATGTTTTGCGGACTGGCCCTTTAAGAGGCAGACCCTAGAAGTGGACAAACCCTTGAAGAGGTGACAAATTTAGGGAATTATGTCCTTTAAGAGGTTGACCAGGGTTGTGTACAAACCCTTGAAACAACAGCATTTTAAGTGTACTGGCCCTTTAAGAGGTGGACCTGGGAAGCTTACGGACCTTTAAAATTGGCAATACTTTAAGGTGACTGGCCTATGAAGAGGATGACCATGGAAGTGGACAGTCCTTAAGATGCATTATTGTGTGTGGGTGGCCTTCTAAGAGACAACCCTGGGAATGGACAGACCTTTGGAAATGTCAATGTGGCTTATGAAGTGGAAAGCCACTTGAACATGTGACATGTTTTGCGGACTGGCCCTTTAAGAGGCAGACCCTAGAAGTGGACAAACCCTTGAAGAGGTGACAAATTTAGGGAATTATGTCCTTTAAGAGGTTGACCAGGGTTGTGTACAAACCCTCGAAACAACAGCATTTTAAGTGTACTGGCCCTTTAAGAGGTGGACCTGGGAAGCTTACGGACCTTTAAAATTGGCAATACTTTAAGGTGACTGGCCTATGAAGAGGATGACCATGGAAGTGGACAGTCCTTAAAGATGCATTATTGTGTGTGGGTGGCCTTCTAAGAGACAACCCTGGGAATGGACAGACCTTTGGAAATGTCAATGTGGCTTATGAAGTGGAAAGCCACTTGAACATGTGACATGTTTTGCGGACTGGCCCTTTAAGAGGCAGACCCTAGAAGTGGACAAACCCTTGAAGAGGTGACAAATTTAGGGAATTATGTCCTTTAAGAGGTTGACCAGGGTTGTGTACAAACCCTCAAAACAACAGCATTTTAAGTGTACTGGCCCTTTAAGAGGTGGACCTGGGAAGCTTACGGACCTTTAAAATTGGCAATACTTTAAGGTGACTGGCCTATGAAGAGGATGACCATGGAAGTGGACAGTCCTTAAAGATGCATTATTGTGTGTGGGTGGCCTTCTAAGAGACAACCCTGGGAATGGACAGACCTTTGGAAATGTCAATGTGGCTTATGAAGTGGAAAGCCACTTGAACATGTGACATGTTTTGCGGACTGGCCCTTTAAGAGGCAGACCCTAGAAGTGGACAAACCCTTGAAGAGGTGACAAATTTAGGGAATTATGTCCTTTAAGAGGTTGACCAGGGTTGTGTACAAACCCTCAAAACAACAGCATTTTAAGTGTACTGGCCCTTTAGGAGGTGGACCTGGGAAGCTTACGGACCTTTAAAATTGGCAATACTTTAAGGTGACTGGCCTATGAAGAGGATGACCATGGAAGTGGACAGTCCTTAAAGATGCATTATTGTGTGTGTGTGGCCTTCTAAGAGACAACCCTGGGAATGGACAGACCTTTGGAAATGTCAATGTGGCTTATGAAGTGGAAAGCCACTTGAACATGTGACATGTTTTGCGGACTGGCCCTTTAAGAGGCAGACCCTAGAAGTGGACAAACCCTTGAAGAGGTGACAAATTTAGGGAATTATGTCCTTTAAGAGGTTGACCAGGGTTGTGTACAAACCCTCAAAACAACAGCATTTTAAGTGTACTGGCCCTTTAAGAGGTGGACCTGGGAAGCTTACGGACCTTTAAAATTGGCAATACTTTAAGGTGACTGGCCTATGAAGAGGATGACCATGGAAGTGGACAGTCCTTAAAGATGCATTATTGTGTGTGGGTGGCCTTCTAAGAGACAACCCTGGGAATGGACAGACCTTTGGAAATGTCAATGTGGCTTATGAAGTGGAAAGCCACTTGAACATGTGACATGTTTTGCGGACTGGCCCTTTAAGAGGCAGACCCTAGAAGTGGACACACCCTTGAAGAGGTGACAAATTTAGGGAATTATGTCCTTTAAGAGGTTGACCAGGGTTGTGTACAAACCCTTGAAACAACAGCATTTTAAGTGTACTGGCCCTTTAAGAGGTGGACCTGGGAAGCTTACAGACCTTTAAAATTGGCAATACTTTAAGGTGACTGGCCTATGAAGAGGATGACCATGGAAGTGGACAGTCCTTAAAGATGCATTATTGTGTGTGGGTGGCCTTCTAAGAGACAACCCTGGGAATGGACAGACCTTTGGAAATGTCAATGTGGCTTATGAAGTGGAAAGCCACTTGAACATGTGACATGTTTTGCGGACTGGCCCTTTAAGAGGCAGACCCTAGAAGTGGACAAACCCTTGAAGAGGTGACAAATTTAGGGAATTATGTCCTTTAAGAGGTCGACCAGGGTTGTGTACAAACCCTTGAAACAACAGCATTTTAAGTGTACTGGCCCTTTAAGAGGTGGACCTGGGAAGCTTACGGACCTTTAAAATTGGCAATACTTTAAGGTGACTGGCCTATGAAGAGGATGACCATGGAAGTGGACAGTCCTTAAAGATGCATTATTGTGTGTGGGTGACCTTCTAAGAGACAACCCTGGGAATGGACAGACCTTTGGAAATGTCAATGTGGCTTATGAAGTGGAAAGCCACTTGAACATGTGACATGTTTTGCGGACTGGCCCTTTAAGAGGCAGACCCTAGAAGTGGACAAACCCTTGAAGAGGTGACAAATTTAGGGAATTATGTCCTTTAAGAGGTTGACCAGGGTTGTGTACAAACCCTCGAAACAACAGCATTTTAAGTGTACTGGCCCTTTAAGAGGTGGACCTGGGAAGCTTACGGACCTTTAAAATTGGCAATACTTTAAGGTGACTGGCCTATGAAGAGGATGACCATGGAAGTGGACAGTCCTTAAAGATGCATTATTGTGTGTGGGTGGCCTTCTAAGAGACAACCCTGGGAATGGACAGACCTTTGGAAATGTCAATGTGGCTTATGAAGTGGAAAGCCACTTGAACATGTGACATGTTTTGCGGACTGGCCCTTTAAGAGGCAGACCCTAGAAGTGGACAAACCCTTGAAGAGGGGACAAATTTAGGGAATTATGTCCTTTAAGAGGTTGACCAGGGTTGTGTACAAATGATTATACGCTGCCGGAAAAGATAGAACAAGACCTATCTTTCGACAAATATACGCCGGCAGCTTCCATAGACTCCTATGGAGCTGCAAAAAAGGAAGGGGAGGCAGTTTAGCAGTGTCCAACGCACGGAAAAGCTTACAGGCGCCTTGTGTGTGGGTGGCCTTCTAAGAGGACAACCCCTGGGAATGGACAGACCTTTGAAATGTCAATGTGGCTTATGAAGTGGAAAGCCACTTGAACATGTGACATGTTTTGCGGACTGGCCCTTTAAGAGGCAGACCCTAGAAGTGGACAAACCCTTGAAGAGGTGACAAATTTAGAGAATTATGTCCTTTAAGAGGTTGACCAGGGTTGTGTACAAACCCTCAAAACAACAGCATTTTAAGTGTACTGGCCCTTTAAGAGGTGGACCTGGGAAGCTTACGGACCTTTAAAATTGGCAATACTTTAAGGTGACTGGCCTATGAAGAGGATGACCATGGAAGTGGACAGTCCTTAAAGATGCATTATTGTGTGTGGGTGGCCTTCTAAGAGACAACCCTGGGAATGGACAGACCTTTGGAAATGTCAATGTGGCTTATGAAGTGGAAAGCCACTTGAACATGTGACATGTTTTGCGGACTGGCCCTTTAAGAGGCAGACCCTAGAAGTGGACAAACCCTTGAAGAGGTGACAAATTTAGGGAATTATGTCCTTTAAGAGGTTGACCAGGGTTGTGTACAAACCCTCAAAACAACAGCATTTTAAGTGTACTGGCCCTTTAAGAGGTGGACCTGGGAAGCTTACGGACCTTTAAAATTGGCAATACTTTAAGGTGACTGGCCTATGAAGAGGATGACCATGGAAGTGGACAGTCCTTAAAGATGCATTATTGTGTGTGGGTGGCCTTCTAAGAGACAACCCTGGGAATGGACAGACCTTTGGAAATGTCAATGTGGCTTATGAAGTGGAAAGCCACTTGAACATGTGACATGTTTTGATGACTGGCCCTTTAAGAGGCAGACCCTAGATATGGACAAACCCTTGAAGAGGTGACAAATTTAGGGAATTATGTCCTTTAAGAGGTTGACCAGGGTTGTGTACAAACCCTTGAAACAACAGTATTTTAAGTGTACTGGCCCTTTAAGAGGTGGACCTGGGAAGCTTACGGACCTTTAAAATTGGCAATACTTTAAGGTGACTGGCCTATGAAGAGGATGACCATGGAAGTGGACAGTCCTTAAAGATGCATTATTGTGTGTGTGTGGCCTTCTAAGAGACAACCCTGGAAATGGACAGACCTTTGGAAATGTCAATGTGGCTTATGAAGTGGAAAGCCACTTGAACATGTGACATGTTTTGCGGACTGGCCCTTTAAGAGGCAGACCCTAGAAGTGGACAAACCCTTGAAGAGGTGACAAATTTAGGGAATTATGTCCTTTAAGAGGTTGACCAGGGTTGTGTACAAACCCTCAAAACAACAGCATTTTAAGTGTACTGGCCCTTTAAGAGGTGGACCTGGGAAGCTTACGGACCTTTAAAATTGGCAATACTTTAAGGTGACTGGCCTATGAAGAGGATGACCATGGAAGTGGACAGTCCTTAAAGATGCATTATTGTGTGTGGGTGGCCTTCTAAGAGACAACCCTGGGAATGGACAGACCTTTGGAAATGTCAATGTGGCTTATGAAGTGGAAAGCCACTTGAACATGTGACATGTTTTGCGGACTGGCCCTTTAAGAGGCAGACCCTAGAAGTGGACAAACCCTTGAAGAGGTGACAAATTTAGGGAATTATGTCCTTTAAGAGGTTGACCAGGGTTGTGTACAAACCCTTGAAACAACAGCATTTTAAGTGTACTGGCCCTTTAAGAGGTGGACCTGGGAAGCTTACAGACCTTTAAAATTGGCAATACTTTAAGGTGACTGGCCTATGAAGAGGATGACCATGGAAGTGGACAGTCCTTAAAGATGCATTATTGTGTGTGGGTGGCCTTCTAAGAGACAACCCTGGGAATGGACAGACCTTTGGAAATGTCAATGTGGCTTATGAAGTGGAAAGCCACTTGAACATGTGACATGTTTTGCGGACTGGCCCTTTAAGAGGCAGACCCTAGAAGTGGACAAACCCTTGAAGAGGTGACAAATTTAGGGAATTATGTCCTTTAAGAGGTTGACCAGGGTTGTGTACAAACCCTCAAAACAACAGCATTTTAAGTGTACTGGCCCTTTAAGAGGTGGACCTGGGAAGCTTACGGACCTTTAAAATTGGCAATACTTTAAGGTGACTGGCCTATGAAGAGGATGACCATGGAAGTGGACAGTCCTTAAAGATGCATTATTGTGTGTGGGTGGCCTTCTAAGAGACAACCCTGGGAATGGACAGACCTTTGGAAATGTCAATGTGGCTTATGAAGTGGAAAGCCACTTGAACATGTGACATGTTTTGCGGACTGGCCCTTTAAGAGGCAGACCCTAGAAGTGGACAAACCCTTGAAGAGGTGACAAATTTAGGGAATTATGTCCTTTAAGAGGTTGACCAGGGTTGTGTACAAACCCTTGAAACAACAGCATTTTAAGTGTACTGGCCCTTTAAGAGGTGGACCTGGGAAGCTTACGGACCTTTAAAATTGGCAATACTTTAAGGTGACTGGCCTATGAAGAGGATGACCATGGAAGTGGACAGTCCTTAAGATGCATTATTGTGTGTGGGTGGCCTTCTAAGAGACAACCCTGGGAATGGACAGACCTTTGGAAATGTCAATGTGGCTTATGAAGTGGAAAGCCACTTGAACATGTGACATGTTTTGCGGACTGGCCCTTTAAGAGGCAGACCCTGGAAGTGGACAAACCCTTGAAGAGGTGACAAATTTAGGGAATTATGTCCTTTAAGAGGTTGACCAGGGTTGTGTACAAACCCTCGAAACAACAGCATTTTAAGTGTACTGGCCCTTTAAGAGGTGGACCTGGGAAGCTTACGGACCTTTAAAATTGGCAATACTTTAAGGTGACTGGCCTATGAAGAGGATGACCATGGAAGTGGACAGTCCTTAAAGATGCATTATTGTGTGTGGGTGGCCTTCTAAGAGACAACCCTGGGAATGGACAGACCTTTGGAAATGTCAATGTGGCTTATGAAGTGGAAAGCCACTTGAACATGTGACATGTTTTGCGGACTGGCCCTTTAAGAGGCAGACCCTAGAAGTGGACAAACCCTTGAAGAGGTGACAAATTTAGGGAATTATGTCCTTTAAGAGGTTGACCAGGGTTGTGTACAAACCCTCAAAACAACAGCATTTTAAGTGTACTGGCCCTTTAAGAGGTGGACCTGGGAAGCTTACGGACCTTTAAAATTGGCAATACTTTAAGGTGACTGGCCTATGAAGAGGATGACCATGGAAGTGGACAGTCCTTAAAGATGCATTATTGTGTGTGGGTGGCCTTCTAAGAGACAACCCTGGGAATGGACAGACCTTTGGAAATGTCAATGTGGCTTATGAAGTGGAAAGCCACTTGAACATGTGACATGTTTTGCGGACTGGCCCTTTAAGAGGCAGACCCTAGAAGTGGACAAACCCTTGAAGAGGTGACAAATTTAGGGAATTATGTCCTTTAAGAGGTTGACCAGGGTTGTGTACAAACCCTCAAAACAACAGCATTTTAAGTGTACTGGCCCTTTAGGAGGTGGACCTGGGAAGCTTACGGACCTTTAAAATTGGCAATACTTTAAGGTGACTGGCCTATGAAGAGGATGACCATGGAAGTGGACAGTCCTTAAAGATGCATTATTGTGTGTGTGTGGCCTTCTAAGAGACAACCCTGGGAATGGACAGACCTTTGGAAATGTCAATGTGGCTTATGAAGTGGAAAGCCACTTGAACATGTGACATGTTTTGCGGACTGGCCCTTTAAGAGGCAGACCCTAGAAGTGGACAAACCCTTGAAGAGGTGACAAATTTAGGGAATTATGTCCTTTAAGAGGTTGACCAGGGTTGTGTACAAACCCTCAAAACAACAGCATTTTAAGTGTACTGGCCCTTTAAGAGGTGGACCTGGGAAGCTTACGGACCTTTAAAATTGGCAATACTTTAAGGTGACTGGCCTATGAAGAGGATGACCATGGAAGTGGACAGTCCTTAAAGATGCATTATTGTGTGTGGGTGGCCTTCTAAGAGACAACCCTGGGAATGGACAGACCTTTGGAAATGTCAATGTGGCTTATGAAGTGGAAAGCCACTTGAACATGTGACATGTTTTGCGGACTGGCCCTTTAAGAGGCAGACCCTAGAAGTGGACACACCCTTGAAGAGGTGACAAATTTAGGGAATTATGTCCTTTAAGAGGTTGACCAGGGTTGTGTACAAACCCTTGAAACAACAGCATTTTAAGTGTACTGGCCCTTTAAGAGGTGGACCTGGGAAGCTTACAGACCTTTAAAATTGGCAATACTTTAAGGTGACTGGCCTATGAAGAGGATGACCATGGAAGTGGACAGTCCTTAAAGATGCATTATTGTGTGTGGGTGGCCTTCTAAGAGACAACCCTGGGAATGGACAGACCTTTGGAAATGTCAATGTGGCTTATGAAGTGGAAAGCCACTTGAACATGTGACATGTTTTGCGGACTGGCCCTTTAAGAGGCAGACCCTAGAAGTGGACAAACCCTTGAAGAGGTGACAAATTTAGGGAATTATGTCCTTTAAGAGGTTGACCAGGGTTGTGTACAAACCCTCAAAACAACAGCATTTTAAGTGTACTGGCCCTTTAAGAGGTGGACCTGGGAAGCTTACGGACCTTTAAAATTGGCAATACTTTAAGGTGACTGGCCTATGAAGAGGATGACCATGGAAGTGGACAGTCCTTAAAGATGCATTATTGTGTGTGGGTGGCCTTCTAAGAGACAACCCTGGGAATGGACAGACCTTTGGAAATGTCAATGTGGCTTATGAAGTGGAAAGCCACTTGAACATGTGACATGTTTTGCGGACTGGCCCTTTAAGAGGCAGACCCTAGAAGTGGACAAACCCTTGAAGAGGTGACAAATTTAGGGAATTACGTCCTTTAAGAGGTTGACCAGGGTTGTGTACAAACCCTCGAAACAACAGCATTTTAAGTGTACTGGCCCTTTAAGAGGTGGACCTGGGAAGCTTACGGACCTTTAAAATTGGCAATACTTTAAGGTGACTGGCCTATGAAGAGGATGACCATGGAAGTGGACAGTCCTTAAAGATGCATTATTGTGTGTGGGTGGCCTTCTAAGAGACAACCCTGGGAATGGACAGACCTTTGGAAATGTCAATGTGGCTTATGAAGTGGAAATCCACTTGAACATGTGACATGTTTTGATGACTGGCCCTTTAAGAGGCAGACCCTAGATATGGACAAACCCTTGAAGAGGTGACAAATTTAGGGAATTATGTCCTTTAAGAGGTCGACCAGGGTTGTGTACAAACCCTTGAAACAACAGTATTTTAAGTGTACTGGCCCTTTAAGAGGTGGACCTGGGAAGCTTACAGACCTTTAAAATTGGCAATACTTTAAGGTGACTGGCCTATGAAGAGGATGACCATGGAAGTGGACAGTCCTTAAAGATGCATTATTGTGTGTGGGTGACCTTCTAAGAGACAACCCTGGGAATGGACAGACCTTTGGAAATGTCAATGTGGCTTATGAAGTGGAAAGCCACTTGAACATGTGACATGTTTTGCGGACTGGCCCTTTAAGAGGCAGACCCTAGAAGTGGACAAACCCTTGAAGAGGTGACAAATTTAGGGAATTATGTCCTTTAAGAGGTTGACCAGGGTTGTGTACAAACCCTCGAAACAACAGCATTTTAAGTGTACTGGCCCTTTAAGAGGTGGACCTGGGAAGCTTACGGACCTTTAAAATTGGCAATACTTTAAGGTGACTGGCCTATGAAGAGGATGACCATGGAAGTGGACAGTCCTTAAAGATGCATTATTGTGTGTGGGTGGCCTTCTAAGAGACAACCCTGGGAATGGACAGACCTTTGGAAATGTCAATGTGGCTTATGAAGTGGAAAGCCACTTGAACATGTGACATGTTTTGCGGACTGGCCCTTTAAGAGGTAGACCCTAGAAGTGGACAAACCCTTGAAGAGGTGACAAATTTAGGGAATTATGTCCTTTAAGAGGTTGACCAGGGTTGTGTACAAACCCTCAAAACAACAGCATTTTAAGTGTACTGGCCCTTTAAGAGGTGGACCTGGGAAGCTTACGGACCTTTAAAATTGGCAATACTTTAAGGTGACTGGCCTATGAAGAGGATGACCATGGAAGTGGACAGTCCTTAAAGATGCATTATTGTGTGTGGGTGGCCTTCTAAGAGACAACCCTGGGAATGGACAGACCTTTGGAAATGTCAATGTGGCTTATGAAGTGGAAAGCCACTTGAACATGTGACATGTTTTGATGACTGGCCCTTTAAGAGGCAGACCCTAGATATGGACAAACCCTTGAAGAGGTGACAAATTTAGGGAATTATGTCCTTTAAGAGGTTGACCAGGGTTGTGTACAAACCCTTGAAACAACAGTATTTTAAGTGTACTGGCCCTTTAAGAGGTGGACCTGGGAAGCTTACGGACCTTTAAAATTGGCAATACTTTAAGGTGACTGGCCTATGAAGAGGATGACCATGGAAGTGGACAGTCCTTAAAGATGCATTATTGTGTGTGTGTGGCCTTCTAAGAGACAACCCTGGAAATGGACAGACCTTTGGAAATGTCAATGTGGCTTATGAAGTGGAAAGCCACTTGAACATGTGACATGTTTTGCGGACAGGCCCTTTAAGAGGCAGACCCTAGAAGTGGACAAACCCTTGAAGAGGTGACAAATTTAGGGAATTATGTCCTTTAAGAGGTTGACCAGGGTTGTGTACAAACCCTCAAAACAACAGCATTTTAAGTGTACTGGCCCTTTAAGAGGTGGACCTGGGAAGCTTACGGACCTTTAAAATTGGCAATACTTTAAGGTAACTGGCCTATGAAGAGGATGACCATGGAAGTGGACAGTCCTTAAAGATGCATTATTGTGTGTGGGTGGCCTTCTAAGAGACAACCCTGGGAATGGACAGACCTTTGGAAATGTCAATGTGGCTTATGAAGTGGAAAGCCACTTGAACATGTGACATGTTTTGCGGACTGGCCCTTTAAGAGGCAGACCCTAGAAGTGGACAAACCCTTGAAGAGGTGACAAATTTAGGGAATTATGTCCTTTAAGAGGTTGACCAGGGTTGTGTACAAACCCTTGAAACAACAGCATTTTAAGTGTACTGGCCCTTTAAGAGGTGGACCTGGGAAGCTTACAGACCTTTAAAATTGGCAATACTTTAAGGTGACTGGCCTATGAAGAGGATGACCATGGAAGTGGACAGTCCTTAAAGATGCATTATTGTGTGTGGGTGGCCTTCTAAGAGACAACCCTGGGAATGGACAGACCTTTGGAAATGTCAATGTGGCTTATGAAGTGGAAAGCCACTTGAACATGTGACATGTTTTGCGGACTGGCCCTTTAAGAGGCAGACCCTAGAAGTGGACAAACCCTTGAAGAGGTGACAAATTTAGGGAATTATGTCCTTTAAGAGGTTGACCAGGGTTGTGTACAAACCCTCAAAACAACAGCATTTTAAGTGTACTGGCCCTTTAAGAGGTGGACCTGGGAAGCTTACGGACCTTTAAAATTGGCAATACTTTAAGGTGACTGGCCTATGAAGAGGATGACCATGGAAGTGGACAGTCCTTAAAGATGCATTATTGTGTGTGGGTGGCCTACTAAGAGACAACCCTGGGAATGGACAGACCTTTGGAAATGTCAATGTGGCTTATGAAGTGGAAAGCCACTTGAACATGTGACATGTTTTGCGGACTGGCCCTTTAAGAGGCAGACCCTAGAAGTGGACACACCCTTGAAGAGGTGACAAATTTAGGGAATTATGTCCTTTAAGAGGTTGACCAGGGTTGTGTACAAACCCTTGAAACAACAGCATTTTAAGTGTACTGGCCCTTTAAGAGGTGGACCTGGGAAGCTTACAGACCTTTAAAATTGGCAATACTTTAAGGTGACTGGCCTATGAAGAGGATGACCATGGAAGTGGACAGTCCTTAAAGATGCATTATTGTGTGTGGGTGGCCTTCTAAGAGACAACCCTGGGAATGGACAGACCTTTGGAAATGTCAATGTGGCTTATGAAGTGGAAAGCCACTTGAACATGTGACATGTTTTGCGGACTGGCCCTTTAAGAGGCAGACCCTAGAAGTGGACAAACCCTTGAAGAGGTGACAAATTTAGGGAATTATGTCCTTTAAGAGGTTGACCAGGGTTGTGTACAAACCCTCAAAACAACAGCATTTTAAGTGTACTGGCCCTTTAAGAGGTGGACCTGGGAAGCTTACGGACCTTTAAAATTGGCAATACTTTAAGGTGACTTGCCTATGAAGAGGATGACCATGGAAGTGGACAGTCCTTAAAGATGCATTATTGTGTGTGGGTGGCCTTCTAAGAGACAACCCTGGGAATGGACAGACCTTTGGAAATGTCAATGTGGCTTATGAAGTGGAAAGCCACTTGAACATGTGACATGTTTTGCGGACTGGCCCTTTAAGAGGCAGACCCTAGAAGTGGACAAACCCTTGAAGAGGTGACAAATTTAGGGAATTACGTCCTTTAAGAGGTTGACCAGGCTTGTGTACAAACCCTCGAAACAACAGCATTTTAAGTGTACTGGCCCTTTAAGAGGTGGACCTGGGAAGCTTACGGACCTTTAAAATTGGCAATACTTTAAGGTGACTGGCCTATGAAGAGGATGACCATGGAAGTGGACAGTCCTTAAAGATGCATTATTGTGTGTGGGTGGCCTTCTAAGAGACAACCCTGGGAATGGACAGACCTTTGGAAATGTCAATGTGGCTTATGAAGTGGAAATCCACTTGAACATGTGACATGTTTTGATGACTGGCCCTTTAAGAGGCAGACCCTAGATATGGACAAACCCTTGAAGAGGTGACAAATTTAGGGAATTATGTCCTTTAAGAGGTCGACCAGGGTTGTGTACAAACCCTTGAAACAACAGTATTTTAAGTGTACTGGCCCTTTAAGAGGTGGACCTGGGAAGCTTACAGACCTTTAAAATTGGCAATACTTTAAGGTGACTGGCCTATGAAGAGGATGACCATGGAAGTGGACAGTCCTTAAAGATGCATTATTGTGTGTGGGTGGCCTTCTAAGAGACAACCCTGGGAATGGACAGACCTTTGGAAATGTCAATGTGGCTTATGAAGTGGAAAGCCACTTGAACATGTGACATGTTTTGCGGACTGGCCCTTTAAGAGGCAGACCCTAGAAGTGGACAAACCCTTGAAGAGGTGACAAATTTAGGGAATTATGTCCTTTAAGAGGTTGACCAGGGTTGTGTACAAACCCTCGAAACAACAGCATTTTAAGTGTACTGGCCCTTTAAGAGGTGGACCTGGGAAGCTTACGGACCTTTAAAATTGGCAATACTTTAAGGTGACTGGCCTATGAAGAGGATGACCATGGAAGTGGACAGTCCTTAAAGATGCATTATTGTGTGTGGGTGGCCTTCTAAGAGACAACCCTGGGAATGGACAGACCTTTGGAAATGTCAATGTGGCTTATGAAGTGGAAAGCCACTTGAACATGTGACATGTTTTGCGGACTGGCCCTTTAAGAGGTAGACCCTAGAAGTGGACAAACCCTTGAAGAGGTGACAAATTTAGGGAATTATGTCCTTTAAGAGGTTGACCAGGGTTGTGTACAAACCCTCAAAACAACAGCATTTTAAGTGTACTGGCCCTTTAAGAGGTGGACCTGGGAAGCTTACGGACCTTTAAAATTGGCAATACTTTAAGGTGACTGGCCTATGAAGAGGATGACCATGGAAGTGGACAGTCCTTAAAGATGCATTATTGTGTGTGGGTGGCCTTCTAAGAGACAACCCTGGGAATGGACAGACCTTTGGAAATGTCAATGTGGCTTATGAAGTGGAAAGCCACTTGAACATGTGACATGTTTTGATGACTGGCCCTTTAAGAGGCAGACCCTAGATATGGACAAACCCTTGAAGAGGTGACAAATTTAGGGAATTATGTCCTTTAAGAGGTTGACCAGGGTTGTGTACAAACCCTTGAAACAACAGTATTTTAAGTGTACTGGCCCTTTAAGAGGTGGACCTGGGAAGCTTACGGACCTTTAAAATTGGCAATACTTTAAGGTGACTGGCCTATGAAGAGGATGACCATGGAAGTGGACAGTCCTTAAAGATGCATTATTGTGTGTGTGTGGCCTTCTAAGAGACAACCCTGGAAATGGACAGACCTTTGGAAATGTCAATGTGGCTTATGAAGTGGAAAGCCACTTGAACATGTGACATGTTTTGCGGACTGGCCCTTTAAGAGGCAGACCCTAGAAGTGGACAAACCCTTGAAGAGGTGACAAATTTAGGGAATTATGTCCTTTAAGAGGTTGACCAGGGTTGTGTACAAACCCTCAAAACAACAGCATTTTAAGTGTACTGGCCCTTTAAGAGGTGGACCTGGGAAGCTTACGGACCTTTAAAATTGGCAATACTTTAAGGTGACTGGCCTATGAAGAGGATGACCATGGAAGTGGACAGTCCTTAAAGATGCATTATTGTGTGTGGGTGGCCTTCTAATAGACAACCCTGGGAATGGACAGACCTTTGGAAATGTCAATGTGGCTTATGAAGTGGAAAGCCACTTGAACATGTGACATGTTTTGCGGACTGGCCCTTTAAGAGGCAGACCCTAGAAGTGGACAAACCCTTGAAGAGGTGACAAATTTAGGGAATTATGTCCTTTAAGAGGTTGACCAGGGTTGTGTACAAACCCTTGAAACAACAGCATTTTAAGTGTACTGGCCCTTTAAGAGGTGGACCTGGGAAGCTTACAGACCTTTAAAATTGGCAATACTTTAAGGTGACTGGCCTATGAAGAGGATGACCATGGAAGTGGACAGTCCTTAAAGATGCATTATTGTGTGTGGGTGGCCTTCTAAGAGACAACCCTGGGAATGGACAGACCTTTGGAAATGTCAATGTGGCTTATGAAGTGGAAAGCCACTTGAACATGTGACATGTTTTGCGGACTGGCCCTTTAAGAGGCAGACCCTAGAAGTGGACAAACCCTTGAAGAGGTGACAAATTTAGGGAATTATGTCCTTTAAGAGGTTGACCAGGGTTGTGTACAAACCCTCAAAACAACAGCATTTTAAGTGTACTGGCCCTTTAAGAGGTGGACCTGGGAAGCTTACGGACCTTTAAAATTGGCAATACTTTAAGGTGACTGGCCTATGAAGAGGATGACCATGGAAGTGGACAGTCCTTAAAGATGCATTATTGTGTGTGTGTGGCCTTCTAAGAGACAACCCTGGAAATGGACAGACCTTTGGAAATGTCAATGTGGCTTATGAAGTGGAAAGCCACTTGAACATGTGACATGTTTTGCGGACTGGCCCTTTAAGAGGCAGACCCTAGAAGTGGACAAACCCTTGAAGAGGTGACAAATTTAGGGAATTATGTCCTTTAAGAGGTTGACCAGGGTTGTGTACAAACCCTCAAAACAACAGCATTTTAAGTGTACTGGCCCTTTAAGAGGTGGACCTGGGAAGCTTACGGACCTTTAAAATTGGCAATACTTTAAGGTGACTGGCCTATGAAGAGGATGACCATGGAAGTGGACAGTCCTTAAAGATGCATTATTGTGTGTGGGTGGCCTTCTAAGAGACAACCCTGGGAATGGACAGACCTTTGGAAATGTCAATGTGGCTTATGAAGTGGAAAGCCACTTGAACATGTGACATGTTTTGCGGACTGGCCCTTTAAGAGGCAGACCCTAGAAGTGGACAAACCCTTGAAGAGGTGACAAATTTAGGGAATTATGTCCTTTAAGAGGTTGACCAGGGTTGTGTACAAACCCTTGAAACAACAGCATTTTAAGTGTACTGGCCCTTTAAGAGGTGGACCTGGGAAGCTTACAGACCTTTAAAATTGGCAATACTTTAAGGTGACTGGCCTATAAAGAGGATGACCATGGAAGTGGACAGTCCTTAAAGATGCATTATTGTGTGTGGGTGGCCTTCTAAGAGACAACCCTGGGAATGGACAGACCTTTGGAAATGTCAATGTGGCTTATGAAGTGGAAAGCCACTTGAACATGTGACATGTTTTGCGGACTGGCCCTTTAAGAGGCAGACCCTAGAAGTGGACAAACCCTTGAAGAGGTGACAAATTTAGGGAATTATGTCCTTTAAGAGGTTGACCAGGGTTGTGTACAAACCCTTGAAACAACAGCATTTTAAGTGTACTGGCCCTTTAAGAGGTGGACCTGGGAAGCTTACAGACCTTTAAAATTGGCAATACTTTAAGGTGACTGGCCTATGAAGAGGATGACCATGGAAGTGGACAGTCCTTAAAGATGCATTATTGTGTGTGGGTGGCCTTCTAAGAGACAACCCTGGGAATGGACAGACCTTTGGAAATGTCAATGTGGCTTATGAAGTGGAAAGCCACTTGAACATGTGACATGTTTTGTGGACTGGCCCTTTAAGAGGCAGACCCTAGAAGTGGACAAACCCTTGAAGAGGTGACAAATTTAGGGAATTATGTCCTTTAAGAGGTTGACCAGGGTTGTGTACAAACCCTCAAAACAACAGCATTTTAAGTGTACTGGCCCTTTAAGAGGTGGACCTGGGAAGCTTACGGACCTTTAAAATTGGCAATACTTTAAGGTGACTGGCCTATGAAGAGGATGACCATGGAAGTGGACAGTCCTTAAAGATGCATTATTGTGTGTGGGTGGCCTACTAAGAGACAACCCTGGGAATGGACAGACCTTTGGAAATGTCAATGTGGCTTATGAAGTGGAAAGCCACTTGAACATGTGACATGTTTTGCGGACTGGCCCTTTAAGAGGCAGACCCTAGAAGTGGACACACCCTTGAAGAGGTGACAAATTTAGGGAATTATGTCCTTTAAGAGGTTGACCAGGGTTGTGTACAAACCCTTGAAACAACAGCATTTTAAGTGTACTGGCCCTTTAAGAGGTGGACCTGGGAAGCTTACAGACCTTTAAAATTGGCAATACTTTAAGGTGACTGGCCTATGAAGAGGATGACCATGGAAGTGGACAGTCCTTAAAGATGCATTATTGTGTGTGGGTGGCCTTCTAAGAGACAACCCTGGGAATGGACAGACCTTTGGAAATGTCAATGTGGCTTATGAAGTGGAAAGCCACTTGAACATGTGACATGTTTTGCGGACTGGCCCTTTAAGAGGCAGACCCTAGAAGTGGACAAACCCTTGAAGAGGTGACAAATTTAGGGAATTATGTCCTTTAAGAGGTTGACCAGGGTTGTGTACAAACCCTCAAAACAACAGCATTTTAAGTGTACTGGCCCTTTAAGAGGTGGACCTGGGAAGCTTACGGACCTTTAAAATTGGCAATACTTTAAGGTGACTGGCCTATGAAGAGGATGACCATGGAAGTGGACAGTCCTTAAAGATGCATTATTGTGTGTGGGTGGCCTTCTAAGAGACAACCCTGGGAATGGACAGACCTTTGGAAATGTCAATGTGGCTTATGAAGTGGAAAGCCACTTGAACATGTGACATGTTTTGCGGACTGGCCCTTTAAGAGGCAGACCCTAGAAGTGGACAAACCCTTGAAGAGGTGACAAATTTAGGGAATTATGTCCTTTAAGAGGTTGACCAGGGTTGTGTACAAACCCTTGAAACAACAGCATTTTAAGTGTACTGGCCCTTTAAGAGGTGGACCTGGGAAGCTTACAGACCTTTAAAATTGGCAATACTTTAAGGTGACTGGCCTATGAAGAGGATGACCATGGAAGTGGACAGTCCTTAAAGATGCATTATTGTGTGTGGGTGGCCTTCTAAGAGACAACCCTGGGAATGGACAGACCTTTGGAAATGTCAATGTGGCTTATGAAGTGGAAAGCCACTTGAACATGTGACATGTTTTGCGGACTGGCCCTTTAAGAGGCAGACCCTAGAAGTGGACAAACCCTTGAAGAGGTGACAAATTTAGGGAATTATGTCCTTTAAGAGGTTGACCAGGGTTGTGTACAAACCCTCAAAACAACAGCATTTTAAGTGTACTGGCCCTTTAAGAGGTGGACCTGGGAAGCTTACGGACCTTTAAAATTGGCAATACTTTAAGGTGACTGGCCTATGAAGAGGATGACCATGGAAGTGGACAGTCCTTAAAGATGCATTATTGTGTGTGGGTGGCCTTCTAAGAGACAACCCTGGGAATGGACAGACCTTTGGAAATGTCAATGTGGCTTATGAAGTGGAAAGCCACTTGAACATGTGACATGTTTTGCGGACTGGCCCTTTAAGAGGCAGACCCTAGAAGTGGACAAACCCTTGAAGAGGTGACAAATTTAGGGAATTATGTCCTTTAAGAGGTTGACCAGGGTTGTGTACAAACCCTTGAAACAACAGCATTTTAAGTGTACTGGCCCTTTAAGAGGTGGACCTGGGAAGCTTACGGACCTTTAAAATTGGCAATACTTTAAGGTGACTGGCCTATGAAGAGGATGACCATGGAAGTGGACAGTCCTTAAGATGCATTATTGTGTGTGGGTGGCCTTCTAAGAGACAACCCTGGGAATGGACAGACCTTTGGAAATGTCAATGTGGCTTATGAAGTGGAAAGCCACTTGAACATGTGACATGTTTTGCGGACTGGCCCTTTAAGAGGCAGACCCTAGAAGTGGACAAACCCTTGAAGAGGTGACAAATTTAGGGAATTATGTCCTTTAAGAGGTTGACCAGGGTTGTGTACAAACCCTCGAAACAACAGCATTTTAACCCTTTGCAATCCAATTTTGGATTCAGGGTTTCCTAGGGGGCTCTCTCTTTCTGCCATTATACAATGGCGCCATCTGCTGGCTAGAGTCAGTACTATGGTATGGGACATGCTGGAGAGGCCCCGGACAACAGAGCGGCCAGTAATATACAGTAAGAATACCCTGCCGGACGTCTTCCGACATCGAAGCTGTACAGCCTTCAATCAGAATGTCTTCAGACGTCAGACAGTGGATTGGAAAGGGTTAAGTGTACTGGCCCTTTAAGAGGTGGACCTGGGAAGCTTACGGACCTTTAAAATTGGCAATACTTTAAGGTGACTGGCCTATGAAGAGGATGACCATGGAAGTGGACAGTCCTTAAAGATGCATTATTGTGTGTGGGTGGCCTTCTAAGAGACAACCCTGGGAATGGACAGACCTTTGGAAATGTCAATGTGGCTTATGAAGTGGAAAGCCACTTGAACATGTGACATGTTTTGCGGACTGGCCCTTTAAGAGGCAGACCCTAGAAGTGGACAAACCCTTGAAGAGGTGACAAATTTAGGGAATTATGTCCTTTAAGAGGTTGACCAGGGTTGTGTACAAACCCTCAAAACAACAGCATTTTAAGTGTACTGGCCCTTTAAGAGGTGGACCTGGGAAGCTTACGGACCTTTAAAATTGGCAATACTTTAAGGTGACTGGCCTATGAAGAGGATGACCATGGAAGTGGACAGTCCTTAAAGATGCATTATTGTGTGTGGGTGGCCTTCTAAGAGACAACCCTGGGAATGGACAGACCTTTGGAAATGTCAATGTGGCTTATGAAGTGGAAAGCCACTTGAACATGTGACATGTTTTGCGGACTGGCCCTTTAAGAGGCAGACCCTAGAAGTGGACAAACCCTTGAAGAGGTGACAAATTTAGGGAATTATGTCCTTTAAGAGGTTGACCAGGGTTGTGTACAAACCCTCAAAACAACAGCATTTTAAGTGTACTGGCCCTTTAAGAGGTGGACCTGGGAAGCTTACGGACCTTTAAAATTGGCAATACTTTAAGGTGACTGGCCTATGAAGAGGATGACCATGGAAGTGGACAGTCCTTAAAGATGCATTATTGTGTGTGTGTGGCCTTCTAAGAGACAACCCTGGGAATGGACAGACCTTTGGAAATGTCAATGTGGCTTATGAAGTGGAAAGCCACTTGAACATGTGACATGTTTTGCGGACTGGCCCTTTAAGAGGCAGACCCTAGAAGTGGACAAACCCTTGAAGAGGTGACAAATTTAGGGAATTATGTCCTTTAAGAGGTTGACCAGGGTTGTGTACAAACCCTCAAAACAACAGCATTTTAAGTGTACTGGCCCTTTAAGAGGTGGACCTGGGAAGCTTACGGACCTTTAAAATTGGCAATACTTTAAGGTGACTGGCCTATGAAGAGGATGACCATGGAAGTGGACAGTCCTTAAAGATGCATTATTGTGTGTGGGTGGCCTTCTAAGAGACAACCCTGGGAATGGACAGACCTTTGGAAATGTCAATGTGGCTTATGAAGTGGAAAGCCACTTGAACATGTGACATGTTTTGCGGACTGGCCCTTTAAGAGGCAGACCCTAGAAGTGGACACACCCTTGAAGAGGTGACAAATTTAGGGAATTATGTCCTTTAAGAGGTTGACCAGGGTTGTGTACAAACCCTTGAAACAACAGCATTTTAAGTGTACTGGCCCTTTAAGAGGTGGACCTGGGAAGCTTACAGACCTTTAAAATTGGCAATACTTTAAGGTGACTGGCCTATGAAGAGGATGACCATGGAAGTGGACAGTCCTTAAAGATGCATTATTGTGTGTGGGTGGCCTTCTAAGAGACAACCCTGGGAATGGACAGACCTTTGGAAATGTCAATGTGGCTTATGAAGTGGAAAGCCACTTGAACATGTGACATGTTTTGCGGACTGGCCCTTTAAGAGGCAGACCCTAGAAGTGGACAAACCCTTGAAGAGGTGACAAATTTAGGGAATTATGTCCTTTAAGAGGTTGACCAGGGTTGTGTACAAACCCTCAAAACAACAGCATTTTAAGTGTACTGGCCCTTTAAGAGGTGGACCTGGGAAGCTTACGGACCTTTAAAATTGGCAATACTTTAAGGTGACTGGCCTATGAAGAGGATGACCATGGAAGTGGACAGTCCTTAAAGATGCATTATTGTGTGTGGGTGGCCTTCTAAGAGACAACCCTGGGAATGGACAGACCTTTGGAAATGTCAATGTGGCTTATGAAGTGGAAAGCCACTTGAACATGTGACATGTTTTGCGGACTGGCCCTTTAAGAGGCAGACCCTAGAAGTGGACAAACCCTTGAAGAGGTGACAAATTTAGGGAATTACGTCCTTTAAGAGGTTGACCAGGGTTGTGTACAAACCCTCGAAACAACAGCATTTTAAGTGTACTGGCCCTTTAAGAGGTGGACCTGGGAAGCTTACGGACCTTTAAAATTGGCAATACTTTAAGGTGACTGGCCTATGAAGAGGATGACCATGGAAGTGGACAGTCCTTAAAGATGCATTATTGTGTGTGGGTGGCCTTCTAAGAGACAACCCTGGGAATGGACAGACCTTTGGAAATGTCAATGTGGCTTATGAAGTGGAAATCCACTTGAACATGTGACATGTTTTGATGACTGGCCCTTTAAGAGGCAGACCCTAGATATGGACAAACCCTTGAAGAGGTGACAAATTTAGGGAATTATGTCCTTTAAGAGGTCGACCAGGGTTGTGTACAAACCCTTGAAACAACAGTATTTTAAGTGTACTGGCCCTTTAAGAGGTGGACCTGGGAAGCTTACAGACCTTTAAAATTGGCAATACTTTAAGGTGACTGGCCTATGAAGAGGATGACCATGGAAGTGGACAGTCCTTAAAGATGCATTATTGTGTGTGGGTGACCTTCTAAGAGACAACCCTGGGAATGGACAGACCTTTGGAAATGTCAATGTGGCTTATGAAGTGGAAAGCCACTTGAACATGTGACATGTTTTGCGGACTGGCCCTTTAAGAGGCAGACCCTAGAAGTGGACAAACCCTTGAAGAGGTGACAAATTTAGGGAATTATGTCCTTTAAGAGGTTGACCAGGGTTGTGTACAAACCCTCGAAACAACAGCATTTTAAGTGTACTGGCCCTTTAAGAGGTGGACCTGGGAAGCTTACGGACCTTTAAAATTGGCAATACTTTAAGGTGACTGGCCTATGAAGAGGATGACCATGGAAGTGGACAGTCCTTAAAGATGCATTATTGTGTGTGGGTGGCCTTCTAAGAGACAACCCTGGGAATGGACAGACCTTTGGAAATGTCAATGTGGCTTATGAAGTGGAAAGCCACTTGAACATGTGACATGTTTTGCGGACTGGCCCTTTAAGAGGTAGACCCTAGAAGTGGACAAACCCTTGAAGAGGTGACAAATTTAGGGAATTATGTCCTTTAAGAGGTTGACCAGGGTTGTGTACAAACCCTCAAAACAACAGCATTTTAAGTGTACTGGCCCTTTAAGAGGTGGACCTGGGAAGCTTACGGACCTTTAAAATTGGCAATACTTTAAGGTGACTGGCCTATGAAGAGGATGACCATGGAAGTGGACAGTCCTTAAAGATGCATTATTGTGTGTGGGTGGCCTTCTAAGAGACAACCCTGGGAATGGACAGACCTTTGGAAATGTCAATGTGGCTTATGAAGTGGAAAGCCACTTGAACATGTGACATGTTTTGATGACTGGCCCTTTAAGAGGCAGACCCTAGATATGGACAAACCCTTGAAGAGGTGACAAATTTAGGGAATTATGTCCTTTAAGAGGTTGACCAGGGTTGTGTACAAACCCTTGAAACAACAGTATTTTAAGTGTACTGGCCCTTTAAGAGGTGGACCTGGGAAGCTTACGGACCTTTAAAATTGGCAATACTTTAAGGTGACTGGCCTATGAAGAGGATGACCATGGAAGTGGACAGTCCTTAAAGATGCATTATTGTGTGTGGGTGGCCTTCTAAGAGACAACCCTGGGAATGGACAGACCTTTGGAAATGTCAATGTGGCTTATGAAGTGGAAAGCCACTTGAACATGTGACATGTTTTGCGGACTGGCCCTTTAAGAGGCAGACCCTAGAAGTGGACAAACCCTTGAAGAGGTGACAAATTTAGGGAATTATGTCCTTTAAGAGGTTGACCAGGGTTGTGTACAAACCCTTGAAACAACAGCATTTTAAGTGTACTGGCCCTTTAAGAGGTGGACCTGGGAAGCTTACAGACCTTTAAAATTGGCAATACTTTAAGGTGACTGGCCTATGAAGAGGATGACCATGGAAGTGGACAGTCCTTAAAGATGCATTATTGTGTGTGGGTGGCCTTCTAAGAGACAACCCTGGGAATGGACAGACCTTTGGAAATGTCAATGTGGCTTATGAAGTGGAAAGCCACTTGAACATGTGACATGTTTTGCGGACTGGCCCTTTAAGAGGCAGACCCTAGAAGTGGACAAACCCTTGAAGAGGTGACAAATTTAGGGAATTATGTCCTTTAAGAGGTTGACCAGGGTTGTGTACAAACCCTCAAAACAACAGCATTTTAAGTGTACTGGCCCTTTAAGAGGTGGACCTGGGAAGCTTACGGACCTTTAAAATTGGCAATACTTTAAGGTGACTGGCCTATGAAGAGGATGACCATGGAAGTGGACAGTCCTTAAAGATGCATTATTGTGTGTGGGTGGCCTTCTAAGAGACAACCCTGGGAATGGACAGACCTTTGGAAATGTCAATGTGGCTTATGAAGTGGAAAGCCACTTGAACATGTGACATGTTTTGCGGACTGGCCCTTTAAGAGGCAGACCCTAGAAGTGGACAAACCCTTGAAGAGGTGACAAATTTAGGGAATTACGTCCTTTAAGAGGTTGACCAGGCTTGTGTACAAACCCTCGAAACAACAGCATTTTAAGTGTACTGGCCCTTTAAGAGGTGGACCTGGGAAGCTTACGGACCTTTAAAATTGGCAATACTTTAAGGTGACTGGCCTATGAAGAGGATGACCATGGAAGTGGACAGTCCTTAAAGATGCATTATTGTGTGTGGGTGGCCTTCTAAGAGACAACCCTGGGAATGGACAGACCTTTGGAAATGTCAATGTGGCTTATGAAGTGGAAAGCCACTTGAACATGTGACATGTTTTGCGGACTGGCCCTTTAAGAGTGCAGACCCTAGAAGTGGACAAACCCTTGAAGAGGTGACAAATTTAGGGAATTACGTCCTTTAAGAGGTTGACCAGGGTTGTGTACAAACCCTCGAAACAACAGCATTTTAAGTGTACTGGCCCTTTAAGAGGTGGACCTGGGAAGCTTACGGACCTTTAAAATTGGCAATACTTTAAGGTGACTGGCCTATGAAGAGGATGACCATGGAAGTGGACAGTCCTTAAAGATGCATTATTGTGTGTGGGTGGCCTTCTAAGAGACAACCCTGGGAATGGACAGACCTTTGGAAATGTCAATGTGGCTTATGAAGTGGAAATCCACTTGAACATGTGACATGTTTTGATGACTGGCCCTTTAAGAGGCAGACCCTAGATATGGACAAACCTTGAAGAGGTGACAAATTTAGGGAATTATGTCCTTTAAGAGGTCGACCAGGGTTGTGTACAAACCCTTGAAACAACAGTATTTTAAGTGTACTGGCCCTTTAAGAGGTGGACCTGGGAAGCTTACAGACCTTTAAATTGGCAATACTTTAAGGTGACTGGCCTATGAAGAGGAATGACCATGGAAGTGGACAGTCCTTAAAGATGCATTATTGTGTGTGGGTGACCTTCTAAGAGACAACCCTGGAATGGACAGACTTTGGAAATGTCAATGTGGCTTATGAAGTGGAAAGCCACTTGAACATGTGACATGTTTTGCGGACTGGCCCTTTAAGAGGCAGACCCTAGAAGTGGACAAACCCTTGAAGAGGTGACAAATTTAGGGAATTATGTCCTTTAAGAGGTTGACCAGGGTTGTGTACAAACCCTCGAAACAACAGCATTTTAAGTGTACTGGCCCTTTAAGAGGTGGACCTGGGAGCTTACGGACCTTTAAAATTGGCAATACTTTAAGGTGACTGGCCTATGAAGAGGATGACCATGGAAGTGGACAGTCCTTAAAGATGCATTATTGTGTGTGGGTGGCCTTCTAAGAGACAACCCTGGGAATGGACAGACCTTTGGAAATGTCAATGTGGCTTATGAAGTGGAAAGCCACTTGAACATGTGACATGTTTTGCGGACTGGCCCTTTAAGAGGTAGACCCTAGAAGTGGAACAAACCCTTGAAGAGGTGACAAATTTAGGGAATTATGTCCCTTTAAGAGGTTGACCAGGGTTGTGTACAAACCCTCAAAACAACAGCATTTTAAGTGTACTGGCCCTTTAAGAGGTGGACCTGGGAAGCTTACGGACCTTTAAAATTGGCAATACTTTAAGGTGACTGGCCTATGAAGAGGATGACCATGGAAGTGGACAGTCCTTAAAGATGCATTATTGTGTGTGGGTGGCCTTCTAAGAGACAACCCTGGGAATGGACAGACCTTTGGAAATGTCAATGTGGCTTATGAAGTGGAAAGCCACTTGAACATGTGACATGTTTTGATGACTGGCCCTTTAAGAGGCAGACCCTAGATATGGACAAACCCTTGAAGAGGTGACAAATTTAGGGAATTATGTCCTTTAAGAGGTTGACCAGGGTTGTGTACAAACCCTTGAAACAACAGTATTTTTAAGTGTACTGGCCCTTTAAGAGGTGGACCTGGGAAGCTTACGGACCTTTAAAATTGGCAATACTTTAAGGTGACTGGCCTATGAAGAGGATGACCATGGAAGTGGACAGTCCTTAAAGATGCATTATTGTGTGTGGGTGGCCTTCTAAGAGACAACCCTGGGAATGGACAGACCTTTGGAAATGTCAATGTGGCTTATGAAGTGGAAAGCCACTTGAACATGTGACATGTTTTGCGGACTGGCCCTTTAAGAGGCAGACCCTAGAAGTGGACAAACCCTTGAAGAGGTGACAAATTTAGGGAATTATGTCCTTTAAGAGGTTGACCAGGGTTGTGTACAAACCCTTGAAACAACAGCATTTTAAGTGTACTGGCCCTTTAAGAGGTGGACCTGGGAAGCTTACAGACCTTTAAAATTGGCAATACTTTAAGGTGACTGGCCTATGAAGAGGATGACCATGGAAGTGGACAGTCCTTAAAGATGCATTATTGTGTGTGGGTGGCCTTCTAAGAGACAACCCTGGGAATGGACAGACCTTTGGAAATGTCAATGTGGCTTATGAAGTGGAAAGCCACTTGAACATGTGACATGTTTTGCGGACTGGCCCTTTAAGAGGCAGACCCTAGAAGTGGACAAACCCTTGAAGAGGTGACAAATTTAGGGAATTATGTCCTTTAAGAGGTTGACCAGGGTTGTGTACAAACCCTCAAAACAACAGCATTTTAAGTGTACTGGCCCTTTAAGAGGTGGACCTGGGAAGCTTACGGACCTTTAAAATTGGCAATACTTTAAGGTGACTGGCCTATGAAGAGGATGACCATGGAAGTGGACAGTCCTTAAAGATGCATTATTGTGTGTGGGTGGCCTACTAAGAGACAACCCTGGGAATGGACAGACCTTTGGAAATGTCAATGTGGCTTATGAAGTGGAAAGCCACTTGAACATGTGACATGTTTTGCGGACTGGCCCTTTAAGAGGCAGACCCTAGAAGTGGACACACCCTTGAAGAGGTGACAAATTTAGGGAATTATGTCCTTTAAGAGGTTGACCAGGGTTGTGTACAAACCCTTGAAACAACAGCATTTTAAGTGTACTGGCCCTTTAAGAGGTGGACCTGGGAAGCTTACAGACCTTTAAAATTGGCAATACTTTAAGGTGACTGGCCTATGAAGAGGATGACCATGGAAGTGGACAGTCCTTAAAGATGCATTATTGTGTGTGGGTGGCCTTCTAAGAGACAACCCTGGGAATGGACAGACCTTTGGAAATGTCAATGTGGCTTATGAAGTGGAAAGCCACTTGAACATGTGACATGTTTTGCGGACTGGCCCTTTAAGAGGCAGACCCTAGAAGTGGACAAACCCTTGAAGAGGTGACAAATTTAGGGAATTATGTCCTTTAAGAGGTTGACCAGGGTTGTGTACAAACCCTCAAAACAACAGCATTTTAAGTGTACTGGCCCTTTAAGAGGTGGACCTGGGAAGCTTACGGACCTTTAAAATTGGCAATACTTTAAGGTGACTGGCCTATGAAGAGGATGACCATGGAAGTGGACAGTCCTTAAAGATGCATTATTGTGTGTGGGTGGCCTTCTAAGAGACAACCCTGGGAATGGACAGACCTTTGGAAATGTCAATGTGGCTTATGAAGTGGAAAGCCACTTGAACATGTGACATGTTTTGCGGACTGGCCCTTTAAGAGGCAGACCCTAGAAGTGGACAAACCCTTGAAGAGGTGACAAATTTAGGGAATTACGTCCTTTAAGAGGTTGACCAGGCTTGTGTACAAACCCTCGAAACAACAGCATTTTAAGTGTACTGGCCCTTTAAGAGGTGGACCTGGGAAGCTTACGGACCTTTAAAATTGGCAATACTTTAAGGTGACTGGCCTATGAAGAGGATGACCATGGAAGTGGACAGTCCTTAAAGATGCATTATTGTGTGTGGGTGGCCTTCTAAGAGACAACCCTGGGAATGGACAGACCTTTGGAAATGTCAATGTGGCTTATGAAGTGGAAATCCACTTGAACATGTGACATGTTTTGATGACTGGCCCTTTAAGAGGCAGACCCTAGATATGGACAAACCCTTGAAGAGGTGACAAATTTAGGGAATTATGTCCTTTAAGAGGTCGACCAGGGTTGTGTACAAACCCTTGAAACAACAGTATTTTAAGTGTACTGGCCCTTTAAGAGGTGGACCTGGGAAGCTTACAGACCTTTAAAATTGGCAATACTTTAAGGTGACTGGCCTATGAAGAGGATGACCATGGAAGTGGACAGTCCTTAAAGATGCATTATTGTGTGTGGGTGGCCTTCTAAGAGACAACCCTGGGAATGGACAGACCTTTGGAAATGTCAATGTGGCTTATGAAGTGGAAAGCCACTTGAACATGTGACATGTTTTGCGGACTGGCCCTTTAAGAGGCAGACCCTAGAAGTGGACAAACCCTTGAAGAGGTGACAAATTTAGGGAATTATGTCCTTTAAGAGGTTGACCAGGGTTGTGTACAAACCCTCGAAACAACAGCATTTTAAGTGTACTGGCCCTTTAAGAGGTGGACCTGGGAAGCTTACGGACCTTTAAAATTGGCAATACTTTAAGGTGACTGGCCTATGAAGAGGATGACCATGGAAGTGGACAGTCCTTAAAGATGCATTATTGTGTGTGGGTGGCCTTCTAAGAGACAACCCTGGGAATGGACAGACCTTTGGAAATGTCAATGTGGCTTATGAAGTGGAAAGCCACTTGAACATGTGACATGTTTTGCGGACTGGCCCTTTAAGAGGTAGACCCTAGAAGTGGACAAACCCTTGAAGAGGTGACAAATTTAGGGAATTATGTCCTTTAAGAGGTTGACCAGGGTTGTGTACAAACCCTCAAAACAACAGCATTTTAAGTGTACTGGCCCTTTAAGAGGTGGACCTGGGAAGCTTACGGACCTTTAAAATTGGCAATACTTTAAGGTGACTGGCCTATGAAGAGGATGACCATGGAAGTGGACAGTCCTTAAAGATGCATTATTGTGTGTGGGTGGCCTTCTAAGAGACAACCCTGGGAATGGACAGACCTTTGGAAATGTCAATGTGGCTTATGAAGTGGAAAGCCACTTGAACATGTGACATGTTTTGATGACTGGCCCTTTAAGAGGCAGACCCTAGATATGGACAAACCCTTGAAGAGGTGACAAATTTAGGGAATTATGTCCTTTAAGAGGTTGACCAGGGTTGTGTACAAACCCTTGAAACAACAGTATTTTAAGTGTACTGGCCCTTTAAGAGGTGGACCTGGGAAGCTTACGGACCTTTAAAATTGGCAATACTTTAAGGTGACTGGCCTATGAAGAGGATGACCATGGAAGTGGACAGTCCTTAAAGATGCATTATTGTGTGTGTGTGGCCTTCTAAGAGACAACCCTGGAAATGGACAGACCTTTGGAAATGTCAATGTGGCTTATGAAGTGGAAAGCCACTTGAACATGTGACATGTTTTGCGGACTGGCCCTTTAAGAGGCAGACCCTAGAAGTGGACAAACCCTTGAAGAGGTGACAAATTTAGGGAATTATGTCCTTTAAGAGGTTGACCAGGGTTGTGTACAAACCCTCAAAACAACAGCATTTTAAGTGTACTGGCCCTTTAAGAGGTGGACCTGGGAAGCTTACGGACCTTTAAAATTGGCAATACTTTAAGGTGACTGGCCTATGAAGAGGATGACCATGGAAGTGGACAGTCCTTAAAGATGCATTATTGTGTGTGGGTGGCCTTCTAATAGACAACCCTGGGAATGGACAGACCTTTGGAAATGTCAATGTGGCTTATGAAGTGGAAAGCCACTTGAACATGTGACATGTTTTGCGGACTGGCCCTTTAAGAGGCAGACCCTAGAAGTGGACAAACCCTTGAAGAGGTGACAAATTTAGGGAATTATGTCCTTTAAGAGGTTGACCAGGGTTGTGTACAAACCCTTGAAACAACAGCATTTTAAGTGTACTGGCCCTTTAAGAGGTGGACCTGGGAAGCTTACAGACCTTTAAAATTGGCAATACTTTAAGGTGACTGGCCTATGAAGAGGATGACCATGGAAGTGGACAGTCCTTAAAGATGCATTATTGTGTGTGGGTGGCCTTCTAAGAGACAACCCTGGGAATGGACAGACCTTTGGAAATGTCAATGTGGCTTATGAAGTGGAAAGCCACTTGAACATGTGACATGTTTTGCGGACTGGCCCTTTAAGAGGCAGACCCTAGAAGTGGACAAACCCTTGAAGAGGTGACAAATTTAGGGAATTATGTCCTTTAAGAGGTTGACCAGGGTTGTGTACAAACCCTCAAAACAACAGCATTTTAAGTGTACTGGCCCTTTAAGAGGTGGACCTGGGAAGCTTACGGACCTTTAAAATTGGCAATACTTTAAGGTGACTGGCCTATGAAGAGGATGACCATGGAAGTGGACAGTCCTTAAAGATGCATTATTGTGTGTGTGTGGCCTTCTAAGAGACAACCCTGGAAATGGACAGACCTTTGGAAATGTCAATGTGGCTTATGAAGTGGAAAGCCACTTGAACATGTGACATGTTTTGCGGACTGGCCCTTTAAGAGGCAGACCCTAGAAGTGGACAAACCCTTGAAGAGGTGACAAATTTAGGGAATTATGTCCTTTAAGAGGTTGACCAGGGTTGTGTACAAACCCTCAAAACAACAGCATTTTAAGTGTACTGGCCCTTTAAGAGGTGGACCTGGGAAGCTTACGGACCTTTAAAATTGGCAATACTTTAAGGTGACTGGCCTATGAAGAGGATGACCATGGAAGTGGACAGTCCTTAAAGATGCATTATTGTGTGTGGGTGGCCTTCTAAGAGACAACCCTGGGAATGGACAGACCTTTGGAAATGTCAATGTGGCTTATGAAGTGGAAAGCCACTTGAACATGTGACATGTTTTGCGGACTGGCCCTTTAAGAGGCAGACCCTAGAAGTGGACAAACCCTTGAAGAGGTGACAAATTTAGGGAATTATGTCCTTTAAGAGGTTGACCAGGGTTGTGTACAAACCCTCAAAACAACAGCATTTTAAGTGTACTGGCCCTTTAAGAGGTGGACCTGGGAAGCTTACGGACCTTTAAAATTGGCAATACTTTAAGGTGACTGGCCTATGAAGAGGATGACCATGGAAGTGGACAGTCCTTAAAGATGCATTATTGTGTGTGGGTGGCCTTCTAAGAGACAACCTTGGGAATGGACAGACCTTTGGAAATGTCAATGTGGCTTATGAAGTGGAAAGCCACTTGAACATGTGACATGTTTTGCGGACTGGCCCTTTAAGAGGCAGACCCTAGAAGTGGACACACCCTTGAAGAGGTGACAAATTTAGGGAATTATGTCCTTTAAGAGGTTGACCAGGGTTGTGTACAAACCCTTGAAACAACAGCATTTTAAGTGTACTGGCCCTTTAAGAGGTGGACCTGGGAAGCTTACAGACCTTTAAAATTGGCAATACTTTAAGGTGACTGGCCTATGAAGAGGATGACCATGGAAGTGGACAGTCCTTAAAGATGCATTATTGTGTGTGGGTGGCCTTCTAAGAGACAACCCTGGGAATGGACAGACCTTTGGAAATGTCAATGTGGCTTATGAAGTGGAAAGCCACTTGAACATGTGACATGTTTTGCGGACTGGCCCTTTAAGAGGCAGACCCTAGAAGTGGACAAACCCTTGAAGAGGTGACAAATTTAGGGAATTATGTCCTTTAAGAGGTTGACCAGGGTTGTGTACAAACCCTCAAAACAACAGCATTTTAAGTGTACTGGCCCTTTAAGAGGTGGACCTGGGAAGCTTACGGACCTTTAAAATTGGCAATACTTTAAGGTGACTGGCCTATGAAGAGGATGACCATGGAAGTGGACAGTCCTTAAAGATGCATTATTGTGTGTGGGTGGCCTTCTAAGAGACAACCCTGGGAATGGACAGACCTTTGGAAATGTCAATGTGGCTTATGAAGTGGAAAGCCACTTGAACATGTGACATGTTTTGCGGACTGGCCCTTTAAGAGGCAGACCCTAGAAGTGGACAAACCCTTGAAGAGGTGACAAATTTAGGGAATTACGTCCTTTAAGAGGTTGACCAGGGTTGTGTACAAACCCTCGAAACAACAGCATTTTAAGTGTACTGGCCCTTTAAGAGGTGGACCTGGGAAGCTTACGGACCTTTAAAATTGGCAATACTTTAAGGTGACTGGCCTATGAAGAGGATGACCATGGAAGTGGACAGTCCTTAAAGATGCATTATTGTGTGTGGGTGGCCTTCTAAGAGACAACCCTGGGAATGGACAGACCTTTGGAAATGTCAATGTGGCTTATGAAGTGGAAATCCACTTGAACATGTGACATGTTTTGATGACTGGCCCTTTAAGAGGCAGACCCTAGATATGGACAAACCCTTGAAGAGGTGACAAATTTAGGGAATTATGTCCTTTAAGAGGTCGACCAGGGTTGTGTACAAACCCTTGAAACAACAGTATTTTAAGTGTACTGGCCCTTTAAGAGGTGGACCTGGGAAGCTTACAGACCTTTAAAATTGGCAATACTTTAAGGTGACTGGCCTATGAAGAGGATGACCATGGAAGTGGACAGTCCTTAAAGATGCATTATTGTGTGTGGGTGACCTTCTAAGAGACAACCCTGGGAATGGACAGACCTTTGGAAATGTCAATGTGGCTTATGAAGTGGAAAGCCACTTGAACATGTGACATGTTTTGCGGACTGGCCCTTTAAGAGGCAGACCCTAGAAGTGGACAAACCCTTGAAGAGGTGACAAATTTAGGGAATTATGTCCTTTAAGAGGTTGACCAGGGTTGTGTACAAACCCTCGAAACAACAGCATTTTAAGTGTACTGGCCCTTTAAGAGGTGGACCTGGGAAGCTTACGGACCTTTAAAATTGGCAATACTTTAAGGTGACTGGCCTATGAAGAGGATGACCATGGAAGTGGACAGTCCTTAAAGATGCATTATTATGTGTGGGTGGCCTTCTAAGAGACAACCCTGGGAATGGACAGACCTTTGGAAATGTCAATGTGGCTTATGAAGTGGAAAGCCACTTGAACATGTGACATGTTTTGCGGACTGGCCCTTTAAGAGGTAGACCCTAGAAGTGGACAAACCCTTGAAGAGGTGACAAATTTAGGGAATTATGTCCTTTAAGAGGTTGACCAGGGTTGTGTACAAACCCTCAAAACAACAGCATTTTAAGTGTACTGGCCCTTTAAGAGGTGGACCTGGGAAGCTTACGGACCTTTAAAATTGGCAATACTTTAAGGTGACTGGCCTATGAAGAGGATGACCATGGAAGTGGACAGTCCTTAAAGATGCATTATTGTGTGTGGGTGGCCTTCTAAGAGACAACCCTGGGAATGGACAGACCTTTGGAAATGTCAATGTGGCTTATGAAGTGGAAAGCCACTTGAACATGTGACATGTTTTGATGACTGGCCCTTTAAGAGGCAGACCCTAGATATGGACAAACCCTTGAAGAGGTGACAAATTTAGGGAATTATGTCCTTTAAGAGGTTGACCAGGGTTGTGTACAAACCCTTGAAACAACAGTATTTTAAGTGTACTGGCCCTTTAAGAGGTGGACCTGGGAAGCTTACGGACCTTTAAAATTGGCAATACTTTAAGGTGACTGGCCTATGAAGAGGATGACCATGGAAGTGGACAGTCCTTAAAGATGCATTATTGTGTGTGGGTGGCCTTCTAAGAGACAACCCTGGGAATGGACAGACCTTTGGAAATGTCAATGTGGCTTATGAAGTGGAAAGCCACTTGAACATGTGACATGTTTTGCGGACTGGCCCTTTAAGAGGCAGACCCTAGAAGTGGACAAACCCTTGAAGAGGTGACAAATTTAGGGAATTATGTCCTTTAAGAGGTTGACCAGGGTTGTGTACAAACCCTTGAAACAACAGCATTTTAAGTGTACTGGCCCTTTAAGAGGTGGACCTGGGAAGCTTACAGACCTTTAAAATTGGCAATACTTTAAGGTGACTGGCCTATGAAGAGGATGACCATGGAAGTGGACAGTCCTTAAAGATGCATTATTGTGTGTGGGTGGCCTTCTAAGAGACAACCCTGGGAATGGACAGACCTTTGGAAATGTCAATGTGGCTTATGAAGTGGAAAGCCACTTGAACATGTGACATGTTTTGCGGACTGGCCCTTTAAGAGGCAGACCCTAGAAGTGGACAAACCCTTGAAGAGGTGACAAATTTAGGGAATTATGTCCTTTAAGAGGTTGACCAGGGTTGTGTACAAACCCTCAAAACAACAGCATTTTAAGTGTACTGGCCCTTTAAGAGGTGGACCTGGGAAGCTTACGGACCTTTAAAATTGGCAATACTTTAAGGTGACTGGCCTATGAAGAGGATGACCATGGAAGTGGACAGTCCTTAAAGATGCATTATTGTGTGTGGGTGGCCTTCTAAGAGACAACCCTGGGAATGGACAGACCTTTGGAAATGTCAATGTGGCTTATGAAGTGGAAAGCCACTTGAACATGTGACATGTTTTGCGGACTGGCCCTTTAAGAGGCAGACCCTAGAAGTGGACAAACCCTTGAAGAGGTGACAAATTTAGGGAATTACGTCCTTTAAGAGGTTGACCAGGCTTGTGTACAAACCCTCGAAACAACAGCATTTTAAGTGTACTGGCCCTTTAAGAGGTGGACCTGGGAAGCTTACGGACCTTTAAAATTGGCAATACTTTAAGGTGACTGGCCTATGAAGAGGATGACCATGGAAGTGGACAGTCCTTAAAGATGCATTATTGTGTGTGGGTGGCCTTCTAAGAGACAACCCTGGGAATGGACAGACCTTTGGAAATGTCAATGTGGCTTATGAAGTGGAAAGCCACTTGAACATGTGACATGTTTTGCGGACTGGCCCTTTAAGAGGCAGACCCTAGAAGTGGACAAACCCTTGAAGAGGTGACAAATTTAGGGAATTACGTCCTTTAAGAGGTTGACCAGGGTTGTGTACAAACCCTCGAAACAACAGCATTTTAAGTGTACTGGCCCTTTAAGAGGTGGACCTGGGAAGCTTACGGACCTTTAAAATTGGCAATACTTTAAGGTGACTGGCCTATGAAGAGGATGACCATGGAAGTGGACAGTCCTTAAAGATGCATTATTGTGTGTGGGTGGCCTTCTAAGAGACAACCCTGGGAATGGACAGACCTTTGGAAATGTCAATGTGGCTTATGAAGTGGAAATCCACTTGAACATGTGACATGTTTTGATGACTGGCCCTTTAAGAGGCAGACCCTAGATATGGACAAACCCTTGAAGAGGTGACAAATTTAGGGAATTATGTCCTTTAAGAGGTCGACCAGGGTTGTGTACAAACCCTTGAAACAACAGTATTTTAAGTGTACTGGCCCTTTAAGAGGTGGACCTGGGAAGCTTACAGACCTTTAAAATTGGCAATACTTTAAGGTGACTGGCCTATGAAGAGGATGACCATGGAAGTGGACAGTCCTTAAAGATGCATTATTGTGTGTGGGTGACCTTCTAAGAGACAACCCTGGGAATGGACAGACCTTTGGAAATGTCAATGTGGCTTATGAAGTGGAAAGCCACTTGAACATGTGACATGTTTTGCGGACTGGCCCTTTAAGAGGCAGACCCTAGAAGTGGACAAACCCTTGAAGAGGTGACAAATTTAGGGAATTATGTCCTTTAAGAGGTTGACCAGGGTTGTGTACAAACCCTCGAAACAACAGCATTTTAAGTGTACTGGCCCTTTAAGAGGTGGACCTGGGAAGCTTACGGACCTTTAAAATTGGCAATACTTTAAGGTGACTGGCCTATGAAGAGGATGACCATGGAAGTGGACAGTCCTTAAAGATGCATTATTGTGTGTGGGTGGCCTTCTAAGAGACAACCCTGGGAATGGACAGACCTTTGGAAATGTCAATGTGGCTTATGAAGTGGAAAGCCACTTGAACATGTGACATGTTTTGCGGACTGGCCCTTTAAGAGGTAGACCCTAGAAGTGGACAAACCCTTGAAGAGGTGACAAATTTAGGGAATTATGTCCTTTAAGAGGTTGACCAGGGTTGTGTACAAACCCTCAAAACAACAGCATTTTAAGTGTACTGGCCCTTTAAGAGGTGGACCTGGGAAGCTTACGGACCTTTAAAATTGGCAATACTTTAAGGTGACTGGCCTATGAAGAGGATGACCATGGAAGTGGACAGTCCTTAAAGATGCATTATTGTGTGTGGGTGGCCTTCTAAGAGACAACCCTGGGAATGGACAGACCTTTGGAAATGTCAATGTGGCTTATGAAGTGGAAAGCCACTTGAACATGTGACATGTTTTGATGACTGGCCCTTTAAGAGGCAGACCCTAGATATGGACAAACCCTTGAAGAGGTGACAAATTTAGGGAATTATGTCCTTTAAGAGGTTGACCAGGGTTGTGTACAAACCCTTGAAACAACAGTATTTTAAGTGTACTGGCCCTTTAAGAGGTGGACCTGGGAAGCTTACGGACCTTTAAAATTGGCAATACTTTAAGGTGACTGGCCTATGAAGAGGATGACCATGGAAGTGGACAGTCCTTAAAGATGCATTATTGTGTGTGGGTGGCCTTCTAAGAGACAACCCTGGGAATGGACAGACCTTTGGAAATGTCAATGTGGCTTATGAAGTGGAAAGCCACTTGAACATGTGACATGTTTTGCGGACTGGCCCTTTAAGAGGCAGACCCTAGAAGTGGACAAACCCTTGAAGAGGTGACAAATTTAGGGAATTATGTCCTTTAAGAGGTTGACCAGGGTTGTGTACAAACCCTTGAAACAACAGCATTTTAAGTGTACTGGCCCTTTAAGAGGTGGACCTGGGAAGCTTACAGACCTTTAAAATTGGCAATACTTTAAGGTGACTGGCCTATGAAGAGGATGACCATGGAAGTGGACAGTCCTTAAAGATGCATTATTGTGTGTGGGTGGCCTTCTAAGAGACAACCCTGGGAATGGACAGACCTTTGGAAATGTCAATGTGGCTTATGAAGTGGAAAGCCACTTGAACATGTGACATGTTTTGCGGACTGGCCCTTTAAGAGGCAGACCCTAGAAGTGGACAAACCCTTGAAGAGGTGACAAATTTAGGGAATTATGTCCTTTAAGAGGTTGACCAGGGTTGTGTACAAACCCTCAAAACAACAGCATTTTAAGTGTACTGGCCCTTTAAGAGGTGGACCTGGGAAGCTTACGGACCTTTAAAATTGGCAATACTTTAAGGTGACTGGCCTATGAAGAGGATGACCATGGAAGTGGACAGTCCTTAAAGATGCATTATTGTGTGTGGGTGGCCTACTAAGAGACAACCCTGGGAATGGACAGACCTTTGGAAATGTCAATGTGGCTTATGAAGTGGAAAGCCACTTGAACATGTGACATGTTTTGCGGACTGGCCCTTTAAGAGGCAGACCCTAGAAGTGGACACACCCTTGAAGAGGTGACAAATTTAGGGAATTATGTCCTTTAAGAGGTTGACCAGGGTTGTGTACAAACCCTTGAAACAACAGCATTTTAAGTGTACTGGCCCTTTAAGAGGTGGACCTGGGAAGCTTACAGACCTTTAAAATTGGCAATACTTTAAGGTGACTGGCCTATGAAGAGGATGACCATGGAAGTGGACAGTCCTTAAAGATGCATTATTGTGTGTGGGTGGCCTTCTAAGAGACAACCCTGGGAATGGACAGACCTTTGGAAATGTCAATGTGGCTTATGAAGTGGAAAGCCACTTGAACATGTGACATGTTTTGCGGACTGGCCCTTTAAGAGGCAGACCCTAGAAGTGGACAAACCCTTGAAGAGGTGACAAATTTAGGGAATTATGTCCTTTAAGAGGTTGACCAGGGTTGTGTACAAACCCTCAAAACAACAGCATTTTAAGTGTACTGGCCCTTTAAGAGGTGGACCTGGGAAGCTTACGGACCTTTAAAATTGGCAATACTTTAAGGTGACTGGCCTATGAAGAGGATGACCATGGAAGTGGACAGTCCTTAAAGATGCATTATTGTGTGTGGGTGGCCTTCTAAGAGACAACCCTGGGAATGGACAGACCTTTGGAAATGTCAATGTGGCTTATGAAGTGGAAAGCCACTTGAACATGTGACATGTTTTGCGGACTGGCCCTTTAAGAGGCAGACCCTAGAAGTGGACAAACCCTTGAAGAGGTGACAAATTTAGGGAATTACGTCCTTTAAGAGGTTGACCAGGCTTGTGTACAAACCCTCGAAACAACAGCATTTTAAGTGTACTGGCCCTTTAAGAGGTGGACCTGGGAAGCTTACGGACCTTTAAAATTGGCAATACTTTAAGGTGACTGGCCTATGAAGAGGATGACCATGGAAGTGGACAGTCCTTAAAGATGCATTATTGTGTGTGGGTGGCCTTCTAAGAGACAACCCTGGGAATGGACAGACCTTTGGAAATGTCAATGTGGCTTATGAAGTGGAAATCCACTTGAACATGTGACATGTTTTGATGACTGGCCCTTTAAGAGGCAGACCCTAGATATGGACAAACCCTTGAAGAGGTGACAAATTTAGGGAATTATGTCCTTTAAGAGGTCGACCAGGGTTGTGTACAAACCCTTGAAACAACAGTATTTTAAGTGTACTGGCCCTTTAAGAGGTGGACCTGGGAAGCTTACAGACCTTTAAAATTGGCAATACTTTAAGGTGACTGGCCTATGAAGAGGATGACCATGGAAGTGGACAGTCCTTAAAGATGCATTATTGTGTGTGGGTGGCCTTCTAAGAGACAACCCTGGGAATGGACAGACCTTTGGAAATGTCAATGTGGCTTATGAAGTGGAAAGCCACTTGAACATGTGACATGTTTTGCGGACTGGCCCTTTAAGAGGCAGACCCTAGAAGTGGACAAACCCTTGAAGAGGTGACAAATTTAGGGAATTATGTCCTTTAAGAGGTTGACCAGGGTTGTGTACAAACCCTCGAAACAACAGCATTTTAAGTGTACTGGCCCTTTAAGAGGTGGACCTGGGAAGCTTACGGACCTTTAAAATTGGCAATACTTTAAGGTGACTGGCCTATGAAGAGGATGACCATGGAAGTGGACAGTCCTTAAAGATGCATTATTGTGTGTGGGTGGCCTTCTAAGAGACAACCCTGGGAATGGACAGACCTTTGGAAATGTCAATGTGGCTTATGAAGTGGAAAGCCACTTGAACATGTGACATGTTTTGCGGACTGGCCCTTTAAGAGGTAGACCCTAGAAGTGGACAAACCCTTGAAGAGGTGACAAATTTAGGGAATTATGTCCTTTAAGAGGTTGACCAGGGTTGTGTACAAACCCTCAAAACAACAGCATTTTAAGTGTACTGGCCCTTTAAGAGGTGGACCTGGGAAGCTTACGGACCTTTAAAATTGGCAATACTTTAAGGTGACTGGCCTATGAAGAGGATGACCATGGAAGTGGACAGTCCTTAAAGATGCATTATTGTGTGTGGGTGGCCTTCTAAGAGACAACCCTGGGAATGGACAGACCTTTGGAAATGTCAATGTGGCTTATGAAGTGGAAAGCCACTTGAACATGTGACATGTTTTGATGACTGGCCCTTTAAGAGGCAGACCCTAGATATGGACAAACCCTTGAAGAGGTGACAAATTTAGGGAATTATGTCCTTTAAGAGGTTGACCAGGGTTGTGTACAAACCCTTGAAACAACAGTATTTTAAGTGTACTGGCCCTTTAAGAGGTGGACCTGGGAAGCTTACGGACCTTTAAAATTGGCAATACTTTAAGGTGACTGGCCTATGAAGAGGATGACCATGGAAGTGGACAGTCCTTAAAGATGCATTATTGTGTGTGTGTGGCCTTCTAAGAGACAACCCTGGAAATGGACAGACCTTTGGAAATGTCAATGTGGCTTATGAAGTGGAAAGCCACTTGAACATGTGACATGTTTTGCGGACTGGCCCTTTAAGAGGCAGACCCTAGAAGTGGACAAACCCTTGAAGAGGTGACAAATTTAGGGAATTATGTCCTTTAAGAGGTTGACCAGGGTTGTGTACAAACCCTCAAAACAACAGCATTTTAAGTGTACTGGCCCTTTAAGAGGTGGACCTGGGAAGCTTACGGACCTTTAAAATTGGCAATACTTTAAGGTGACTGGCCTATGAAGAGGATGACCATGGAAGTGGACAGTCCTTAAAGATGCATTATTGTGTGTGGGTGGCCTTCTAATAGACAACCCTGGGAATGGACAGACCTTTGGAAATGTCAATGTGGCTTATGAAGTGGAAAGCCACTTGAACATGTGACATGTTTTGCGGACTGGCCCTTTAAGAGGCAGACCCTAGAAGTGGACAAACCCTTGAAGAGGTGACAAATTTAGGGAATTATGTCCTTTAAGAGGTTGACCAGGGTTGTGTACAAACCCTTGAAACAACAGCATTTTAAGTGTACTGGCCCTTTAAGAGGTGGACCTGGGAAGCTTACAGACCTTTAAAATTGGCAATACTTTAAGGTGACTGGCCTATGAAGAGGATGACCATGGAAGTGGACAGTCCTTAAAGATGCATTATTGTGTGTGGGTGGCCTTCTAAGAGACAACCCTGGGAATGGACAGACCTTTGGAAATGTCAATGTGGCTTATGAAGTGGAAAGCCACTTGAACATGTGACATGTTTTGCGGACTGGCCCTTTAAGAGGCAGACCCTAGAAGTGGACAAACCCTTGAAGAGGTGACAAATTTAGGGAATTATGTCCTTTAAGAGGTTGACCAGGGTTGTGTACAAACCCTCAAAACAACAGCATTTTAAGTGTACTGGCCCTTTAAGAGGTGGACCTGGGAAGCTTACGGACCTTTAAAATTGGCAATACTTTAAGGTGACTGGCCTATGAAGAGGATGACCATGGAAGTGGACAGTCCTTAAAGATGCATTATTGTGTGTGTGTGGCCTTCTAAGAGACAACCCTGGAAATGGACAGACCTTTGGAAATGTCAATGTGGCTTATGAAGTGGAAAGCCACTTGAACATGTGACATGTTTTGCGGACTGGCCCTTTAAGAGGCAGACCCTAGAAGTGGACAAACCCTTGAAGAGGTGACAAATTTAGGGAATTATGTCCTTTAAGAGGTTGACCAGGGTTGTGTACAAACCCTCAAAACAACAGCATTTTAAGTGTACTGGCCCTTTAAGAGGTGGACCTGGGAAGCTTACGGACCTTTAAAATTGGCAATACTTTAAGGTGACTGGCCTATGAAGAGGATGACCATGGAAGTGGACAGTCCTTAAAGATGCATTATTGTGTGTGGGTGGCCTTCTAAGAGACAACCCTGGGAATGGACAGACCTTTGGAAATGTCAATGTGGCTTATGAAGTGGAAAGCCACTTGAACATGTGACATGTTTTGCGGACTGGCCCTTTAAGAGGCAGACCCTAGAAGTGGACAAACCCTTGAAGAGGTGACAAATTTAGGGAATTATGTCCTTTAAGAGGTTGACCAGGGTTGTGTACAAACCCTTGAAACAACAGCATTTTAAGTGTACTGGCCCTTTAAGAGGTGGACCTGGGAAGCTTACAGACCTTTAAAATTGGCAATACTTTAAGGTGACTGGCCTATGAAGAGGATGACCATGGAAGTGGACAGTCCTTAAAGATGCATTATTGTGTGTGGGTGGCCTTCTAAGAGACAACCCTGGGAATGGACAGACCTTTGGAAATGTCAATGTGGCTTATGAAGTGGAAAGCCACTTGAACATGTGACATGTTTTGCGGACTGGCCCTTTAAGAGGCAGACCCTAGAAGTGGACAAACCCTTGAAGAGGTGACAAATTTAGGGAATTATGTCCTTTAAGAGGTTGACCAGGGTTGTGTACAAACCCTTGAAACAACAGCATTTTAAGTGTACTGGCCCTTTAAGAGGTGGACCTGGGAAGCTTACAGACCTTTAAAATTGGCAATACTTTAAGGTGACTGGCCTATGAAGAGGATGACCATGGAAGTGGACAGTCCTTAAAGATGCATTATTGTGTGTGGGTGGCCTTCTAAGAGACAACCCTGGGAATGGACAGACCTTTGGAAATGTCAATGTGGCTTATGAAGTGGAAAGCCACTTGAACATGTGACATGTTTTGCGGACTGGCCCTTTAAGAGGCAGACCCTAGAAGTGGACAAACCCTTGAAGAGGTGACAAATTTAGGGAATTATGTCCTTTAAGAGGTTGACCAGGGTTGTGTACAAACCCTCAAAACAACAGCATTTTAAGTGTACTGGCCCTTTAAGAGGTGGACCTGGGAAGCTTACGGACCTTTAAAATTGGCAATACTTTAAGGTGACTGGCCTATGAAGAGGATGACCATGGAAGTGGACAGTCCTTAAAGATGCATTATTGTGTGTGTGTGGCCTTCTAAGAGACAACCCTGGGAATGGACAGACCTTTGGAAATGTCAATGTGGCTTATGAAGTGGAAAGCCACTTGAACATGTGACATGTTTTGCGGACTGGCCCTTTAAGAGGCAGACCCTAGAAGTGGACAAACCCTTGAAGAGGTGACAAATTTAGGGAATTATGTCCTTTAAGAGGTTGACCAGGGTTGTGTACAAACCCTCAAAACAACAGCATTTTAAGTGTACTGGCCCTTTAAGAGGTGGACCTGGGAAGCTTACGGACCTTTAAAATTGGCAATACTTTAAGGTGACTGGCCTATGAAGAGGATGACCATGGAAGTGGACAGTCCTTAAAGATGCATTATTGTGTGTGGGTGGCCTTCTAAGAGACAACCCTGGGAATGGACAGACCTTTGGAAATGTCAATGTGGCTTATGAAGTGGAAAGCCACTTGAACATGTGACATGTTTTGCGGACTGGCCCTTTAAGAGGCAGACCCTAGAAGTGGACACACCCTTGAAGAGGTGACAAATTTAGGGAATTATGTCCTTTAAGAGGTTGACCAGGGTTGTGTACAAACCCTTGAAACAACAGCATTTTAAGTGTACTGGCCCTTTAAGAGGTGGACCTGGGAAGCTTACAGACCTTTAAAATTGGCAATACTTTAAGGTGACTGGCCTATGAAGAGGATGACCATGGAAGTGGACAGTCCTTAAAGATGCATTATTGTGTGTGGGTGGCCTTCTAAGAGACAACCCTGGGAATGGACAGACCTTTGGAAATGTCAATGTGGCTTATGAAGTGGAAAGCCACTTGAACATGTGACATGTTTTGCGGACTGGCCCTTTAAGAGGCAGACCCTAGAAGTGGACAAACCCTTGAAGAGGTGACAAATTTAGGGAATTATGTCCTTTAAGAGGTTGACCAGGGTTGTGTACAAACCCTCAAAACAACAGCATTTTAAGTGTACTGGCCCTTTAAGAGGTGGACCTGGGAAGCTTACGGACCTTTAAAATTGGCAATACTTTAAGGTGACTGGCCTATGAAGAGGATGACCATGGAAGTGGACAGTCCTTAAAGATGCATTATTGTGTGTGGGTGGCCTTCTAAGAGACAACCCTGGGAATGGACAGACCTTTGGAAATGTCAATGTGGCTTATGAAGTGGAAAGCCACTTGAACATGTGACATGTTTTGCGGACTGGCCCTTTAAGAGGCAGACCCTAGAAGTGGACAAACCCTTGAAGAGGTGACAAATTTAGGGAATTACGTCCTTTAAGAGGTTGACCAGGGTTGTGTACAAACCCTTGAAACAACAGCATTTTAAGTGTACTGGCCCTTTAAGAGGTGCACCTGGGAAGCTTACGGACCTTTAAAATTGGCAATACTTTAAGGTGACTGGCCTATGAAGAGGATGACCATGGAAGTGGACAGTCCTTAAAGATGCATTATTGTGTGTGGGTGGCCTTCTAAGAGACAACCCTGGGAATGGACAGACCTTTGGAAATGTCAATGTGGCTTATGAAGTGGAAATCCACTTGAACATGTGACATGTTTTGATGACTGGCCCTTTAAGAGGCAGACCCTAGATATGGACAAACCCTTGAAGAGGTGACAAATTTAGGGAATTATGTCCTTTAAGAGGTCGACCAGGGTTGTGTACAAACCCTTGAAACAACAGTATTTTAAGTGTACTGGCCCTTTAAGAGGTGGACCTGGGAAGCTTACAGACCTTTAAAATTGGCAATACTTTAAGGTGACTGGCCTATGAAGAGGATGACCATGGAAGTGGACAGTCCTTAAAGATGCATTATTGTGTGTGGGTGACCTTCTAAGAGACAACCCTGGGAATGGACAGACCTTTGGAAATGTCAATGTGGCTTATGAAGTGGAAAGCCACTTGAACATGTGACATGTTTTGCGGACTGGCCCTTTAAGAGGCAGACCCTAGAAGTGGACAAACCCTTGAAGAGGTGACAAATTTAGGGAATTATGTCCTTTAAGAGGTTGACCAGGGTTGTGTACAAACCCTCGAAACAACAGCATTTTAAGTGTACTGGCCCTTTAAGAGGTGGACCTGGGAAGCTTACGGACCTTTAAAATTGGCAATACTTTAAGGTGACTGGCCTATGAAGAGGATGACCATGGAAGTGGACAGTCCTTAAAGATGCATTATTGTGTGTGGGTGGCCTTCTAAGAGACAACCCTGGGAATGGACAGACCTTTGGAAATGTCAATGTGGCTTATGAAGTGGAAAGCCACTTGAACATGTGACATGTTTTGCGGACTGGCCCTTTAAGAGGTAGACCCTAGAAGTGGACAAACCCTTGAAGAGGTGACAAATTTAGGGAATTATGTCCTTTAAGAGGTTGACCAGGGTTGTGTACAAACCCTCAAAACAACAGCATTTTAAGTGTACTGGCCCTTTAAGAGGTGGACCTGGGAAGCTTACGGACCTTTAAAATTGGCAATACTTTAAGGTGACTGGCCTATGAAGAGGATGACCATGGAAGTGGACAGTCCTTAAAGATGCATTATTGTGTGTGGGTGGCCTTCTAAGAGACAACCCTGGGAATGGACAGACCTTTGGAAATGTCAATGTGGCTTATGAAGTGGAAAGCCACTTGAACATGTGACATGTTTTGATGACTGGCCCTTTAAGAGGCAGACCCTAGATATGGACAAACCCTTGAAGAGGTGACAAATTTAGGGAATTATGTCCTTTAAGAGGTTGACCAGGGTTGTGTACAAACCCTTGAAACAACAGTATTTTAAGTGTACTGGCCCTTTAAGAGGTGGACCTGGGAAGCTTACGGACCTTTAAAATTGGCAATACTTTAAGGTGACTGGCCTATGAAGAGGATGACCATGGAAGTGGACAGTCCTTAAAGATGCATTATTGTGTGTGGGTGGCCTTCTAAGAGACAACCCTGGGAATGGACAGACCTTTGGAAATGTCAATGTGGCTTATGAAGTGGAAAGCCACTTGAACATGTGACATGTTTTGCGGACTGGCCCTTTAAGAGGCAGACCCTAGAAGTGGACAAACCCTTGAAGAGGTGACAAATTTAGGGAATTATGTCCTTTAAGAGGTTGACCAGGGTTGTGTACAAACCCTTGAAACAACAGCATTTTAAGTGTACTGGCCCTTTAAGAGGTGGACCTGGGAAGCTTACAGACCTTTAAAATTGGCAATACTTTAAGGTGACTGGCCTATGAAGAGGATGACCATGGAAGTGGACAGTCCTTAAAGATGCATTATTGTGTGTGGGTGGCCTTCTAAGAGACAACCCTGGGAATGGACAGACCTTTGGAAATGTCAATGTGGCTTATGAAGTGGAAAGCCACTTGAACATGTGACATGTTTTGCGGACTGGCCCTTTAAGAGGCAGACCCTAGAAGTGGACAAACCCTTGAAGAGGTGACAAATTTAGGGAATTATGTCCTTTAAGAGGTTGACCAGGGTTGTGTACAAACCCTCAAAACAACAGCATTTTAAGTGTACTGGCCCTTTAAGAGGTGGACCTGGGAAGCTTACGGACCTTTAAAATTGGCAATACTTTAAGGTGACTGGCCTATGAAGAGGATGACCATGGAAGTGGACAGTCCTTAAAGATGCATTATTGTGTGTGGGTGGCCTACTAAGAGACAACCCTGGGAATGGACAGACCTTTGGAAATGTCAATGTGGCTTATGAAGTGGAAAGCCACTTGAACATGTGACATGTTTTGCGGACTGGCCCTTTAAGAGGCAGACCCTAGAAGTGGACACACCCTTGAAGAGGTGACAAATTTAGGGAATTATGTCCTTTAAGAGGTTGACCAGGGTTGTGTACAAACCCTTGAAACAACAGCATTTTAAGTGTACTGGCCCTTTAAGAGGTGGACCTGGGAAGCTTACAGACCTTTAAAATTGGCAATACTTTAAGGTGACTGGCCTATGAAGAGGATGACCATGGAAGTGGACAGTCCTTAAAGATGCATTATTGTGTGTGGGTGGCCTTCTAAGAGACAACCCTGGGAATGGACAGACCTTTGGAAATGTCAATGTGGCTTATGAAGTGGAAAGCCACTTGAACATGTGACATGTTTTGCGGACTGGCCCTTTAAGAGGCAGACCCTAGAAGTGGACAAACCCTTGAAGAGGTGACAAATTTAGGGAATTATGTCCTTTAAGAGGTTGACCAGGGTTGTGTACAAACCCTCAAAACAACAGCATTTTAAGTGTACTGGCCCTTTAAGAGGTGGACCTGGGAAGCTTACGGACCTTTAAAATTGGCAATACTTTAAGGTGACTGGCCTATGAAGAGGATGACCATGGAAGTGGACAGTCCTTAAAGATGCATTATTGTGTGTGGGTGGCCTTCTAAGAGACAACCCTGGGAATGGACAGACCTTTGGAAATGTCAATGTGGCTTATGAAGTGGAAAGCCACTTGAACATGTGACATGTTTTGCGGACTGGCCCTTTAAGAGGCAGACCCTAGAAGTGGACAAACCCTTGAAGAGGTGACAAATTTAGGGAATTACGTCCTTTAAGAGGTTGACCAGGCTTGTGTACAAACCCTCGAAACAACAGCATTTTAAGTGTACTGGCCCTTTAAGAGGTGGACCTGGGAAGCTTACGGACCTTTAAAATTGGCAATACTTTAAGGTGACTGGCCTATGAAGAGGATGACCATGGAAGTGGACAGTCCTTAAAGATGCATTATTGTGTGTGGGTGGCCTTCTAAGAGACAACCCTGGGAATGGACAGACCTTTGGAAATGTCAATGTGGCTTATGAAGTGGAAATCCACTTGAACATGTGACATGTTTTGATGACTGGCCCTTTAAGAGGCAGACCCTAGATATGGACAAACCCTTGAAGAGGTGACAAATTTAGGGAATTATGTCCTTTAAGAGGTCGACCAGGGTTGTGTACAAACCCTTGAAACAACAGTATTTTAAGTGTACTGGCCCTTTAAGAGGTGGACCTGGGAAGCTTACAGACCTTTAAAATTGGCAATACTTTAAGGTGACTGGCCTATGAAGAGGATGACCATGGAAGTGGACAGTCCTTAAAGATGCATTATTGTGTGTGGGTGGCCTTCTAAGAGACAACCCTGGGAATGGACAGACCTTTGGAAATGTCAATGTGGCTTATGAAGTGGAAAGCCACTTGAACATGTGACATGTTTTGCGGACTGGCCCTTTAAGAGGCAGACCCTAGAAGTGGACAAACCCTTGAAGAGGTGACAAATTTAGGGAATTATGTCCTTTAAGAGGTTGACCAGGGTTGTGTACAAACCCTCGAAACAACAGCATTTTAAGTGTACTGGCCCTTTAAGAGGTGGACCTGGGAAGCTTACGGACCTTTAAAATTGGCAATACTTTAAGGTGACTGGCCTATGAAGAGGATGACCATGGAAGTGGACAGTCCTTAAAGATGCATTATTGTGTGTGGGTGGCCTTCTAAGAGACAACCCTGGGAATGGACAGACCTTTGGAAATGTCAATGTGGCTTATGAAGTGGAAAGCCACTTGAACATGTGACATGTTTTGCGGACTGGCCCTTTAAGAGGTAGACCCTAGAAGTGGACAAACCCTTGAAGAGGTGACAAATTTAGGGAATTATGTCCTTTAAGAGGTTGACCAGGGTTGTGTACAAACCCTCAAAACAACAGCATTTTAAGTGTACTGGCCCTTTAAGAGGTGGACCTGGGAAGCTTACGGACCTTTAAAATTGGCAATACTTTAAGGTGACTGGCCTATGAAGAGGATGACCATGGAAGTGGACAGTCCTTAAAGATGCATTATTGTGTGTGGGTGGCCTTCTAAGAGACAACCCTGGGAATGGACAGACCTTTGGAAATGTCAATGTGGCTTATGAAGTGGAAAGCCACTTGAACATGTGACATGTTTTGATGACTGGCCCTTTAAGAGGCAGACCCTAGATATGGACAAACCCTTGAAGAGGTGACAAATTTAGGGAATTATGTCCTTTAAGAGGTTGACCAGGGTTGTGTACAAACCCTTGAAACAACAGTATTTTAAGTGTACTGGCCCTTTAAGAGGTGGACCTGGGAAGCTTACGGACCTTTAAAATTGGCAATACTTTAAGGTGACTGGCCTATGAAGAGGATGACCATGGAAGTGGACAGTCCTTAAAGATGCATTATTGTGTGTGTGTGGCCTTCTAAGAGACAACCCTGGAAATGGACAGACCTTTGGAAATGTCAATGTGGCTTATGAAGTGGAAAGCCACTTGAACATGTGACATGTTTTGCGGACTGGCCCTTTAAGAGGCAGACCCTAGAAGTGGACAAACCCTTGAAGAGGTGACAAATTTAGGGAATTATGTCCTTTAAGAGGTTGACCAGGGTTGTGTACAAACCCTCAAAACAACAGCATTTTAAGTGTACTGGCCCTTTAAGAGGTGGACCTGGGAAGCTTACGGACCTTTAAAATTGGCAATACTTTAAGGTGACTGGCCTATGAAGAGGATGACCATGGAAGTGGACAGTCCTTAAAGATGCATTATTGTGTGTGGGTGGCCTTCTAATAGACAACCCTGGGAATGGACAGACCTTTGGAAATGTCAATGTGGCTTATGAAGTGGAAAGCCACTTGAACATGTGACATGTTTTGCGGACTGGCCCTTTAAGAGGCAGACCCTAGAAGTGGACAAACCCTTGAAGAGGTGACAAATTTAGGGAATTATGTCCTTTAAGAGGTTGACCAGGGTTGTGTACAAACCCTTGAAACAACAGCATTTTAAGTGTACTGGCCCTTTAAGAGGTGGACCTGGGAAGCTTACAGACCTTTAAAATTGGCAATACTTTAAGGTGACTGGCCTATGAAGAGGATGACCATGGAAGTGGACAGTCCTTAAAGATGCATTATTGTGTGTGGGTGGCCTTCTAAGAGACAACCCTGGGAATGGACAGACCTTTGGAAATGTCAATGTGGCTTATGAAGTGGAAAGCCACTTGAACATGTGACATGTTTTGCGGACTGGCCCTTTAAGAGGCAGACCCTAGAAGTGGACAAACCCTTGAAGAGGTGACAAATTTAGGGAATTATGTCCTTTAAGAGGTTGACCAGGGTTGTGTACAAACCCTCAAAACAACAGCATTTTAAGTGTACTGGCCCTTTAAGAGGTGGACCTGGGAAGCTTACGGACCTTTAAAATTGGCAATACTTTAAGGTGACTGGCCTATGAAGAGGATGACCATGGAAGTGGACAGTCCTTAAAGATGCATTATTGTGTGTGTGTGGCCTTCTAAGAGACAACCCTGGAAATGGACAGACCTTTGGAAATGTCAATGTGGCTTATGAAGTGGAAAGCCACTTGAACATGTGACATGTTTTGCGGACTGGCCCTTTAAGAGGCAGACCCTAGAAGTGGACAAACCCTTGAAGAGGTGACAAATTTAGGGAATTATGTCCTTTAAGAGGTTGACCAGGGTTGTGTACAAACCCTCAAAACAACAGCATTTTAAGTGTACTGGCCCTTTAAGAGGTGGACCTGGGAAGCTTACGGACCTTTAAAATTGGCAATACTTTAAGGTGACTGGCCTATGAAGAGGATGACCATGGAAGTGGACAGTCCTTAAAGATGCATTATTGTGTGTGGGTGGCCTTCTAAGAGACAACCCTGGGAATGGACAGACCTTTGGAAATGTCAATGTGGCTTAAGAAGTGGAAAGCCACTTGAACATGTGACATGTTTTGCGGACTGGCCCTTTAAGAGGCAGACCCTAGAAGTGGACAAACCCTTGAAGAGGTGACAAATTTAGGGAATTATGTCCTTTAAGAGGTTGACCAGGGTTGTGTACAAACCCTTGAAACAACAGCATTTTAAGTGTACTGGCCCTTTAAGAGGTGGACCTGGGAAGCTTACAGACCTTTAAAATTGGCAATACTTTAAGGTGACTGGCCTATGAAGAGGATGACCATGGAAGTGGACAGTCCTTAAAGATGCATTATTGTGTGTGGGTGGCCTTCTAAGAGACAACCCTGGGAATGGACAGACCTTTGGAAATGTCAATGTGGCTTATGAAGTGGAAAGCCACTTGAACATGTGACATGTTTTGCGGACTGGCCCTTTAAGAGGCAGACCCTAGAAGTGGACAAACCCTTGAAGAGGTGACAAATTTAGGGAATTATGTCCTTTAAGAGGTTGACCAGGGTTGTGTACAAACCCTTGAAACAACAGCATTTTAAGTGTACTGGCCCTTTAAGAGGTGGACCTGGGAAGCTTACAGACCTTTAAAATTGGCAATACTTTAAGGTGACTGGCCTATGAAGAGGATGACCATGGAAGTGGACAGTCCTTAAAGATGCATTATTGTGTGTGGGTGGCCTTCTAAGAGACAACCCTGGGAATGGACAGACCTTTGGAAATGTCAATGTGGCTTATGAAGTGGAAAGCCACTTGAACATGTGACATGTTTTGCGGACTGGCCCTTTAAGAGGCAGACCCTAGAAGTGGACAAACCCTTGAAGAGGTGACAAATTTAGGGAATTATGTCCTTTAAGAGGTTGACCAGGGTTGTGTACAAACCCTCAAAACAACAGCATTTTAAGTGTACTGGCCCTTTAAGAGGTGGACCTGGGAAGCTTACGGACCTTTAAAATTGGCAATACTTTAAGGTGACTGGCCTATGAAGAGGATGACCATGGAAGTGGACAGTCCTTAAAGATGCATTATTGTGTGTGGGTGGCCTACTAAGAGACAACCCTGGGAATGGACAGACCTTTGGAAATGTCAATGTGGCTTATGAAGTGGAAAGCCACTTGAACATGTGACATGTTTTGCGGACTGGCCCTTTAAGAGGCAGACCCTAGAAGTGGACACACCCTTGAAGAGGTGACAAATTTAGGGAATTATGTCCTTTAAGAGGTTGACCAGGGTTGTGTACAAACCCTTGAAACAACAGCATTTTAAGTGTACTGGCCCTTTAAGAGGTGGACCTGGGAAGCTTACAGACCTTTAAAATTGGCAATACTTTAAGGTGACTGGCCTATGAAGAGGATGACCATGGAAGTGGACAGTCCTTAAAGATGCATTATTGTGTGTGGGTGGCCTTCTAAGAGACAACCCTGGGAATGGACAGACCTTTGGAAATGTCAATGTGGCTTATGAAGTGGAAAGCCACTTGAACATGTGACATGTTTTGCGGACTGGCCCTTTAAGAGGCAGACCCTAGAAGTGGACAAACCCTTGAAGAGGTGACAAATTTAGGGAATTATGTCCTTTAAGAGGTTGACCAGGGTTGTGTACAAACCCTCAAAACAACAGCATTTTAAGTGTACTGGCCCTTTAAGAGGTGGACCTGGGAAGCTTACGGACCTTTAAAATTGGCAATACTTTAAGGTGACTGGCCTATGAAGAGGATGACCATGGAAGTGGACAGTCCTTAAAGATGCATTATTGTGTGTGGGTGGCCTTCTAAGAGACAACCCTGGGAATGGACAGACCTTTGGAAATGTCAATGTGGCTTATGAAGTGGAAAGCCACTTGAACATGTGACATGTTTTGCGGACTGGCCCTTTAAGAGGCAGACCCTAGAAGTGGACAAACCCTTGAAGAGGTGACAAATTTAGGGAATTACGTCCTTTAAGAGGTTGACCAGGGTTGTGTACAAACCCTCGAAACAACAGCATTTTAAGTGTACTGGCCCTTTAAGAGGTGGACCTGGGAAGCTTACGGACCTTTAAAATTGGCAATACTTTAAGGTGACTGGCCTATGAAGAGGATGACCATGGAAGTGGACAGTCCTTAAAGATGCATTATTGTGTGTGGGTGGCCTTCTAAGAGACAACCCTGGGAATGGACAGACCTTTGGAAATGTCAATGTGGCTTATGAAGTGGAAAGCCACTTGAACATGTGACATGTTTTGATGACTGGCCCTTTAAGAGGCAGACCCTAGAAGTGGACAAACCCTTGAAGAGGTGACAAATTTAGGGAATTATGTCCTTTAAGAGGTTGACCAGGGTTGTGTACAAACCCTTGAAACAACAGCATTTTAAGTGTACTGGCCCTTTAAGAGGTGGACCTGGGAAGCTTACGGACCTTTAAAATTGGCAATACTTTAAGGTGACTGGCCTATGAAGAGGATGACCATGGAAGTGGACAGTCCTTAAAGATGCATTATTGTGTGTGGGTGGCCTTCTAAGAGACAACCCTGGGAATGGACAGACCTTTGGAAATGTCAATGTGGCTTATGAAGTGGAAAGCCACTTGAACATGTGACATGTTTTGCGGACTGGCCCTTTAAGAGGCAGACCCTAGAAGTGGACAAACCCTTGAAGAGGTGACAAATTTAGGGAATTATGTCCTTTAAGAGGTTGACCAGGGTTGTGTACAAACCCTCGAAACAACAGCATTTTAAGTGTACTGGCCCTTTAAGAGGTGGACCTGGGAAGCTTACGGACCTTTAAAATTGGCAATACTTTAAGGTGACTGGCCTATGAAGAGGATGACCATGGAAGTGGACAGTCCTTAAAGATGCATTATTGTGTGTGGGTGGCCTTCTAAGAGACAACCCTGGGAATGGACAGACCTTTGGAAATGTCAATGTGGCTTATGAAGTGGAAAGCCACTTGAACATGTGACATGTTTTGCGGACTGGCCCTTTAAGAGGCAGACCCTAGAAGTGGACAAACCCTTGAAGAGGTGACAAATTTAGGGAATTATGTCCTTTAAGAGGTTGACCAGGGTTGTGTACAAACCCTCAAAACAACAGCATTTTAAGTGTACTGGCCCTTTAAGAGGTGGACCTGGGAAGCTTACGGACCTTTAAAATTGGCAATACTTTAAGGTGACTGGCCTATGAAGAGGATGACCATGGAAGTGGACAGTCCTTAAAGATGCATTATTGTGTGTGGGTGGCCTTCTAAGAGACAACCCTGGGAATGGACAGACCTTTGGAAATGTCAATGTGGCTTATGAAGTGGAAAGCCACTTGAACATGTGACATGTTTTGCGGACTGGCCCTTTAAGAGGCAGACCCTAGAAGTGGACAAACCCTTGAAGAGGTGACAAATTTAGGGAATTACGTCCTTTAAGAGGTTGACCAGGGTTGTGTACAAACCCTCGAAACAACAGCATTTTAAGTGTACTGGCCCTTTAAGAGGTGGACCTGGGAAGCTTACGGACCTTTAAAATTGGCAATACTTTAAGGTGACTGGCCTATGAAGAGGATGACCATGGAAGTGGACAGTCCTTAAAGATGCATTAGTGTGTGTGGGTGGCCTTCTAAGAGACAACCCTGGGAATGGACAGACCTTTGGAAATGTCAATGTGGCTTATGAAGTGGAAATCCACTTGAACATGTGACATGTTTTGATGACTGGCCCTTTAAGAGGCAGACCCTAGATATGGACAAACCCTTGAAGAGGTGACAAATTTAGGGAATTATGTCCTTTAAGAGGTCGACCAGGGTTGTGTACAAACCCTTGAAACAACAGTATTTTAAGTGTACTGGCCCTTTAAGAGGTGGACCTGGGAAGCTTACAGACCTTTAAAATTGGCAATACTTTAAGGTGACTGGCCTATGAAGAGGATGACCATGGAAGTGGACAGTCCTTAAAGATGCATTATTGTGTGTGGGTGGCCTTCTAAGAGACAACCCTGGGAATGGACAGACCTTTGGAAATGTCAATGTGGCTTATGAAGTGGAAAGCCACTTGAACATGTGACATGTTTTGCGGACTGGCCCTTTAAGAGGCAGACCCTAGAAGTGGACAAACCCTTGAAGAGGTGACAAATTTAGGGAATTATGTCCTTTAAGAGGTTGACCAGGGTTGTGTACAAACCCTCGAAACAACAGCATTTTAAGTGTACTGGCCCTTTAAGAGGTGGACCTGGGAAGCTTACGGACCTTTAAAATTGGCAATACTTTAAGGTGACTGGCCTATGAAGAGGATGACCATGGAAGTGGACAGTCCTTAAAGATGCATTATTGTGTGTGGGTGGCCTTCTAAGAGACAACCCTGGGAATGGACAGACCTTTGGAAATGTCAATGTGGCTTATGAAGTGGAAAGCCACTTGAACATGTGACATGTTTTGCGGACTGGCCCTTTAAGAGGTAGACCCTAGAAGTGGACAAACCCTTGAAGAGGTGACAAATTTAGGGAATTATGTCCTTTAAGAGGTTGACCAGGGTTGTGTACAAACCCTCGAAACAACAGCATTTTAAGTGTACTGGCCCTTTAAGAGGTGGACCTGGGAAGCTTACGGACCTTTAAAATTGGCAATACTTTAAGGTGACTGGCCTATGAAGAGGATGACCATGGAAGTGGACAGTCCTTAAAGATGCATTATTGTGTGTGGGTGGCCTTCTAAGAGACAACCCTGGGAATGGACAGACCTTTGGAAATGTCAATGTGGCTTATGAAGTGGAAAGCCACTTGAACATGTGACATGTTTTGCGGACTGGCCCTTTAAGAGGCAGACCCTAGAAGTGGACAAACCCTTGAAGAGGTGACAAATTTAGGGAATTATGTCCTTTAAGAGGTTGACCAGGGTTGTGTACAAACCCTTGAAACAACAGCATTTTAAGTGTACTGGCCCTTTAAGAGGTGGACCTGGGAAGCTAACGGACCTTTAAAATTGGCAATACTTTAAGGTGACTGGCCTATGAAGAGGAGGACCATGGAAGTGGACAGTCCTTAAAGATGCATTATTGTGTGTGGGTGGCCTTCTAAGAGACAACCCTGGGAATGGACAGACCTTTGGAAATGTCAATGTGGCTTATGAAGTGGAAAGCCACTTGAACATGTGACATGTTTTGCGGACTGGCCCTTTAAGAGGCAGACCCTAGAAGTGGACAAACCCTTGAAGAGGTGACAAATTTAGGGAATTATGTCCTTTAAGAGGTTGACCAGGGTTGTGTACAAACCCTCGAAACAACAGCATTTTAAGTGTACTGGCCCTTTAAGAGGTGGACCTGGGAAGCTTACGGACCTTTAAAATTGGCAATACTTTAAGGTGACTGGCCTATGAAGAGGATGACCATGGAAGTGGACAGTCCTTAAAGATGCATTATTGTGTGTGGGTGGCCTTCTAAGAGACAACCCTGGGAATGGACAGACCTTTGGAAATGTCAATGTGGCTTATGAAGTGGAAAGCCACTTGAACATGTGACATGTTTTGATGACTGGCCCTTTAAGAGGCAGACCCTAGAAGTGGACAAACCCTTGAAGAGGTGACAAATTTAGGGAATTATGTCCTTTAAGAGGTTGACCAGGGTTGTGTACAAACCCTTGAAACAACAGCATTTTAAGTGTACTGGCCCTTTAAGAGGTGGACCTGGGAAGCTTACGGACCTTTAAAATTGGCAATACTTTAAGGTGACTGGCCTATGAAGAGGATGACCATGGAAGTGGACAGTCCTTAAAGATGCATTATTGTGTGTGGGTGGCCTTCTAAGAGACAACCCTGGGAATGGACAGACCTTTGGAAATGTCAATGTGGCTTATGAAGTGGAAAGCCACTTGAACATGTGACATGTTTTGCGGACTGGCCCTTTAAGAGGCAGACCCTAGAAGTGGACAAACCCTTGAAGAGGTGACAAATTTAGGGAATTATGTCCTTTAAGAGGTTGACCAGGGTTGTGTACAAACCCTCGAAACAACAGCATTTTAAGTGTACTGGCCCTTTAAGAGGTGGACCTGGGAAGCTTACGGACCTTTAAAATTGGCAATACTTTAAGGTGACTGGCCTATGAAGAGGATGACCATGGAAGTGGACAGTCCTTAAAGATGCATTATTGTGTGTGGGTGGCCTTCTAAGAGACAACCCTGGGAATGGACAGACCTTTGGAAATGTCAATGTGGCTTATGAAGTGGAAAGCCACTTGAACATGTGACATGTTTTGCGGACTGGCCCTTTAAGAGGCAGACCCTAGAAGTGGACAAACCCTTGAAGAGGTGACAAATTTAGGGAATTATGTCCTTTAAGAGGTTGACCAGGGTTGTGTACAAACCCTCAAAACAACAGCATTTTAAGTGTACTGGCCCTTTAAGAGGTGGACCTGGGAAGCTTACGGACCTTTAAAATTGGCAATACTTTAAGGTGACTGGCCTATGAAGAGGATGACCATGGAAGTGGACAGTCCTTAAAGATGCATTATTGTGTGTGGGTGGCCTTCTAAGAGACAACCCTGGGAATGGACAGACCTTTGGAAATGTCAATGTGGCTTATGAAGTGGAAAGCCACTTGAACATGTGACATGTTTTGCGGACTGGCCCTTTAAGAGGCAGACCCTAGAAGTGGACAAACCCTTGAAGAGGTGACAAATTTAGGGAATTACGTCCTTTAAGAGGTTGACCAGGGTTGTGTACAAACCCTCGAAACAACAGCATTTTAAGTGTACTGGCCCTTTAAGAGGTGGACCTGGGAAGCTTACGGACCTTTAAAATTGGCAATACTTTAAGGTGACTGGCCTATGAAGAGGATGACCATGGAAGTGGACAGTCCTTAAAGATGCATTAGTGTGTGTGGGTGGCCTTCTAAGAGACAACCCTGGGAATGGACAGACCTTTGGAAATGTCAATGTGGCTTATGAAGTGGAAATCCACTTGAACATGTGACATGTTTTGATGACTGGCCCTTTAAGAGGCAGACCCTAGATATGGACAAACCCTTGAAGAGGTGACAAATTTAGGGAATTATGTCCTTTAAGAGGTCGACCAGGGTTGTGTACAAACCCTTGAAACAACAGTATTTTAAGTGTACTGGCCCTTTAAGAGGTGGACCTGGGAAGCTTACAGACCTTTAAAATTGGCAATACTTTAAGGTGACTGGCCTATGAAGAGGATGACCATGGAAGTGGACAGTCCTTAAAGATGCATTATTGTGTGTGGGTGGCCTTCTAAGAGACAACCCTGGGAATGGACAGACCTTTGGAAATGTCAATGTGGCTTATGAAGTGGAAAGCCACTTGAACATGTGACATGTTTTGCGGACTGGCCCTTTAAGAGGCAGACCCTAGAAGTGGACAAACCCTTGAAGAGGTGACAAATTTAGGGAATTATGTCCTTTAAGAGGTTGACCAGGGTTGTGTACAAACCCTCGAAACAACAGCATTTTAAGTGTACTGGCCCTTTAAGAGGTGGACCTGGGAAGCTTACGGACCTTTAAAATTGGCAATACTTTAAGGTGACTGGCCTATGAAGAGGATGACCATGGAAGTGGACAGTCCTTAAAGATGCATTATTGTGTGTGGGTGGCCTTCTAAGAGACAACCCTGGGAATGGACAGACCTTTGGAAATGTCAATGTGGCTTATGAAGTGGAAAGCCACTTGAACATGTGACATGTTTTGCGGACTGGCCCTTTAAGAGGTAGACCCTAGAAGTGGACAAACCCTTGAAGAGGTGACAAATTTAGGGAATTATGTCCTTTAAGAGGTTGACCAGGGTTGTGTACAAACCCTCGAAACAACAGCATTTTAAGTGTACTGGCCCTTTAAGAGGTGGACCTGGGAAGCTTACGGACCTTTAAAATTGGCAATACTTTAAGGTGACTGGCCTATGAAGAGGATGACCATGGAAGTGGACAGTCCTTAAAGATGCATTATTGTGTGTGGGTGGCCTTCTAAGAGACAACCCTGGGAATGGACAGACCTTTGGAAATGTCAATGTGGCTTATGAAGTGGAAAGCCACTTGAACATGTGACATGTTTTGCGGACTGGCCCTTTAAGAGGCAGACCCTAGAAGTGGACAAACCCTTGAAGAGGTGACAAATTTAGGGAATTATGTCCTTTAAGAGGTTGACCAGGGTTGTGTACAAACCCTTGAAACAACAGCATTTTAAGTGTACTGGCCCTTTAAGAGGTGGACCTGGGAAGCTAACGGACCTTTAAAATTGGCAATACTTTAAGGTGACTGGCCTATGAAGAGGAGGACCATGGAAGTGGACAGTCCTTAAAGATGCATTATTGTGTGTGGGTGGCCTTCTAAGAGACAACCCTGGGAATGGACAGACCTTTGGAAATGTCAATGTGGCTTATGAAGTGGAAAGCCACTTGAACATGTGACATGTTTTGCGGACTGGCCCTTTAAGAGGCAGACCCTAGAAGTGGACAAACCCTTGAAGAGGTGACAAATTTAGGGAATTATGTCCTTTAAGAGGTTGACCAGGGTTGTGTACAAACCCTCGAAACAACAGCATTTTAAGTGTACTGGCCCTTTAAGAGGTGGACCTGGGAAGCTTACGGACCTTTAAAATTGGCAATACTTTAAGGTGACTGGCCTATGAAGAGGATGACCATGGAAGTGGACAGTCCTTAAAGATGCATTATTGTGTGTGGGTGGCCTTCTAAGAGACAACCCTGGGAATGGACAGACCTTTGGAAATGTCAATGTGGCTTATGAAGTGGAAAGCCACTTGAACATGTGACATGTTTTGCGGACTGGCCCTTTAAGAGGCAGACCCTAGAAGTGGACAAACCCTTGAAGAGGGGACAAATTTAGGGAATTATGTCCTTTAAGAGGTTGACCAGGGTTGTGTACAAACCCTCAAAACAACAGCATTTTAAGTATACTGGCCCTTTAAGAGGTGGACCTGGGAAGCTTACGGACCTTTAAAATTGGCAATACTTTAAGGTGACTGGCCTATGAAGAGGATGACCATGGAAGTGGACAGTCCTTAAAGATGCATTATTGTGTGTGGGTGGCCTTCTAAAAGACAACCCTGGGAATGGACAGACCTTTGGAAATGTCAATGTGGCTTATGAAGTGGAAAGCCACTTGAACATGTGACATGTTTTGCGGACTGGCCCTTTAAGAGGCAGACCCTAGAAGTGGACAAACCCTTGAAGAGGTGACAAATTTAGAGAATTATGTCCTTTAAGAGGTTGACCAGGGTTGTGTACAAACCCTCAAAACAACAGCATTTTAAGTGTACTGGCCCTTTAAGAGGTGGACCTGGGAAGCTTACGGACCTTTAAAATTGGCAATACTTTAAGGTGACTGGCCTATGAAGAGGATGACCATGGAAGTGGACAGTCCTTAAAGATGCATTATTGTGTGTGGGTGGCCTTCTAAGAGACAACCCTGGGAATGGACAGACCTTTGGAAATGTCAATGTGGCTTATGAAGTGGAAAGCCACTTGAACATGTGACATGTTTTGCGGACTGGCCCTTTAAGAGGCAGACCCTAGAAGTGGACAAACCCTTGAAGAGGTGACAAATTTAGGGAATTATGTCCTTTAAGAGGTTGACCAGGGTTGTGTACAAACCCTCAAAACAACAGCATTTTAAGTGTACTGGCCCTTTAAGAGGTGGACCTGGGAAGCTTACGGACCTTTAAAATTGGCAATACTTTAAGGTGACTGGCCTATGAAGAGGATGACCATGGAAGTGGACAGTCCTTAAAGATGCATTATTGTGTGTGGGTGGCCTTCTAAGAGACAACCCTGGGAATGGACAGACCTTTGGAAATGTCAATGTGGCTTATGAAGTGGAAAGCCACTTGAACATGTGACATGTTTTGCGGACTGGCCCTTTAAGAGGCAGACCCTAGAAGTGGACAAACCCTTGAAGAGGTGACAAATTTAGGGAATTATGTCCTTTAAGAGGTTGACCAGGGTTGTGTACAAACCCTTGAAACAACAGCATTTTAAGTGTACTGGCCCTTTAAGAGGTGGACCTGGGAAGCTTACAGACCTTTAAAATTGGCAATACTTTAAGGTGACTGGCCTATGAAGAGGATGACCATGGAAGTGGACAGTCCTTAAAGATGCATTATTGTGTGTGGGTGGCCTTCTAAGAGACAACCCTGGGAATGGACAGACCTTTGGAAATGTCAATGTGGCTTATGAAGTGGAAAGCCACTTGAACATGTGACATGTTTTGCGGACTGGCCCTTTAAGAGGCAGACCCTAGAAGTGGACAAACCCTTGAAGAGGTGACAAATTTAGGGAATTATGTCCTTTAAGAGGTTGACCAGGGTTGTGTACAAACCCTCAAAACAACAGCATTTTAAGTGTACTGGCCCTTTAAGAGGTGGACCTGGGAAGCTTACGGACCTTTAAAATTGGCAATACTTTAAGGTGACTGGCCTATGAAGAGGATGACCATGGAAGTGGACAGTCCTTAAAGATGCATTATTGTGTGTGGGTGGCCTTCTAAGAGACAACCCTGGGAATGGACAGACCTTTGGAAATGTCAATGTGGCTTATGAAGTGGAAAGCCACTTGAACATGTGACATGTTTTGCGGACTGGCCCTTTAAGAGGCAGACCCTAGAAGTGGACAAACCCTTGAAGAGGTGACAAATTTAGGGAATTATGTCCTTTAAGAGGTTGACCAGGGTTGTGTACAAACCCTCAAAACAACAGCATTTTAAGTATACTGGCCCTTTAAGAGGTGGACCTGGGAAGCTTACGGACCTTTAAAATTGGCAATACTTTAAGGTGACTGGCCTATGAAGAGGATGACCATGGAAGTGGACAGTCCTTAAAGATGCATTATTGTGTGTGGGTGGCCTTCTAAGAGACAACCCTGGGAATGGACAGACCTTTGGAAATGTCAATGTGGCTTATGAAGTGGAAAGCCACTTGAACATGTGACATGTTTTGCGGACTGGCCCTTTAAGAGGCAGACCCTAGAAGTGGACAAACCCTTCAAGAGGTGACAAATTTAGGGAATTATGTCCTTTAAGAGGTTGACCAGGGTTGTGTACAAACCCTCGAAACAACAGCATTTTAAGTGTACTGGCCCTTTAAGAGGTGGACCTGGGAAGCTTACGGACCTTTAAAATTGGCAATACTTTAAGGTGACTGGCCTATGAAGAGGATGACCATGGAAGTGGACAGTCCTTAAAGATGCATTATTGTGTGTGGGTGGCCTTCTACGAGACAACCCTGGGAATGGACAGACCTTTGGAAATGTCAATGTGGCTTATGAAGTGGAAAGCCACTTGAACATGTGACATGTTTTGCGGACTGGCCCTTTAAGAGGCAGACCCTAGAAGTGGACAAACCCTTGAAGAGGTGACAAATTTAGGGAATTATGTCCTTTAAGAGGTTGACCAGGGTTGTGTACAAACCCTCAAAACAACAGCATTTTAAGTATACTGGCCCTTTAAGAGGTGGACCTGGGAAGCTTACGGACCTTTAAAATTGGCAATACTTTAAGGTGACTGGCCTATGAAGAGGATGACCATGGAAGTGGACAGTCCTTAAAGATGCATTATTGTGTGTGGGTGGCCTTCTAAGAGACAACCCTGGGAATGGACAGACCTTTGGAAATGTCAATGTGGCTTATGAAGTGGAAAGCCACTTGAACATGTGACATGTTTTGCGGACTGGCCCTTTAAGAGGCAGACCCTAGAAGTGGACAAACCCTTGAAGAGGTGACAAATTTAGGGAATTATGTCCTTTAAGAGGTTGACCAGGGTTGTGTACAAACCCTCAAAACAACAGCATTTTAAGTGTACTGGCCCTTTAAGAGGTGGACCTGGGAAGCTTACGGACCTTTAAAATTGGCAATACTTTAAGGTGACTGGCCTATGAAGAGGATGACCATGGAAGTGGACAGTCCTTAAAGATGCATTATTGTGTGTGGGTGGCCTTCTAAGAGACAACCCTGGGAATGGACAGACCTTTGGAAATGTCAATGTGGCTTATGAAGTGGAAAGCCACTTGAACATGTGACATGTTTTGCGGACTGGCCCTTTAAGAGGCAGACCCTAGAAGTGGACAAACCCTTGAAGAGGTGACAAATTTAGGGAATTATGTCCTTTAAGAGGTTGACCAGGGTTGTGTACAAACCCTCAAAACAACAGCATTTTAAGTGTACTGGCCCTTTAAGAGGTGGACCTGGGAAGCTTACGGACCTTTAAAATTGGCAATACTTTAAGGTGACTGGCCTATGAAGAGGATGACCATGGAAGTGGACAGTCCTTAAAGATGCATTATTGTGTGTGTGTGGCCTTCTAAGAGACAACCCTGGGAATGGACAGACCATTGGAAATGTCAATGTGGCTTATGAAGTGGAAAGCCACTTGAACATGTGACATGTTTTGCGGACTGGCCCTTTAAGAGGCAGACCCTAGAAGTGGACAAACCCTTGAAGAGGTGACAAATTTAGGGAATTATGTCCTTTAAGAGGTTGACCAGGGTTGTGTACAAACCCTCAAAACAACAGCATTTTAAGTGTACTGGCCCTTTAAGAGGTGGACCTGGGAAGCTTACGGACCTTTAAAATTGGCAATACTTTAAGGTGACTGGCCTATGAAGAGGATGACCATGGAAGTGGACAGTCCTTAAAGATGCATTATTGTGTGTGGGTGGCCTTCTAAGAGACAACCCTGGGAATGGACAGACCTTTGGAAATGTCAATGTGGCTTATGAAGTGGAAAGCCACTTGAACATGTGACATGTTTTGCGGACTGGCCCTTTAAGAGGCAGACCCTAGAAGTGGACACACCCTTGAAGAGGTGACAAATTTAGGGAATTATGTCCTTTAAGAGGTTGACCAGGGTTGTGTACAAACCCTTGAAACAACAGCATTTTAAGTGTACTGGCCCTTTAAGAGGTGGACCTGGGAAGCTTACAGACCTTTAAAATTGGCAATACTTTAAGGTGACTGGCCTATGAAGAGGATGACCATGGAAGTGGACAGTCCTTAAAGATGCATTATTGTGTGTGGGTGGCCTTCTAAGAGACAACCCTGGGAATGGACAGACCTTTGGAAATGTCAATGTGGCTTATGAAGTGGAAATCCACTTGAACATGTGACATGTTTTGATGACTGGCCCTTTAAGAGGCAGACCCTAGATATGGACAAACCCTTGAAGAGGTGACAAATTTAGGGAATTATGTCCTTTAAGAGGTCGACCAGGGTTGTGTACAAACCCTTGAAACAACAGTATTTTAAGTGTACTGGCCCTTTAAGAGGTGGACCTGGGAAGCTTACAGACCTTTAAAATTGGCAATACTTTAAGGTGACTGGCCTATGAAGAGGATGACCATGGAAGTGGACAGTCCTTAAAGATGCATTATTGTGTGTGGGTGACCTTCTAAGAGACAACCCTGGGAATGGACAGACCTTTGGAAATGTCAATGTGGCTTATGAAGTGGAAAGCCACTTGAACATGTGACATGTTTTGCGGACTGGCCCTTTAAGAGGCAGACCCTAGAAGTGGACAAACCCTTGAAGAGGTGACAAATTTAGGGAATTATGTCCTTTAAGAGGTTGACCAGGGTTGTGTACAAACCCTCGAAACAACAGCATTTTAAGTGTACTGGCCCTTTAAGAGGTGGACCTGGGAAGCTTATGGACCTTTAAAATTGGCAATACTTTAAGGTGACTGGCCTATGAAGAGGATGACCATGGAAGTGGACAGTCCTTAAAGATGCATTATTGTGTGTGGGTGGCCTTCTAAGAGACAACCCTGGGAATGGACAGACCTTTGGAAATGTCAATGTGGCTTATGAAGTGGAAAGCCACTTGAACATGTGACATGTTTTGCGGACTGGCCCTTTAAGAGGTAGACCCTAGAAGTGGACAAACCCTTGAAGAGGTGACAAATTTAGGGAATTATGTCCTTTAAGAGGTTGACCAGGGTTGTGTACAAACCCTCAAAACAACAGCATTTTAAGTGTACTGGCCCTTTAAGAGGTGGACCTGGGAAGCTTACGGACCTTTAAAATTGGCAATACTTTAAGGTGACTGGCCTATGAAGAGGATGACCATGGAAGTGGACAGTCCTTAAAGATGCATTATTGTGTGTGGGTGGCCTTCTAAGAGACAACCCTGGGAATGGACAGACCTTTGGAAATGTCAATGTGGCTTATGAAGTGGAAAGCCACTTGAACATGTGACATGTTTTGATGACTGGCCCTTTAAGAGGCAGACCCTAGATATGGACAAACCCTTGAAGAGGTGACAAATTTAGGGAATTATGTCCTTTAAGAGGTTGACCAGGGTTGTGTACAAACCCTTGAAACAACAGTATTTTAAGTGTACTGGCCCTTTAAGAGGTGGACCTGGGAAGCTTACGGACCTTTAAAATTGGCAATACTTTAAGGTGACTGGCCTATGAAGAGGATGACCATGGAAGTGGACAGTCCTTAAAGATGCATTATTGTGTGTGTGTGGCCTTCTAAGAGACAACCCTGGAAATGGACAGACCTTTGGAAATGTCAATGTGGCTTATGAAGTGGAAAGCCACTTGAACATGTGACATGTTTTGCGGACTGGCCCTTTAAGAGGCAGACCCTAGAAGTGGACAAACCCTTGAAGAGGTGACAAATTTAGGGAATTATGTCCTTTAAGAGGTTGACCAGGGTTGTGTACAAACCCTCAAAACAACAGCATTTTAAGTGTACTGGCCCTTTAAGAGGTGGACCTGGGAAGCTTACGGACCTTTAAAATTGGCAATACTTTAAGGTAACTGGCCTATGAAGAGGATGACCATGGAAGTGGACAGTCCTTAAAGATGCATTATTGTGTGTGGGTGGCCTTCTAAGAGACAACCCTGGGAATGGACAGACCTTTGGAAATGTCAATGTGGCTTATGAAGTGGAAAGCCACTTGAACATGTGACATGTTTTGCGGACTGGCCCTTTAAGAGGCAGACCCTAGAAGTGGACAAACCCTTGAAGAGGTGACAAATTTAGGGAATTATGTCCTTTAAGAGGTTGACCAGGGTTGTGTACAAACCCTTGAAACAACAGCATTTTAAGTGTACTGGCCCTTTAAGAGGTGGACCTGGGAAGCTTACAGACCTTTAAAATTGGCAATACTTTAAGGTGACTGGCCTATGAAGAGGATGACCATGGAAGTGGACAGTCCTTAAAGATGCATTATTGTGTGTGGGTGGCCTTCTAAGAGACAACCCTGGGAATGGACAGACCTTTGGAAATGTCAATGTGGCTTATGAAGTGGAAAGCCACTTGAACATGTGACATGTTTTGCGGACTGGCCCTTTAAGAGGCAGACCCTAGAAGTGGACAAACCCTTGAAGAGGTGACAAATTTAGGGAATTATGTCCTTTAAGAGGTTGACCAGGGTTGTGTACAAACCCTCAAAACAACAGCATTTTAAGTGTACTGGCCCTTTAAGAGGTGGACCTGGGAAGCTTACGGACCTTTAAAATTGGCAATACTTTAAGGTGACTGGCCTATGAAGAGGATGACCATGGAAGTGGACAGTCCTTAAAGATGCATTATTGTGTGTGGGTGGCCTACTAAGAGACAACCCTGGGAATGGACAGACCTTTGGAAATGTCAATGTGGCTTATGAAGTGGAAAGCCACTTGAACATGTGACATGTTTTGCGGACTGGCCCTTTAAGAGGCAGACCCTAGAAGTGGACACACCCTTGAAGAGGTGACAAATTTAGGGAATTATGTCCTTTAAGAGGTTGACCAGGGTTGTGTACAAACCCTTGAAACAACAGCATTTTAAGTGTACTGGCCCTTTAAGAGGTGGACCTGGGAAGCTTACAGACCTTTAAAATTGGCAATACTTTAAGGTGACTGGCCTATGAAGAGGATGACCATGGAAGTGGACAGTCCTTAAAGATGCATTATTGTGTGTGGGTGGCCTTCTAAGAGACAACCCTGGGAATGGACAGACCTTTGGAAATGTCAATGTGGCTTATGAAGTGGAAAGCCACTTGAACATGTGACATGTTTTGCGGACTGGCCCTTTAAGAGGCAGACCCTAGAAGTGGACAAACCCTTGTAGAGGTGACAAATTTAGGGAATTATGTCCTTTAAGAGGTTGACCAGGGTTGTGTACAAACCCTCAAAACAACAGCATTTTAAGTGTACTGGCCCTTTAAGAGGTGGACCTGGGAAGCTTACGGACCTTTAAAATTGGCAATACTTTAAGGTGACTGGCCTATGAAGAGGATGACCATGGAAGTGGACAGTCCTTAAAGATGCATTATTGTGTGTGGGTGGCCTTCTAAGAGACAACCCTGGGAATGGACAGACCTTTGGAAATGTCAATGTGGCTTATGAAGTGGAAAGCCACTTGAACATGTGACATGTTTTGCGGACTGGCCCTTTAAGAGGCAGACCCTAGAAGTGGACAAACCCTTGAAGAGGTGACAAATTTAGGGAATTACGTCCTTTAAGAGGTTGACCAGGCTTGTGTACAAACCCTCGAAACAACAGCATTTTAAGTGTACTGGCCCTTTAAGAGGTGGACCTGGGAAGCTTACGGACCTTTAAAATTGGCAATACTTTAAGGTGACTGGCCTATGAAGAGGATGACCATGGAAGTGGACTGTCCTTAAAGATGCATTATTGTGTGTGGGTGGCCTTCTAAGAGACAACCCTGGGAATGGACAGACCTTTGGAAATGTCAATGTGGCTTATGAAGTGGAAATCCACTTGAACATGTGACATGTTTTGATGACTGGCCCTTTAAGAGGCAGACCCTAGATATGGACAAACCCTTGAAGAGGTGACAAATTTAGGGAATTATGTCCTTTAAGAGGTCGACCAGGGTTGTGTACAAACCCTTGAAACAACAGTATTTTAAGTGTACTGGCCCTTTAAGAGGTGGACCTGGGAAGCTTACAGACCTTTAAAATTGGCAATACTTTAAGGTGACTGGCCTATGAAGAGGATGACCATGGAAGTGGACAGTCCTTAAAGATGCATTATTGTGTGTGGGTGGCCTTCTAAGAGACAACCCTGGGAATGGACAGACCTTTGGAAATGTCAATGTGGCTTATGAAGTGGAAAGCCACTTGAACATGTGACATGTTTTGCGGACTGGCCCTTTAAGAGGCAGACCCTAGAAGTGGACAAACCCTTGAAGAGGTGACAAATTTAGGGAATTATGTCCTTTAAGAGGTTGACCAGGGTTGTGTACAAACCCTCGAAACAACAGCATTTTAAGTGTACTGGCCCTTTAAGAGGTGGACCTGGGAAGCTTACGGACCTTTAAAATTGGCAATACTTTAAGGTGACTGGCCTATGAAGAGGATGACCATGGAAGTGGACAGTCCTTAAAGATGCATTATTGTGTGTGGGTGGCCTTCTAAGAGACAACCCTGGGAATGGACAGACCTTTGGAAATGTCAATGTGGCTTATGAAGTGGAAAGCCACTTGAACATGTGACATGTTTTGCGGACTGGCCCTTTAAGAGGTAGACCCTAGAAGTGGACAAACCCTTGAAGAGGTGACAAATTTAGGGAATTATGTCCTTTAAGAGGTTGACCAGGGTTGTGTACAAACCCTCAAAACAACAGCATTTTAAGTGTACTGGCCCTTTAAGAGGTGGACCTGGGAAGCTTACGGACCTTTAAAATTGGCAATACTTTAAGGTGACTGGCCTATGAAGAGGATGACCATGGAAGTGGACAGTCCTTAAAGATGCATTATTGTGTGTGGGTGGCCTTCTAAGAGACAACCCTGGGAATGGACAGACCTTTGGAAATGTCAATGTGGCTTATGAAGTGGAAAGCCACTTGAACATGTGACATGTTTTGATGACTGGCCCTTTAAGAGGCAGACCCTAGATATGGACAAACCCTTGAAGAGGTGACAAATTTAGGGAATTATGTCCTTTAAGAGGTTGACCAGGGTTGTGTACAAACCCTTGAAACAACAGTATTTTAAGTGTACTGGCCCTTTAAGAGGTGGACCTGGGAAGCTTACGGACCTTTAAAATTGGCAATACTTTAAGGTGACTGGCCTATGAAGAGGATGACCATGGAAGTGGACAGTCCTTAAAGATGCATTATTGTGTGTGTGTGGCCTTCTAAGAGACAACCCTGGAAATGGACAGACCTTTGGAAATGTCAATGTGGCTTATGAAGTGGAAAGCCACTTGAACATGTGACATGTTTTGCGGACTGGCCCTTTAAGAGGCAGACCCTAGAAGTGGACAAACCCTTGAAGAGGTGACAAATTTAGGGAATTATGTCCTTTAAGAGGTTGACCAGGGTTGTGTACAAACCCTCAAAACAACAGCATTTTAAGTGTACTGGCCCTTTAAGAGGTGGACCTGGGAAGCTTACGGACCTTTAAAATTGGCAATACTTTAAGGTGACTGGCCTATGAAGAGGATGACCATGGAAGTGGACAGTCCTTAAAGATGCATTATTGTGTGTGGGTGGCCTTCTAATAGACAACCCTGGGAATGGACAGACCTTTGGAAATGTCAATGTGGCTTATGAAGTGGAAAGCCACTTGAACATGTGACATGTTTTGCGGACTGGCCCTTTAAGAGGCAGACCCTAGAAGTGGACAAACCCTTGAAGAGGTGACAAATTTAGGGAATTATGTCCTTTAAGAGGTTGACCAGGGTTGTGTACAAACCCTTGAAACAACAGCATTTTAAGTGTACTGGCCCTTTAAGAGGTGAACCTGGGAAGCTTACAGACCTTTAAAATTGGCAATACTTTAAGGTGACTGGCCTATGAAGAGGATGACCATGGAAGTGGACAGTCCTTAAAGATGCATTATTGTGTGTGGGTGGCCTTCTAAGAGACAACCCTGGGAATGGACAGACCTTTGGAAATGTCAATGTGGCTTATGAAGTGGAAAGCCACTTGAACATGTGACATGTTTTGCGGACTGGCCCTTTAAGAGGCAGACCCTAGAAGTGGACAAACCCTTGAAGAGGTGACAAATTTAGGGAATTATGTCCTTTAAGAGGTTGACCAGGGTTGTGTACAAACCCTTGAAACAACAGCATTTTAAGTGTACTGGCCCTTTAAGAGGTGGACCTGGGAAGCTTACAGACCTTTAAAATTGGCAATACTTTAAGGTGACTGGCCTATGAAGAGGATGACCATGGAAGTGGACAGTCCTTAAAGATGCATTATTGTGTGTGGGTGGCCTTCTAAGAGACAACCCTGGGAATGGACAGACCTTTGGAAATGTCAATGTGGCTTATGAAGTGGAAAGCCACTTGAACATGTGACATGTTTTGCGGACTGGCCCTTTAAGAGGCAGACCCTAGAAGTGGACAAACCCTTGAAGAGGTGACAAATTTAGGGAATTATGTCCTTTAAGAGGTTGACCAGGGTTGTGTACAAACCCTTGAAACAACAGCATTTTAAGTGTACTGGCCCTTTAAGAGGTGGACCTGGGAAGCTTACAGACCTTTAAAATTGGCAATACTTTAAGGTGACTGGCCTATGAAGAGGATGACCATGGAAGTGGACAGTCCTTAAAGATGCATTATTGTGTGTGGGTGGCCTTCTAAGAGACAACCCTGGGAATGGACAGACCTTTGGAAATGTCAATGTGGCTTATGAAGTGGAAAGCCACTTGAACATGTGACATGTTTTGCGGACTGGCCCTTTAAGAGGCAGACCCTAGAAGTGGACAAACCCTTGAAGAGGTGACAAATTTAGGGAATTATGTCCTTTAAGAGGTTGACCAGGGTTGTGTACAAACCCTCAAAACAACAGCATTTTAAGTGTACTGGCCCTTTAAGAGGTGGACCTGGGAAGCTTACGGACCTTTAAAATTGGCAATACTTTAAGGTGACTGGCCTATGAAGAGAATGACCATGGAAGTGGACAGTCCTTAAAGATGCATTATTGTGTGTGGGTGGCCTACTAAGAGACAACCCTGGGAATGGACAGACCTTTGGAAATGTCAATGTGGCTTATGAAGTGGAAAGCCACTTGAACATGTGACATGTTTTGCGGACTGGCCCTTTAAGAGGCAGACCCTAGAAGTGGACACACCCTTGAAGAGGTGACAAATTTAGGGAATTATGTCCTTTAAGAGGTTGACCAGGGTTGTGTACAAACCCTCGAAACAACAGCATTTTAAGTGTACTGGCCCTTTAAGAGGTGGACCTGGGAAGCTTACGGACCTTTAAAATTGGCAATACTTTAAGGTGACTGGCCTATGAAGAGGATGACCATGGAAGTGGACAGTCCTTAAAGATGCATTATTGTGTGTGGGTGGCCTTCTAAGAGACAACCCTGGGAATGGACAGACCTTTGGAAATGTCAATGTGGCTTATGAAGTGGAAATCCACTTGAACATGTGACATGTTTTGATGACTGGCCCTTTAAGAGGCAGACCCTAGATATGGACAAACCCTTGAAGAGGTGACAAATTTAGGGAATTATGTCCTTTAAGAGGTCGACCAGGGTTGTGTACAAACCCTTGAAACAACAGTATTTTAAGTGTACTGGCCCTTTAAGAGGTGGACCTGGGAAGCTTACAGACCTTTAAAATTGGCAATACTTTAAGGTGACTGGCCTATGAAGAGGATGACCATGGAAGTGGACAGTCCTTAAAGATGCATTATTGTGTGTGGGTGGCCTTCTAAGAGACAACCCTGGGAATGGACAGACCTTTGGAAATGTCAATGTGGCTTATGAAGTGGAAAGCCACTTGAACATGTGACATGTTTTGCGGACTGGCCCTTTAAGAGGCAGACCCTAGAAGTGGACAAACCCTTGAAGAGGTGACAAATTTAGGGAATTATGTCCTTTAAGAGGTTGACCAGGGTTGTGTACAAACCCTCGAAACAACAGCATTTTAAGTGTACTGGCCCTTTAAGAGGTGGACCTGGGAAGCTTACGGACCTTTAAAATTGGCAATACTTTAAGGTGACTGGCCTATGAAGAGGATGACCATGGAAGTGGACAGTCCTTAAAGATGCATTATTGTGTGTGGGTGGCCTTCTAAGAGACAACCCTGGGAATGGACAGACCTTTGGAAATGTCAATGTGGCTTATGAAGTGGAAAGCCACTTGAACATGTGACATGTTTTGCGGACTGGCCCTTTAAGAGGTAGACCCTAGAAGTGGACAAACCCTTGAAGAGGTGACAAATTTAGGGAATTATGTCCTTTAAGAGGTTGACCAGGGTTGTGTACAAACCCTCAAAACAACAGCATTTTAAGTGTACTGGCCCTTTAAGAGGTGGACCTGGGAAGCTTACGGACCTTTAAAATTGGCAATACTTTAAGGTGACTGGCCTATGAAGAGGATGACCATGGAAGTGGACAGTCCTTAAAGATGCATTATTGTGTGTGGGTGGCCTTCTAAGAGACAACCCTGGGAATGGACAGACCTTTGGAAATGTCAATGTGGCTTATGAAGTGGAAAGCCACTTGAACATGTGACATGTTTTGATGACTGGCCCTTTAAGAGGCAGACCCTAGATATGGACAAACCCTTGAAGAGGTGACAAATTTAGGGAATTATGTCCTTTAAGAGGTTGACCAGGGTTGTGTACAAATCCTTGAAACAACAGTATTTTAAGTGTACTGGCCCTTTAAGAGGTGGACCTGGGAAGCTTACGGACCTTTAAAATTGGCAATACTTTAAGGTGACTGGCCTATGAAGAGGATGACCATGGAAGTGGACAGTCCTTAAAGATGCATTATTGTGTGTGGGTGGCCTTCTAAGAGACAACCCTGGGAATGGACAGACCTTTGGAAATGTCAATGTGGCTTATGAAGTGGAAAGCCACTTGAACATGTGACATGTTTTGCGGACTGGCCCTTTAAGAGGCAGACCCTAGAAGTGGACAAACCCTTGAAGAGGTGACAAATTTAGGGAATTATGTCCTTTAAGAGGTTGACCAGGGTTGTGTACAAACCCTCAAAACAACAGCATTTTAAGTGTACTGGCCCTTTAAGAGGTGGACCTGGGAAGCTTACGGACCTTTAAAATTGGCAATACTTTAAGGTGACTGGCCTATGAAGAGGATGACCATGGAAGTGGACAGTCCTTAAAGATGCATTATTGTGTGTGGGTGGCCTTCTAAGAGACAACCCTGGGAATGGACAGACCTTTGGAAATGTCAATGTGGCTTATGAAGTGGAAAGCCACTTGAACATGTGACATGTTTTGCGGACTGGCCCTTTAAGAGGCAGACCCTAGAAGTGGACAAACCCTTGAAGAGGTGACAAATTTAGGGAATTATGTCCTTTAAGAGGTTGACCAGGGTTGTGTACAAACCCTTGAAACAACAGCATTTTAAGTGTACTGGCCCTTTAAGAGGTGGACCTGGGAAGCTTACAGACCTTTAAAATTGGCAATACTTTAAGGTGACTGGCCTATGAAGAGGATGACCATGGAAGTGGACAGTCCTTAAAGATGCATTATTGTGTGTGGGTGGCCTTCTAAGAGACAACCCTGGGAATGGACAGACCTTTGGAAATGTCAATGTGGCTTATGAAGTGGAAAGCCACTTGAACATGTGACATGTTTTGCGGACTGGCCCTTTAAGAGGCAGACCCTAGAAGTGGACAAACCCTTGAAGAGGTGACAAATTTAGGGAATTATGTCCTTTAAGAGGTTGACCAGGGTTGTGTACAAACCCTCAAAACAACAGCATTTTAAGTGTACTGGCCCTTTAAGAGGTGGACCTGGGAAGCTTACGGACCTTTAAAATTGGCAATACTTTAAGGTGACTGGCCTATGAAGAGGATGACCATGGAAGTGGACAGTCCTTAAAGATGCATTATTGTGTGTGGGTGGCCTTCTAAGAGACAACCCTGGGAATGGACAGACCTTTGGAAATGTCAATGTGGCTTATGAAGTGGAAAGCCACTTGAACATGTGACATGTTTTGCGGACTGGCCCTTTAAGAGGCAGACCCTAGAAGTGGACAAACCCTTGAAGAGGTGACAAATTTAGGGAATTATGTCCTTTAAGAGGTTGACCAGGGTTGTGTACAAACCCTCAAAACAACAGCATTTTAAGTATACTGGCCCTTTAAGAGGTGGACCTGGGAAGCTTACGGACCTTTAAAATTGGCAATACTTTAAGGTGACTGGCCTATGAAGAGGATGACCATGGAAGTGGACAGTCCTTAAAGATGCATTATTGTGTGTGGGTGGCCTTCTAAGAGACAACCCTGGGAATGGACAGACCTTTGGAAATGTCAATGTGGCTTATGAAGTGGAAAGCCACTTGAACATGTGACATGTTTTGCGGACTGGCCCTTTAAGAGGCAGACCCTAGAAGTGGACAAACCCTTCAAGAGGTGACAAATTTAGGGAATTATGTCCTTTAAGAGGTTGACCAGGGTTGTGTACAAACCCTCGAAACAACAGCATTTTAAGTGTACTGGCCCTTTAAGAGGTGGACCTGGGAAGCTTACGGACCTTTAAAATTGGCAATACTTTAAGGTGACTGGCCTATGAAGAGGATGACCATGGAAGTGGACAGTCCTTAAAGATGCATTATTGTGTGTGGGTGGCCTTCTACGAGACAACCCTGGGAATGGACAGACCTTTGGAAATGTCAATGTGGCTTATGAAGTGGAAAGCCACTTGAACATGTGACATGTTTTGCGGACTGGCCCTTTAAGAGGCAGACCCTAGAAGTGGACAAACCCTTGAAGAGGTGACAAATTTAGGGAATTATGTCCTTTAAGAGGTTGACCAGGGTTGTGTACAAACCCTCAAAACAACAGCATTTTAAGTATACTGGCCCTTTAAGAGGTGGACCTGGGAAGCTTACGGACCTTTAAAATTGGCAATACTTTAAGGTGACTGGCCTATGAAGAGGATGACCATGGAAGTGGACAGTCCTTAAAGATGCATTATTGTGTGTGGGTGGCCTTCTAAGAGACAACCCTGGGAATGGACAGACCTTTGGAAATGTCAATGTGGCTTATGAAGTGGAAAGCCACTTGAACATGTGACATGTTTTGCGGACTGGCCCTTTAAGAGGCAGACCCTAGAAGTGGACAAACCCTTGAAGAGGTGACAAATTTAGGGAATTATGTCCTTTAAGAGGTTGACCAGGGTTGTGTACAAACCCTCAAAACAACAGCATTTTAAGTGTACTGGCCCTTTAAGAGGTGGACCTGGGAAGCTTACGGACCTTTAAAATTGGCAATACTTTAAGGTGACTGGCCTATGAAGAGGATGACCATGGAAGTGGACAGTCCTTAAAGATGCATTATTGTGTGTGGGTGGCCTTCTAAGAGACAACCCTGGGAATGGACAGACCTTTGGAAATGTCAATGTGGCTTATGAAGTGGAAAGCCACTTGAACATGTGACATGTTTTGCGGACTGGCCCTTTAAGAGGCAGACCCTAGAAGTGGACAAACCCTTGAAGAGGTGACAAATTTAGGGAATTATGTCCTTTAAGAGGTTGACCAGGGTTGTGTACAAACCCTCAAAACAACAGCATTTTAAGTGTACTGGCCCTTTAAGAGGTGGACCTGGGAAGCTTACGGACCTTTAAAATTGGCAATACTTTAAGGTGACTGGCCTATGAAGAGGATGACCATGGAAGTGGACAGTCCTTAAAGATGCATTATTGTGTGTGTGTGGCCTTCTAAGAGACAACCCTGGGAATGGACAGACCATTGGAAATGTCAATGTGGCTTATGAAGTGGAAAGCCACTTGAACATGTGACATGTTTTGCGGACTGGCCCTTTAAGAGGCAGACCCTAGAAGTGGACAAACCCTTGAAGAGGTGACAAATTTAGGGAATTATGTCCTTTAAGAGGTTGACCAGGGTTGTGTACAAACCCTCAAAACAACAGCATTTTAAGTGTACTGGCCCTTTAAGAGGTGGACCTGGGAAGCTTACGGACCTTTAAAATTGGCAATACTTTAAGGTGACTGGCCTATGAAGAGGATGACCATGGAAGTGGACAGTCCTTAAAGATGCATTATTGTGTGTGGGTGGCCTTCTAAGAGACAACCCTGGGAATGGACAGACCTTTGGAAATGTCAATGTGGCTTATGAAGTGGAAAGCCACTTGAACATGTGACATGTTTTGCGGACTGGCCCTTTAAGAGGCAGACCCTAGAAGTGGACACACCCTTGAAGAGGTGACAAATTTAGGGAATTATGTCCTTTAAGAGGTTGACCAGGGTTGTGTACAAACCCTTGAAACAACAGCATTTTAAGTGTACTGGCCCTTTAAGAGGTGGACCTGGGAAGCTTACAGACCTTTAAAATTGGCAATACTTTAAGGTGACTGGCCTATGAAGAGGATGACCATGGAAGTGGACAGTCCTTAAAGATGCATTATTGTGTGTGGGTGGCCTTCTAAGAGACAACCCTGGGAATGGACAGACCTTTGGAAATGTCAATGTGGCTTATGAAGTGGAAATCCACTTGAACATGTGACATGTTTTGATGACTGGCCCTTTAAGAGGCAGACCCTAGATATGGACAAACCCTTGAAGAGGTGACAAATTTAGGGAATTATGTCCTTTAAGAGGTCGACCAGGGTTGTGTACAAACCCTTGAAACAACAGTATTTTAAGTGTACTGGCCCTTTAAGAGGTGGACCTGGGAAGCTTACAGACCTTTAAAATTGGCAATACTTTAAGGTGACTGGCCTATGAAGAGGATGACCATGGAAGTGGACAGTCCTTAAAGATGCATTATTGTGTGTGGGTGACCTTCTAAGAGACAACCCTGGGAATGGACAGACCTTTGGAAATGTCAATGTGGCTTATGAAGTGGAAAGCCACTTGAACATGTGACATGTTTTGCGGACTGGCCCTTTAAGAGGCAGACCCTAGAAGTGGACAAACCCTTGAAGAGGTGACAAATTTAGGGAATTATGTCCTTTAAGAGGTTGACCAGGGTTGTGTACAAACCCTCGAAACAACAGCATTTTAAGTGTACTGGCCCTTTAAGAGGTGGACCTGGGAAGCTTATGGACCTTTAAAATTGGCAATACTTTAAGGTGACTGGCCTATGAAGAGGATGACCATGGAAGTGGACAGTCCTTAAAGATGCATTATTGTGTGTGGGTGGCCTTCTAAGAGACAACCCTGGGAATGGACAGACCTTTGGAAATGTCAATGTGGCTTATGAAGTGGAAAGCCACTTGAACATGTGACATGTTTTGCGGACTGGCCCTTTAAGAGGTAGACCCTAGAAGTGGACAAACCCTTGAAGAGGTGACAAATTTAGGGAATTATGTCCTTTAAGAGGTTGACCAGGGTTGTGTACAAACCCTCAAAACAACAGCATTTTAAGTGTACTGGCCCTTTAAGAGGTGGACCTGGGAAGCTTACGGACCTTTAAAATTGGCAATACTTTAAGGTGACTGGCCTATGAAGAGGATGACCATGGAAGTGGACAGTCCTTAAAGATGCATTATTGTGTGTGGGTGGCCTTCTAAGAGACAACCCTGGGAATGGACAGACCTTTGGAAATGTCAATGTGGCTTATGAAGTGGAAAGCCACTTGAACATGTGACATGTTTTGATGACTGGCCCTTTAAGAGGCAGACCCTAGATATGGACAAACCCTTGAAGAGGTGACAAATTTAGGGAATTATGTCCTTTAAGAGGTTGACCAGGGTTGTGTACAAACCCTTGAAACAACAGTATTTTAAGTGTACTGGCCCTTTAAGAGGTGGACCTGGGAAGCTTACGGACCTTTAAAATTGGCAATACTTTAAGGTGACTGGCCTATGAAGAGGATGACCATGGAAGTGGACAGTCCTTAAAGATGCATTATTGTGTGTGTGTGGCCTTCTAAGAGACAACCCTGGAAATGGACAGACCTTTGGAAATGTCAATGTGGCTTATGAAGTGGAAAGCCACTTGAACATGTGACATGTTTTGCGGACTGGCCCTTTAAGAGGCAGACCCTAGAAGTGGACAAACCCTTGAAGAGGTGACAAATTTAGGGAATTATGTCCTTTAAGAGGTTGACCAGGGTTGTGTACAAACCCTCAAAACAACAGCATTTTAAGTGTACTGGCCCTTTAAGAGGTGGACCTGGGAAGCTTACGGACCTTTAAAATTGGCAATACTTTAAGGTAACTGGCCTATGAAGAGGATGACCATGGAAGTGGACAGTCCTTAAAGATGCATTATTGTGTGTGGGTGGCCTTCTAAGAGACAACCCTGGGAATGGACAGACCTTTGGAAATGTCAATGTGGCTTATGAAGTGGAAAGCCACTTGAACATGTGACATGTTTTGCGGACTGGCCCTTTAAGAGGCAGACCCTAGAAGTGGACAAACCCTTGAAGAGGTGACAAATTTAGGGAATTATGTCCTTTAAGAGGTTGACCAGGGTTGTGTACAAACCCTTGAAACAACAGCATTTTAAGTGTACTGGCCCTTTAAGAGGTGGACCTGGGAAGCTTACAGACCTTTAAAATTGGCAATACTTTAAGGTGACTGGCCTATGAAGAGGATGACCATGGAAGTGGACAGTCCTTAAAGATGCATTATTGTGTGTGGGTGGCCTTCTAAGAGACAACCCTGGGAATGGACAGACCTTTGGAAATGTCAATGTGGCTTATGAAGTGGAAAGCCACTTGAACATGTGACATGTTTTGCGGACTGGCCCTTTAAGAGGCAGACCCTAGAAGTGGACAAACCCTTGAAGAGGTGACAAATTTAGGGAATTATGTCCTTTAAGAGGTTGACCAGGGTTGTGTACAAACCCTCAAAACAACAGCATTTTAAGTGTACTGGCCCTTTAAGAGGTGGACCTGGGAAGCTTACGGACCTTTAAAATTGGCAATACTTTAAGGTGACTGGCCTATGAAGAGGATGACCATGGAAGTGGACAGTCCTTAAAGATGCATTATTGTGTGTGGGTGGCCTACTAAGAGACAACCCTGGGAATGGACAGACCTTTGGAAATGTCAATGTGGCTTATGAAGTGGAAAGCCACTTGAACATGTGACATGTTTTGCGGACTGGCCCTTTAAGAGGCAGACCCTAGAAGTGGACACACCCTTGAAGAGGTGACAAATTTAGGGAATTATGTCCTTTAAGAGGTTGACCAGGGTTGTGTACAAACCCTTGAAACAACAGCATTTTAAGTGTACTGGCCCTTTAAGAGGTGGACCTGGGAAGCTTACAGACCTTTAAAATTGGCAATACTTTAAGGTGACTGGCCTATGAAGAGGATGACCATGGAAGTGGACAGTCCTTAAAGATGCATTATTGTGTGTGGGTGGCCTTCTAAGAGACAACCCTGGGAATGGACAGACCTTTGGAAATGTCAATGTGGCTTATGAAGTGGAAAGCCACTTGAACATGTGACATGTTTTGCGGACTGGCCCTTTAAGAGGCAGACCCTAGAAGTGGACAAACCCTTGTAGAGGTGACAAATTTAGGGAATTATGTCCTTTAAGAGGTTGACCAGGGTTGTGTACAAACCCTCAAAACAACAGCATTTTAAGTGTACTGGCCCTTTAAGAGGTGGACCTGGGAAGCTTACGGACCTTTAAAATTGGCAATACTTTAAGGTGACTGGCCTATGAAGAGGATGACCATGGAAGTGGACAGTCCTTAAAGATGCATTATTGTGTGTGGGTGGCCTTCTAAGAGACAACCCTGGGAATGGACAGACCTTTGGAAATGTCAATGTGGCTTATGAAGTGGAAAGCCACTTGAACATGTGACATGTTTTGCGGACTGGCCCTTTAAGAGGCAGACCCTAGAAGTGGACAAACCCTTGAAGAGGTGACAAATTTAGGGAATTACGTCCTTTAAGAGGTTGACCAGGCTTGTGTACAAACCCTCGAAACAACAGCATTTTAAGTGTACTGGCCCTTTAAGAGGTGGACCTGGGAAGCTTACGGACCTTTAAAATTGGCAATACTTTAAGGTGACTGGCCTATGAAGAGGATGACCATGGAAGTGGACTGTCCTTAAAGATGCATTATTGTGTGTGGGTGGCCTTCTAAGAGACAACCCTGGGAATGGACAGACCTTTGGAAATGTCAATGTGGCTTATGAAGTGGAAATCCACTTGAACATGTGACATGTTTTGATGACTGGCCCTTTAAGAGGCAGACCCTAGATATGGACAAACCCTTGAAGAGGTGACAAATTTAGGGAATTATGTCCTTTAAGAGGTCGACCAGGGTTGTGTACAAACCCTTGAAACAACAGTATTTTAAGTGTACTGGCCCTTTAAGAGGTGGACCTGGGAAGCTTACAGACCTTTAAAATTGGCAATACTTTAAGGTGACTGGCCTATGAAGAGGATGACCATGGAAGTGGACAGTCCTTAAAGATGCATTATTGTGTGTGGGTGGCCTTCTAAGAGACAACCCTGGGAATGGACAGACCTTTGGAAATGTCAATGTGGCTTATGAAGTGGAAAGCCACTTGAACATGTGACATGTTTTGCGGACTGGCCCTTTAAGAGGCAGACCCTAGAAGTGGACAAACCCTTGAAGAGGTGACAAATTTAGGGAATTATGTCCTTTAAGAGGTTGACCAGGGTTGTGTACAAACCCTCGAAACAACAGCATTTTAAGTGTACTGGCCCTTTAAGAGGTGGACCTGGGAAGCTTACGGACCTTTAAAATTGGCAATACTTTAAGGTGACTGGCCTATGAAGAGGATGACCATGGAAGTGGACAGTCCTTAAAGATGCATTATTGTGTGTGGGTGGCCTTCTAAGAGACAACCCTGGGAATGGACAGACCTTTGGAAATGTCAATGTGGCTTATGAAGTGGAAAGCCACTTGAACATGTGACATGTTTTGCGGACTGGCCCTTTAAGAGGTAGACCCTAGAAGTGGACAAACCCTTGAAGAGGTGACAAATTTAGGGAATTATGTCCTTTAAGAGGTTGACCAGGGTTGTGTACAAACCCTCAAAACAACAGCATTTTAAGTGTACTGGCCCTTTAAGAGGTGGACCTGGGAAGCTTACGGACCTTTAAAATTGGCAATACTTTAAGGTGACTGGCCTATGAAGAGGATGACCATGGAAGTGGACAGTCCTTAAAGATGCATTATTGTGTGTGGGTGGCCTTCTAAGAGACAACCCTGGGAATGGACAGACCTTTGGAAATGTCAATGTGGCTTATGAAGTGGAAAGCCACTTGAACATGTGACATGTTTTGATGACTGGCCCTTTAAGAGGCAGACCCTAGATATGGACAAACCCTTGAAGAGGTGACAAATTTAGGGAATTATGTCCTTTAAGAGGTTGACCAGGGTTGTGTACAAACCCTTGAAACAACAGTATTTTAAGTGTACTGGCCCTTTAAGAGGTGGACCTGGGAAGCTTACGGACCTTTAAAATTGGCAATACTTTAAGGTGACTGGCCTATGAAGAGGATGACCATGGAAGTGGACAGTCCTTAAAGATGCATTATTGTGTGTGTGTGGCCTTCTAAGAGACAACCCTGGAAATGGACAGACCTTTGGAAATGTCAATGTGGCTTATGAAGTGGAAAGCCACTTGAACATGTGACATGTTTTGCGGACTGGCCCTTTAAGAGGCAGACCCTAGAAGTGGACAAACCCTTGAAGAGGTGACAAATTTAGGGAATTATGTCCTTTAAGAGGTTGACCAGGGTTGTGTACAAACCCTCAAAACAACAGCATTTTAAGTGTACTGGCCCTTTAAGAGGTGGACCTGGGAAGCTTACGGACCTTTAAAATTGGCAATACTTTAAGGTGACTGGCCTATGAAGAGGATGACCATGGAAGTGGACAGTCCTTAAAGATGCATTATTGTGTGTGGGTGGCCTTCTAATAGACAACCCTGGGAATGGACAGACCTTTGGAAATGTCAATGTGGCTTATGAAGTGGAAAGCCACTTGAACATGTGACATGTTTTGCGGACTGGCCCTTTAAGAGGCAGACCCTAGAAGTGGACAAACCCTTGAAGAGGTGACAAATTTAGGGAATTATGTCCTTTAAGAGGTTGACCAGGGTTGTGTACAAACCCTTGAAACAACAGCATTTTAAGTGTACTGGCCCTTTAAGAGGTGAACCTGGGAAGCTTACAGACCTTTAAAATTGGCAATACTTTAAGGTGACTGGCCTATGAAGAGGATGACCATGGAAGTGGACAGTCCTTAAAGATGCATTATTGTGTGTGGGTGGCCTTCTAAGAGACAACCCTGGGAATGGACAGACCTTTGGAAATGTCAATGTGGCTTATGAAGTGGAAAGCCACTTGAACATGTGACATGTTTTGCGGACTGGCCCTTTAAGAGGCAGACCCTAGAAGTGGACAAACCCTTGAAGAGGTGACAAATTTAGGGAATTATGTCCTTTAAGAGGTTGACCAGGGTTGTGTACAAACCCTTGAAACAACAGCATTTTAAGTGTACTGGCCCTTTAAGAGGTGGACCTGGGAAGCTTACAGACCTTTAAAATTGGCAATACTTTAAGGTGACTGGCCTATGAAGAGGATGACCATGGAAGTGGACAGTCCTTAAAGATGCATTATTGTGTGTGGGTGGCCTTCTAAGAGACAACCCTGGGAATGGACAGACCTTTGGAAATGTCAATGTGGCTTATGAAGTGGAAAGCCACTTGAACATGTGACATGTTTTGCGGACTGGCCCTTTAAGAGGCAGACCCTAGAAGTGGACAAACCCTTGAAGAGGTGACAAATTTAGGGAATTATGTCCTTTAAGAGGTTGACCAGGGTTGTGTACAAACCCTTGAAACAACAGCATTTTAAGTGTACTGGCCCTTTAAGAGGTGGACCTGGGAAGCTTACAGACCTTTAAAATTGGCAATACTTTAAGGTGACTGGCCTATGAAGAGGATGACCATGGAAGTGGACAGTCCTTAAAGATGCATTATTGTGTGTGGGTGGCCTTCTAAGAGACAACCCTGGGAATGGACAGACCTTTGGAAATGTCAATGTGGCTTATGAAGTGGAAAGCCACTTGAACATGTGACATGTTTTGCGGACTGGCCCTTTAAGAGGCAGACCCTAGAAGTGGACAAACCCTTGAAGAGGTGACAAATTTAGGGAATTATGTCCTTTAAGAGGTTGACCAGGGTTGTGTACAAACCCTCAAAACAACAGCATTTTAAGTGTACTGGCCCTTTAAGAGGTGGACCTGGGAAGCTTACGGACCTTTAAAATTGGCAATACTTTAAGGTGACTGGCCTATGAAGAGAATGACCATGGAAGTGGACAGTCCTTAAAGATGCATTATTGTGTGTGGGTGGCCTACTAAGAGACAACCCTGGGAATGGACAGACCTTTGGAAATGTCAATGTGGCTTATGAAGTGGAAAGCCACTTGAACATGTGACATGTTTTGCGGACTGGCCCTTTAAGAGGCAGACCCTAGAAGTGGACACACCCTTGAAGAGGTGACAAATTTAGGGAATTATGTCCTTTAAGAGGTTGACCAGGGTTGTGTACAAACCCTCGAAACAACAGCATTTTAAGTGTACTGGCCCTTTAAGAGGTGGACCTGGGAAGCTTACGGACCTTTAAAATTGGCAATACTTTAAGGTGACTGGCCTATGAAGAGGATGACCATGGAAGTGGACAGTCCTTAAAGATGCATTATTGTGTGTGGGTGGCCTTCTAAGAGACAACCCTGGGAATGGACAGACCTTTGGAAATGTCAATGTGGCTTATGAAGTGGAAATCCACTTGAACATGTGACATGTTTTGATGACTGGCCCTTTAAGAGGCAGACCCTAGATATGGACAAACCCTTGAAGAGGTGACAAATTTAGGGAATTATGTCCTTTAAGAGGTCGACCAGGGTTGTGTACAAACCCTTGAAACAACAGTATTTTAAGTGTACTGGCCCTTTAAGAGGTGGACCTGGGAAGCTTACAGACCTTTAAAATTGGCAATACTTTAAGGTGACTGGCCTATGAAGAGGATGACCATGGAAGTGGACAGTCCTTAAAGATGCATTATTGTGTGTGGGTGGCCTTCTAAGAGACAACCCTGGGAATGGACAGACCTTTGGAAATGTCAATGTGGCTTATGAAGTGGAAAGCCACTTGAACATGTGACATGTTTTGCGGACTGGCCCTTTAAGAGGCAGACCCTAGAAGTGGACAAACCCTTGAAGAGGTGACAAATTTAGGGAATTATGTCCTTTAAGAGGTTGACCAGGGTTGTGTACAAACCCTCGAAACAACAGCATTTTAAGTGTACTGGCCCTTTAAGAGGTGGACCTGGGAAGCTTACGGACCTTTAAAATTGGCAATACTTTAAGGTGACTGGCCTATGAAGAGGATGACCATGGAAGTGGACAGTCCTTAAAGATGCATTATTGTGTGTGGGTGGCCTTCTAAGAGACAACCCTGGGAATGGACAGACCTTTGGAAATGTCAATGTGGCTTATGAAGTGGAAAGCCACTTGAACATGTGACATGTTTTGCGGACTGGCCCTTTAAGAGGTAGACCCTAGAAGTGGACAAACCCTTGAAGAGGTGACAAATTTAGGGAATTATGTCCTTTAAGAGGTTGACCAGGGTTGTGTACAAACCCTCAAAACAACAGCATTTTAAGTGTACTGGCCCTTTAAGAGGTGGACCTGGGAAGCTTACGGACCTTTAAAATTGGCAATACTTTAAGGTGACTGGCCTATGAAGAGGATGACCATGGAAGTGGACAGTCCTTAAAGATGCATTATTGTGTGTGGGTGGCCTTCTAAGAGACAACCCTGGGAATGGACAGACCTTTGGAAATGTCAATGTGGCTTATGAAGTGGAAAGCCACTTGAACATGTGACATGTTTTGATGACTGGCCCTTTAAGAGGCAGACCCTAGATATGGACAAACCCTTGAAGAGGTGACAAATTTAGGGAATTATGTCCTTTAAGAGGTTGACCAGGGTTGTGTACAAATCCTTGAAACAACAGTATTTTAAGTGTACTGGCCCTTTAAGAGGTGGACCTGGGAAGCTTACGGACCTTTAAAATTGGCAATACTTTAAGGTGACTGGCCTATGAAGAGGATGACCATGGAAGTGGACAGTCCTTAAAGATGCATTATTGTGTGTGTGTGGCCTTCTAAGAGACAACCCTGGAAATGGACAGACCTTTGGAAATGTCAATGTGGCTTATGAAGTGGAAAGCCACTTGAACATGTGACATGTTTTGCGGACTGGCCCTTTAAGAGGCAGACCCTAGAAGTGGACAAACCCTTGAAGAGGTGACAAATTTAGGGAATTATGTCCTTTAAGAGGTTGACCAGGGTTGTGTACAAACCCTCAAAACAACAGCATTTTAAGTGTACTGGCCCTTTAAGAGGTGGACCTGGGAAGCTTACGGACCTTTAAAATTGGCAATACTTTAAGGTAACTGGCCTATGAAGAGGATGACCATGGAAGTGGACAGTCCTTAAAGATGCATTATTGTGTGTGGGTGGCCTTCTAAGAGACAACCCTGGGAATGGACAGACCTTTGGAAATGTCAATGTGGCTTATGAAGTGGAAAGCCACTTGAACATGTGACATGTTTTGCGGACTGGCCCTTTAAGAGGCAGACCCTAGAAGTGGACAAACCCTTGAAGAGGTGACAAATTTAGGGAATTATGTCCTTTAAGAGGTTGACCAGGGTTGTGTACAAACCCTTGAAACAACAGCATTTTAAGTGTACTGGCCCTTTAAGAGGTGGACCTGGGAAGCTTACAGACCTTTAAAATTGGCAATACTTTAAGGTGACTGGCCTATGAAGAGGATGACCATGGAAGTGGACAGTCCTTAAAGATGCATTATTGTGTGTGGGTGGCCTTCTAAGAGACAACCCTGGGAATGGACAGACCTTTGGAAATGTCAATGTGGCTTATGAAGTGGAAAGCCACTTGAACATGTGACATGTTTTGCGGACTGGCCCTTTAAGAGGCAGACCCTAGAAGTGGACAAACCCTTGAAGAGGTGACAAATTTAGGGAATTATGTCCTTTAAGAGGTTGACCAGGGTTGTGTACAAACCCTCAAAACAACAGCATTTTAAGTGTACTGGCCCTTTAAGAGGTGGACCTGGGAAGCTTACGGACCTTTAAAATTGGCAATACTTTAAGGTGACTGGCCTATGAAGAGGATGACCATGGAAGTGGACAGTCCTTAAAGATGCATTATTGTGTGTGGGTGGCCTACTAAGAGACAACCCTGGGAATGGACAGACCTTTGGAAATGTCAATGTGGCTTATGAAGTGGAAAGCCACTTGAACATGTGACATGTTTTGCGGACTGGCCCTTTAAGAGGCAGACCCTAGAAGTGGACACACCCTTGAAGAGGTGACAAATTTAGGGAATTATGTCCTTTAAGAGGTTGACCAGGGTTGTGTACAAACCCTTGAAACAACAGCATTTTAAGTGTACTGGCCCTTTAAGAGGTGGACCTGGGAAGCTTACAGACCTTTAAAATTGGCAATACTTTAAGGTGACTGGCCTATGAAGAGGATGACCATGGAAGTGGACAGTCCTTAAAGATGCATTATTGTGTGTGGGTGGCCTTCTAAGAGACAACCCTGGGAATGGACAGACCTTTGGAAATGTCAATGTGGCTTATGAAGTGGAAAGCCACTTGAACATGTGACATGTTTTGCGGACTGGCCCTTTAAGAGGCAGACCCTAGAAGTGGACAAACCCTTGAAGAGGTGACAAATTTAGGGAATTACGTCCTTTAAGAGGTTGACCAGGCTTGTGTACAAACCCTCGAAACAACAGCATTTTAAGTGTACTGGCCCTTTAAGAGGTGGACCTGGGAAGCTTACGGACCTTTAAAATTGGCAATACTTTAAGGTGACTGGCCTATGAAGAGGATGACCATGGAAGTGGACTGTCCTTAAAGATGCATTATTGTGTGTGGGTGGCCTTCTAAGAGACAACCCTGGGAATGGACAGACCTTTGGAAATGTCAATGTGGCTTATGAAGTGGAAATCCACTTGAACATGTGACATGTTTTGATGACTGGCCCTTTAAGAGGCAGACCCTAGATATGGACAAACCCTTGAAGAGGTGACAAATTTAGGGAATTATGTCCTTTAAGAGGTCGACCAGGGTTGTGTACAAACCCTTGAAACAACAGTATTTTAAGTGTACTGGCCCTTTAAGAGGTGGACCTGGGAAGCTTACAGACCTTTAAAATTGGCAATACTTTAAGGTGACTGGCCTATGAAGAGGATGACCATGGAAGTGGACAGTCCTTAAAGATGCATTATTGTGTGTGGGTGGCCTTCTAAGAGACAACCCTGGGAATGGACAGACCTTTGGAAATGTCAATGTGGCTTATGAAGTGGAAAGCCACTTGAACATGTGACATGTTTTGCGGACTGGCCCTTTAAGAGGCAGACCCTAGAAGTGGACAAACCCTTGAAGAGGTGACAAATTTAGGGAATTATGTCCTTTAAGAGGTTGACCAGGGTTGTGTACAAACCCTCGAAACAACAGCATTTTAAGTGTACTGGCCCTTTAAGAGGTGGACCTGGGAAGCTTACGGACCTTTAAAATTGGCAATACTTTAAGGTGACTGGCCTATGAAGAGGATGACCATGGAAGTGGACAGTCCTTAAAGATGCATTATTGTGTGTGGGTGGCCTTCTAAGAGACAACCCTGGGAATGGACAGACCTTTGGAAATGTCAATGTGGCTTATGAAGTGGAAAGCCACTTGAACATGTGACATGTTTTGCGGACTGGCCCTTTAAGAGGTAGACCCTAGAAGTGGACAAACCCTTGAAGAGGTGACAAATTTAGGGAATTATGTCCTTTAAGAGGTTGACCAGGGTTGTGTACAAACCCTCAAAACAACAGCATTTTAAGTGTACTGGCCCTTTAAGAGGTGGACCTGGGAAGCTTACGGACCTTTAAAATTGGCAATACTTTAAGGTGACTGGCCTATGAAGAGGATGACCATGGAAGTGGACAGTCCTTAAAGATGCATTATTGTGTGTGGGTGGCCTTCTAAGAGACAACCCTGGGAATGGACAGACCTTTGGAAATGTCAATGTGGCTTATGAAGTGGAAAGCCACTTGAACATGTGACATGTTTTGATGACTGGCCCTTTAAGAGGCAGACCCTAGATATGGACAAACCCTTGAAGAGGTGACAAATTTAGGGAATTATGTCCTTTAAGAGGTTGACCAGGGTTGTGTACAAACCCTTGAAACAACAGTATTTTAAGTGTACTGGCCCTTTAAGAGGTGGACCTGGGAAGCTTACGGACCTTTAAAATTGGCAATACTTTAAGGTGACTGGCCTATGAAGAGGATGACCATGGAAGTGGACAGTCCTTAAAGATGCATTATTGTGTGTGTGTGGCCTTCTAAGAGACAACCCTGGAAATGGACAGACCTTTGGAAATGTCAATGTGGCTTATGAAGTGGAAAGCCACTTGAACATGTGACATGTTTTGCGGACTGGCCCTTTAAGAGGCAGACCCTAGAAGTGGACAAACCCTTGAAGAGGTGACAAATTTAGGGAATTATGTCCTTTAAGAGGTTGACCAGGGTTGTGTACAAACCCTCAAAACAACAGCATTTTAAGTGTACTGGCCCTTTAAGAGGTGGACCTGGGAAGCTTACGGACCTTTAAAATTGGCAATACTTTAAGGTGACTGGCCTATGAAGAGGATGACCATGGAAGTGGACAGTCCTTAAAGATGCATTATTGTGTGTGGGTGGCCTTCTAATAGACAACCCTGGGAATGGACAGACCTTTGGAAATGTCAATGTGGCTTATGAAGTGGAAAGCCACTTGAACATGTGACATGTTTTGCGGACTGGCCCTTTAAGAGGCAGACCCTAGAAGTGGACAAACCCTTGAAGAGGTGACAAATTTAGGGAATTATGTCCTTTAAGAGGTTGACCAGGGTTGTGTACAAACCCTTGAAACAACAGCATTTTAAGTGTACTGGCCCTTTAAGAGGTGAACCTGGGAAGCTTACAGACCTTTAAAATTGGCAATACTTTAAGGTGACTGGCCTATGAAGAGGATGACCATGGAAGTGGACAGTCCTTAAAGATGCATTATTGTGTGTGGGTGGCCTTCTAAGAGACAACCCTGGGAATGGACAGACCTTTGGAAATGTCAATGTGGCTTATGAAGTGGAAAGCCACTTGAACATGTGACATGTTTTGCGGACTGGCCCTTTAAGAGGCAGACCCTAGAAGTGGACAAACCCTTGAAGAGGTGACAAATTTAGGGAATTATGTCCTTTAAGAGGTTGACCAGGGTTGTGTACAAACCCTTGAAACAACAGCATTTTAAGTGTACTGGCCCTTTAAGAGGTGGACCTGGGAAGCTTACAGACCTTTAAAATTGGCAATACTTTAAGGTGACTGGCCTATGAAGAGGATGACCATGGAAGTGGACAGTCCTTAAAGATGCATTATTGTGTGTGGGTGGCCTTCTAAGAGACAACCCTGGGAATGGACAGACCTTTGGAAATGTCAATGTGGCTTATGAAGTGGAAAGCCACTTGAACATGTGACATGTTTTGCGGACTGGCCCTTTAAGAGGCAGACCCTAGAAGTGGACAAACCCTTGAAGAGGTGACAAATTTAGGGAATTATGTCCTTTAAGAGGTTGACCAGGGTTGTGTACAAACCCTTGAAACAACAGCATTTTAAGTGTACTGGCCCTTTAAGAGGTGGACCTGGGAAGCTTACAGACCTTTAAAATTGGCAATACTTTAAGGTGACTGGCCTATGAAGAGGATGACCATGGAAGTGGACAGTCCTTAAAGATGCATTATTGTGTGTGGGTGGCCTTCTAAGAGACAACCCTGGGAATGGACAGACCTTTGGAAATGTCAATGTGGCTTATGAAGTGGAAAGCCACTTGAACATGTGACATGTTTTGCGGACTGGCCCTTTAAGAGGCAGACCCTAGAAGTGGACAAACCCTTGAAGAGGTGACAAATTTAGGGAATTATGTCCTTTAAGAGGTTGACCAGGGTTGTGTACAAACCCTCAAAACAACAGCATTTTAAGTGTACTGGCCCTTTAAGAGGTGGACCTGGGAAGCTTACGGACCTTTAAAATTGGCAATACTTTAAGGTGACTGGCCTATGAAGAGAATGACCATGGAAGTGGACAGTCCTTAAAGATGCATTATTGTGTGTGGGTGGCCTACTAAGAGACAACCCTGGGAATGGACAGACCTTTGGAAATGTCAATGTGGCTTATGAAGTGGAAAGCCACTTGAACATGTGACATGTTTTGCGGACTGGCCCTTTAAGAGGCAGACCCTAGAAGTGGACACACCCTTGAAGAGGTGACAAATTTAGGGAATTATGTCCTTTAAGAGGTTGACCAGGGTTGTGTACAAACCCTCGAAACAACAGCATTTTAAGTGTACTGGCCCTTTAAGAGGTGGACCTGGGAAGCTTACGGACCTTTAAAATTGGCAATACTTTAAGGTGACTGGCCTATGAAGAGGATGACCATGGAAGTGGACAGTCCTTAAAGATGCATTATTGTGTGTGGGTGGCCTTCTAAGAGACAACCCTGGGAATGGACAGACCTTTGGAAATGTCAATGTGGCTTATGAAGTGGAAATCCACTTGAACATGTGACATGTTTTGATGACTGGCCCTTTAAGAGGCAGACCCTAGATATGGACAAACCCTTGAAGAGGTGACAAATTTAGGGAATTATGTCCTTTAAGAGGTCGACCAGGGTTGTGTACAAACCCTTGAAACAACAGTATTTTAAGTGTACTGGCCCTTTAAGAGGTGGACCTGGGAAGCTTACAGACCTTTAAAATTGGCAATACTTTAAGGTGACTGGCCTATGAAGAGGATGACCATGGAAGTGGACAGTCCTTAAAGATGCATTATTGTGTGTGGGTGGCCTTCTAAGAGACAACCCTGGGAATGGACAGACCTTTGGAAATGTCAATGTGGCTTATGAAGTGGAAAGCCACTTGAACATGTGACATGTTTTGCGGACTGGCCCTTTAAGAGGCAGACCCTAGAAGTGGACAAACCCTTGAAGAGGTGACAAATTTAGGGAATTATGTCCTTTAAGAGGTTGACCAGGGTTGTGTACAAACCCTCGAAACAACAGCATTTTAAGTGTACTGGCCCTTTAAGAGGTGGACCTGGGAAGCTTACGGACCTTTAAAATTGGCAATACTTTAAGGTGACTGGCCTATGAAGAGGATGACCATGGAAGTGGACAGTCCTTAAAGATGCATTATTGTGTGTGGGTGGCCTTCTAAGAGACAACCCTGGGAATGGACAGACCTTTGGAAATGTCAATGTGGCTTATGAAGTGGAAAGCCACTTGAACATGTGACATGTTTTGCGGACTGGCCCTTTAAGAGGTAGACCCTAGAAGTGGACAAACCCTTGAAGAGGTGACAAATTTAGGGAATTATGTCCTTTAAGAGGTTGACCAGGGTTGTGTACAAACCCTCAAAACAACAGCATTTTAAGTGTACTGGCCCTTTAAGAGGTGGACCTGGGAAGCTTACGGACCTTTAAAATTGGCAATACTTTAAGGTGACTGGCCTATGAAGAGGATGACCATGGAAGTGGACAGTCCTTAAAGATGCATTATTGTGTGTGGGTGGCCTTCTAAGAGACAACCCTGGGAATGGACAGACCTTTGGAAATGTCAATGTGGCTTATGAAGTGGAAAGCCACTTGAACATGTGACATGTTTTGCGGACTGGCCCTTTAAGAGGCAGACCCTAGAAGTGGACAAACCCTTGAAGAGGTGACAAATTTAGGGAATTATGTCCTTTAAGAGGTTGACCAGGGTTGTGTACAAACCCTTGAAACAACAGCATTTTAAGTGTACTGGCCCTTTAAGAGGTGGACCTGGGAAGCTTACAGACCTTTAAAATTGGCAATACTTTAAGGTGACTGGCCTATGAAGAGGATGACCATGGAAGTGGACAGTCCTTAAAGATGCATTATTGTGTGTGGGTGGCCTTCTAAGAGACAACCCTGGGAATGGACAGACCTTTGGAAATGTCAATGTGGCTTATGAAGTGGAAAGCCACTTGAACATGTGACATGTTTTGCGGACTGGCCCTTTAAGAGGCAGACCCTAGAAGTGGACAAACCCTTGAAGAGGTGACAAATTTAGAGAATTATGTCCTTTAAGAGGTTGACCAGGGTTGTGTACAAACCCTCAAAACAACAGCATTTTAAGTGTACTGGCCCTTTAAGAGGTGGACCTGGGAAGCTTACGGACCTTTAAAATTGGCAATACTTTAAGGTGACTGGCCTATGAAGAGGATGACCATGGAAGTGGACAGTCCTTAAAGATGCATTATTGTGTGTGGGTGGCCTTCTAAGAGACAACCCTGGGAATGGACAGACCTTTGGAAATGTCAATGTGGCTTATGAAGTGGAAATCCACTTGAACATGTGACATGTTTTGATGACTGGCCCTTTAAGAGGCAGACCCTAGATATGGACAAACCCTTGAAGAGGTGACAAATTTAGGGAATTATGTCCTTTAAGAGGTTGACCAGGGTTGTGTACAAACCCTCGAAATAACAGCATTTTAAGTGTACTGGCCCTTTAAGAGGTGGACCTGGGAAGCTTACGGACCTTTAAAATTGGCAATACTTTAAGGTGACTGGCCTATGAAGAGGATGACCATGGAAGTGGACAGTCCTTAAAGATGCATTATTGTGTGTGGGTGGCCTTCTACGAGACAACCCTGGGAATGGACAGACCTTTGGAAATGTCAATGTGGCTTATGAAGTGGAAAGCCACTTGAACATGTGACATGTTTTGCGGACTGGCCCTTTAAGAGGCAGACCCTAGAAGTGGACAAACCCTTGAAGAGGTGACAAATTTAGGGAATTATGTCCTTTAAGAGGTTGACCAGGGTTGTGTACAAACCCTCAAAACAACAGCATTTTAAGTATACTGGCCCTTTAAGAGGTGGACCTGGGAAGCTTACGGACCTTTAAAATTGGCAATACTTTAAGGTGACTGGCCTATGAAGAGGATGACCATGGAAGTGGACAGTCCTTAAAGATGCATTATTGTGTGTGGGTGGCCTTCTAAGAGACAACCCTGGGAATGGACAGACCTTTGGAAATGTCAATGTGGCTTATGAAGTGGAAAGCCACTTGAACATGTGACATGTTTTGCGGACTGGCCCTTTAAGAGGCAGACCCTAGAAGTGGACAAACCCTTGAAGAGGTGACAAATTTAGGGAATTATGTCCTTTAAGAGGTTGACCAGGGTTGTGTACAAACCCTCAAAACAACAGCATTTTAAGTGTACTGGCCCTTTAAGAGGTGGACCTGGGAAGCTTACGGACCTTTAAAATTGGCAATACTTTAAGGTGACTGGCCTATGAAGAGGATGACCATGGAAGTGGACAGTCCTTAAAGATGCATTATTGTGTGTGGGTGGCCTTCTAAGAGACAACCCTGGGAATGGACAGACCTTTGGAAATGTCAATGTGGCTTATGAAGTGGAAAGCCACTTGAACATGTGACATGTTTTGCGGACTGGCCCTTTAAGAGGCAGACCCTAGAAGTGGACAAACCCTTGAAGAGGTGACAAATTTAGGGAATTATGTCCTTTAAGAGGTTGACCAGGGTTGTGTACAAACCCTCAAAACAACAGCATTTTAAGTGTACTGGCCCTTTAAGAGGTGGACCTGGGAAGCTTACGGACCTTTAAAATTGGCAATACTTTAAGGTGACTGGCCTATGAAGAGGATGACCATGGAAGTGGACAGTCCTTAAAGATGCATTATTGTGTGTGGGTGGCCTTCTAAGAGACAACCCTGGGAATGGACAGACCTTTGGAAATGTCAATGTGGCTTATGAAGTGGAAATCCACTTGAACATGTGACATGTTTTGCGGACTGGCCCTTTAAGAGGCAGACCCTAGAAGTGGACAAACCCTTGAAGAGGTGACAAATTTAGGGAATTATGTCCTTTAAGAGGTTGACCAGGGTTGTGTACAAACCCTCAAAACAACAGCATTTTAAGTGTACTGGCCCTTTAAGAGGTGGACCTGGGAAGCTTACGGACCTTTAAAATTGGCAATACTTTAAGGTGACTGGCCTATGAAGAGGATGACCATGGAAGTGGACAGTCCTTAAAGATGCATTATTGTGTGTGGGTGGCCTTCTAAGAGACAACCCTGGGAATGGACAGACCTTTGGAAATGTCAATGTGGCTTATGAAGTGGAAATCCACTTGAACATGTGACATGTTTTGCGGACTGGCCCTTTAAGAGGCAGACCCTAGAAGTGGACAAACCCTTGAAGAGGTGACAAATTTAGGGAATTATGTCCTTTAAGAGGTTGACCAGGGTTGTGTACAAACCCTCAAAACAACAGCATTTTAAGTATACTGGCCCTTTAAGAGGTGGACCTGGGAAGCTTACGGACCTTTAAAATTGGCAATACTTTAAGGTGACTGGCCTATGAAGAGGATGACCATGGAAGTGGACAGTCCTTAAAGATGCATTATTGTGTGTGGGTGGCCTTCTAAGAGACAACCCTGGGAATGGACAGACCTTTGGAAATGTCAATGTGGCTTATGAAGTGGAAAGCCACTTGAACATGTGACATGTTTTGCGGACTGGCCCTTTAAGAGGCAGACCCTAGAAGTGGACAAACCCTTGAAGAGGTGACAAATTTAGAGAATTATGTCCTTTAAGAGGTTGACCAGGGTTGTGTACAAACCCTCAAAACAACAGCATTTTAAGTGTACTGGCCCTTTAAGAGGTGGACCTGGGAAGCTTACGGACCTTTAAAATTAGCAATACTTTAAGGTGACTGGCCTATGAAGAGGATGACCATGGAAGTGGACAGTCCTTAAAGATGCATTATTGTGTGTGGGTGGCCTTCTAAGAGACAACCCTGGGAATGGACAGACCTTTGGAAATGTCAATGTGGCTTATGAAGTGGAAAGCCACTTGAAAATGTGACATGTTTTGCGGACTGGCCCTTTAAGAGGCAGACCCTAGAAGTGGACAAACCCTTGAAGAGGTGACAAATTTAGGGAATTATGTCCTTTAAGAGGTTGACCAGGGTTGTGTACAAACCCTTGAAACAACAGCATTTTAAGTGTACTGGCCCTTTAAGAGGTGTACCTGGGAAGCTTACGGACCTTTAAAATTGGCAATACTTTAAGGTGACTGGCCTATGAAGAGGATGACCATGGAAGTGGACAGTCCTTAAAGATGCATTATTGTGTGTGGGTGGCCTTCTAAGAGACAACCCTGGGAATGGACAGACCTTTGGAAATGTCAATGTGGCTTATGAAGTGGTAAGCCACTTGAACATGTGACATGTTTTGCGGACTGGCCCTTTAAGAGGCAGACCCTAGAAGTGGACAAACCCTTGAAGAGGTGACAAATTTAGGGAATTATGTCCTTTAAGAGGTTGACCAGGGTTGTGTACAAACCCTCGAAACAACAGCATTTTAAGTGTACTGGCCCTTTAAGAGGTGGACCTGGGAAGCTTACGGACCTTTAAAATTGGCAATACTTTAAGGTGACTGGCCTATGAAGAGGATGACCATGGAAGTGGACAGTCCTTAAAGATGCATTATTGTGTGTGGGTGGCCTTCTAAGAGACAACCCTGGGAATGGACAGACCTTTGGAAATGTCAATGTGGCTTATGAAGTGGAAAGCCACTTGAACATGTGACATGTTTTGCGGACTGGCCCTTTAAGAGGCAGACCCTAGAAGTGGACAAACCCTTGAAGAGGTGACAAATTTAGAGAATTATGTCCTTTAAGAGGTTGACCAGGGTTGTGTACAAACCCTCAAAACAACAGCATTTTAAGTGTACTGGCCCTTTAAGAGGTGGACCTGGGAAGCTTACGGACCTTTAAAATTGGCAATACTTTAAGGTGACTGGCCTATGAAGAGGATGACCATGGAAGTGGACAGTCCTTAAAGATGCATTATTGTGTGTGGGTGGCCTTCTAAGAGACAACCCTGGGAATGGACAGACCTTTGGAAATGTCAATGTGGCTTATGAAGTGGTAAGCCACTTGAACATGTGACATGTTTTGCGGACTGGCCCTTTAAGAGGCAGACCCTAGAAGTGGACAAACCCTTGAAGAGGTGACAAATTTAGGGAATTATGTCCTTTAAGAGGTTGACCAGGGTTGTGTACAAACCCTCGAAACAACAGCATTTTAAGTGTACTGGCCCTTTAAGAGGTGGACCTGGGAAGCTTACGGACCTTTAAAATTGGCAATACTTTAAGGTGACTGGCCTATGAAGAGGATGACCATGGAAGTGGACAGTCCTTAAAGATGCATTATTGTGTGTGGGTGGCCTTCTAAGAGACAACCCTGGGAATGGACAGACCTTTGGAAATGTCAATGTGGCTTATGAAGTGGAAAGCCACTTGAACATGTGACATGTTTTGCGGACTGGCCCTTTAAGAGGCAGACCCTAGAAGTGGACAAACCCTTGAAGAGGTGACAAATTTAGAGAATTATGTCCTTTAAGAGGTTGACCAGGGTTGTGTACAAACCCTCAAAACAACAGCATTTTAAGTGTACTGGCCCTTTAAGAGGTGGACCTGGGAAGCTTACGGACCTTTAAAATTGGCAATACTTTAAGGTGACTGGCCTATGAAGAGGATGACCATGGAAGTGGACAGTCCTTAAAGATGCATTATTGTGTGTGGGTGGCCTTCTAAGAGACAACCCTGGGAATGGACAGACCTTTGGAAATGTCAATGTGGCTTATGAAGTGGAAAGCCACTTGAACATGTGACATGATTTGCGGACTGGCCCTTTAAGAGGCAGACCCTAGAAGTGGACAAACCCTTGAAGAGGTGACAAATTTAGGGAATTATGTCCTTTAAGAGGTTGACCAGGGTTGTGTACAAACCCTCAAAACAACAGCATTTTAAGTGTACTGGCCCTTTAAGAGGTGGACCTGGGAAGCTTACGGACCTTTAAAATTGGCAATACTTTAAGGTGACTGGCCTATGAAGAGGATGACCATGGAAGTGGACAGTCCTTAAAGATGCATTATTGTGTGTGGGTGGCCTTCTAAGAGACAACCCTGGGAATGGACAGACCTTTGGAAATGTCAATGTGGCTTATGAAGTGGAAAGCCACTTGAACATGTGACATGTTTTGCGGACTGGCCCTTTAAGAGGCAGACCCTAGAAGTGGACAAACCCTTGAAGAGGTGACAAATTTAGGGAATTATGTCCTTTAAGAGGTTGACCAGGGTTGTGTACAAACCCTTGAAACAACAGCATTTTAAGTGTACTGGCCCTTTAAGAGGTGGACCTGGGAAGCTTACGGACCTTTAAAATTGGCAATACTTTAAGGTGACTGGCCTATGAAGAGGATGACCATGGAAGTGGACAGTCCTTAAAGATGCATTATTGTGTGTGGGTGGCCTTCTAAGAGACAACCCTGGGAATGGACAGACCTTTGGAAATGTCAATGTGGCTTATGAAGTGGTAAGCCACTTGAACATGTGACATGTTTTGCGGACTGGCCCTTTAAGAGGCAGACCCTAGAAGTGGACAAACCCTTGAAGAGGTGACAAATTTAGGGAATTATGTCCTTTAAGAGGTTGACCAGGGTTGTGTACAAACCCTCGAAACAACAGCATTTTAAGTGTACTGGCCCTTTAAGAGGTGGACCTGGGAAGCTTACGGACCTTTAAAATTGGCAATACTTTAAGGTGACTGGCCTATGAAGAGGATGACCATGGAAGTGGACAGTCCTTAAAGATGCATTATTGTGTGTGGGTGGCCTTCTAAGAGACAACCCTGGGAATGGACAGACCTTTGGAAATGTCAATGTGGCTTATGAAGTGGAAAGCCACTTGAACATGTGACATGTTTTGCGGACTGGCCCTTTAAGAGGCAGACCCTAGAAGTGGACAAACCCTTGAAGAGGTGACAAATTTAGAGAATTATGTCCTTTAAGAGGTTGACCAGGGTTGTGTACAAACCCTCAAAACAACAGCATTTTAAGTGTACTGGCCCTTTAAGAGGTGGACCTGGGAAGCTTACGGACCTTTAAAATTGGCAATACTTTAAGGTGACTGGCCTATGAAGAGGATGACCATGGAAGTGGACAGTCCTTAAAGATGCATTATTGTGTGTGGGTGGCCTTCTAAGAGACAACCCTGGGAATGGACAGACCTTTGGAAATGTCAATGTGGCTTATGAAGTGGAAAGCCACTTGAACATGTGACATGATTTGCGGACTGGCCCTTTAAGAGGCAGACCCTAGAAGTGGACAAACCCTTGAAGAGGTGACAAATTTAGGGAATTATGTCCTTTAAGAGGTTGACCAGGGTTGTGTACAAACCCTCAAAACAACAGCATTTTAAGTGTACTGGCCCTTTAAGAGGTGGACCTGGGAAGCTTACGGACCTTTAAAATTGGCAATACTTTAAGGTGACTGGCCTATGAAGAGGATGACCATGGAAGTGGACAGTCCTTAAAGATGCATTATTGTGTGTGGGTGGCCTTCTAAGAGACAACCCTGGGAATGGACAGACCTTTGGAAATGTCAATGTGGCTTATGAAGTGGAAAGCCACTTGAACATGTGACATGTTTTGCGGACTGGCCCTTTAAGAGGCAGACCCTAGAAGTGGACAAACCCTTGAAGAGGTGACAAATTTAGGGAATTATGTCCTTTAAGAGGTTGACCAGGGTTGTGTACAAACCCTTGAAACAACAGCATTTTAAGTGTACTGGCCCTTTAAGAGGTGGACCTGGGAAGCTTACAGACCTTTAAAATTGGCAATACTTTAAGGTGACTGGCCTATGAAGAGGATGACCATGGAAGTGGACAGTCCTTAAAGATGCATTATTGTGTGTGGGTGGCCTTCTAAGAGACAACCCTGGGAATGGACAGACCTTTGGAAATGTCAATGTGGCTTATGAAGTGGAAAGCCACTTGAACATGTGACATGTTTTGCGGACTGGCCCTTTAAGAGGCAGACCCTAGAAGTGGACAAACCCTTGAAGAGGTGACAAATTTAGGGAATTATGTCCTTTAAGAGGTTGACCAGGGTTGTGTACAAACCCTCAAAACAACAGCATTTTAAGTGTACTGGCCCTTTAAGAGGTGGACCTGGGAAGCTTACGGACCTTTAAAATTGGCAATACTTTAAGGTGACTGGCCTATGAAGAGGATGACCATGGAAGTGGACAGTCCTTAAAGATGCATTATTGTGTGTGGGTGGCCTTCTAAGAGACAACCCTGGGAATGGACAGACCTTTGGAAATGTCAATGTGGCTTATGAAGTGGAAAGCCACTTGAACATGTGACATGTTTTGCGGACTGGCCCTTTAAGAGGCAGACCCTAGAAGTGGACAAACCCTTGAAGAGGTGACAAATTTAGGGAATTATGTCCTTTAAGAGGTTGACCAGGGTTGTGTACAAACCCTTGAAACAACAGCATTTTAAGTGTACTGGCCCTTTAAGAGGTGGACCTGGGAAGCTTACGGACCTTTAAAATTGGCAATACTTTAAGGTGACTGGCCTATGAAGAGGATGACCATGGAAGTGGACAGTCCTTAAGATGCATTATTGTGTGTGGGTGGCCTTCTAAGAGACAACCCTGGGAATGGACAGACCTTTGGAAATGTCAATGTGGCTTATGAAGTGGAAAGCCACTTGAACATGTGACATGTTTTGCGGACTGGCCCTTTAAGAGGCAGACCCTAGAAGTGGACAAACCCTTGAAGAGGTGACAAATTTAGGGAATTATGTCCTTTAAGAGGTTGACCAGGGTTGTGTACAAACCCTCGAAACAACAGCATTTTAAGTGTACTGGCCCTTTAAGAGGTGGACCTGGGAAGCTTACGGACCTTTAAAATTGGCAATACTTTAAGGTGACTGGCCTATGAAGAGGATGACCATGGAAGTGGACAGTCCTTAAAGATGCATTATTGTGTGTGGGTGGCCTTCTACGAGACAACCCTGGGAATGGACAGACCTTTGGAAATGTCAATGTGGCTTATGAAGTGGAAAGCCACTTGAACATGTGACATGTTTTGCGGACTGGCCCTTTAAGAGGCAGACCCTAGAAGTGGACAAACCCTTGAAGAGGTGACAAATTTAGGGAATTATGTCCTTTAAGAGGTTGACCAGGGTTGTGTACAAACCCTCAAAACAACAGCATTTTAAGTATACTGGCCCTTTAAGAGGTGGACCTGGGAAGCTTACGGACCTTTAAAATTGGCAATACTTTAAGGTGACTGGCCTATGAAGAGGATGACCATGGAAGTGGACAGTCCTTAAAGATGCATTATTGTGTGTGGGTGGCCTTCTAAGAGACAACCCTGGGAATGGACAGACCTTTGGAAATGTCAATGTGGCTTATGAAGTGGAAAGCCACTTGAACATGTGACATGTTTTGCGGACTGGCCCTTTAAGAGGCAGACCCTAGAAGTGGACAAACCCTTGAAGAGGTGACAAATTTAGGGAATTATGTCCTTTAAGAGGTTGACCAGGGTTGTGTACAAACCCTCAAAACAACAGCATTTTAAGTGTACTGGCCCTTTAAGAGGTGGACCTGGGAAGCTTACGGACCTTTAAAATTGGCAATACTTTAAGGTGACTGGCCTATGAAGAGGATGACCATGGAAGTGGACAGTCCTTAAAGATGCATTATTGTGTGTGGGTGGCCTTCTAAGAGACAACCCTGGGAATGGACAGACCTTTGGAAATGTCAATGTGGCTTATGAAGTGGAAAGCCACTTGAACATGTGACATGTTTTGCGGACTGGCCCTTTAAGAGGCAGACCCTAGAAGTGGACAAACCCTTGAAGAGGTGACAAATTTAGGGAATTATGTCCTTTAAGAGGTTGACCAGGGTTGTGTACAAACCCTCAAAACAACAGCATTTTAAGTGTACTGGCCCTTTAAGAGGTGGACCTGGGAAGCTTACGGACCTTTAAAATTGGCAATACTTTAAGGTGACTGGCCTATGAAGAGGATGACCATGGAAGTGGACAGTCCTTAAAGATGCATTATTGTGTGTGGGTGGCCTTCTAAGAGACAACCCTGGGAATGGACAGACCTTTGGAAATGTCAATGTGGCTTATGAAGTGGAAATCCACTTGAACATGTGACATGTTTTGATGACTGGCCCTTTAAGAGGCAGACCCTAGATATGGACAAACCCTTGAAGAGGTGACAAATGTAGGGAATTATGTCCTTTAAGAGGTTGACCAGGGTTGTGTACAAACCCTTGAAACAACAGTATTTTAAGTGTACTGGCCCTTTAAGAGGTGGACCTGGGAAGCTTACGGACCTTTAAAATTGGCAATACTTTAAGGTGACTGGCCTATGAAGAGGATGACCATGGAAGTGGACAGTCCTTAAAGATGCATTATTGTGTGTGTGTGGCCTTCTAAGAGACAACCCTGGGAATGGACAGACCTTTGGAAATGTCAATGTGGCTTATGAAGTGGAAAGCCACTTGAACATGTGACATGTTTTGCGGACTGGCCCTTTAAGAGGCAGACCCTAGAAGTGGACAAACCCTTGAAGAGGTGACAAATTTAGGGAATTATGTCCTTTAAGAGGTTGACCAGGGTTGTGTACAAACCCTCAAAACAACAGCATTTTAAGTGTACTGGCCCTTTAAGAGGTGGACCTGGGAAGCTTACGGACCTTTAAAATTGGCAATACTTTAAGGTGACTGGCCTATGAAGAGGATGACCATGGAAGTGGACAGTCCTTAAAGATGCATTATTGTGTGTGGGTGGCCTTCTAAGAGACAACCCTGGGAATGGACAGACCTTTGGAAATGTCAATGTGGCTTATGAAGTGGAAAGCCACTTGAACATGTGACATGTTTTGCGGACTGGCCCTTTAAGAGGCAGACCCTAGAAGTGGACACACCCTTGAAGAGGTGACAAATTTAGGGAATTATGTCCTTTAAGAGGTTGACCAGGGTTGTGTACAAACCCTTGAAACAACAGCATTTTAAGTGTACTGGCCCTTTAAGAGGTGGACCTGGGAAGCTTACAGACCTTTAAAATTGGCAATACTTTAAGGTGACTGGCCTATGAAGAGGATGACCATGGAAGTGGACAGTCCTTAAAGATGCATTATTGTGTGTGGGTGGCCTTCTAAGAGACAACCCTGGGAATGGACAGACCTTTGGAAATGTCAATGTGGCTTATGAAGTGGAAAGCCACTTGAACATGTGACATGTTTTGCGGACTGGCCCTTTAAGAGGCAGACCCTAGAAGTGGACAAACCCTTGAAGAGGTGACAAATTTAGGGAATTATGTCCTTTAAGAGGTTGACCAGGGTTGTGTACAAACCCTCAAAACAACAGCATTTTAAGTGTACTGGCCCTTTAAGAGGTGGACCTGGGAAGCTTACGGACCTTTAAAATTGGCAATACTTTAAGGTGACTGGCCTATGAAGAGGATGACCATGGAAGTGGACAGTCCTTAAAGATGCATTATTGTGTGTGGGTGGCCTTCTAAGAGACAACCCTGGGAATGGACAGACCTTTGGAAATGTCAATGTGGCTTATGAAGTGGAAAGCCACTTGAACATGTGACATGTTTTGCGGACTGGCCCTTTAAGAGGCAGACCCTAGAAGTGGACAAACCCTTGAAGAGGTGACAAATTTAGGGAATTACGTCCTTTAAGAGGTTGACCAGGGTTGTGTACAAACCCTCGAAACAACAGCATTTTAAGTGTACTGGCCCTTTAAGAGGGGGACCTGGGAAGCTTACGGACCTTTAAAATTGGCAATACTTTAAGGTGACTGGCCTATGAAGAGGATGACCATGGAAGTGGACAGTCCTTAAAGATGCATTATTGTGTGTGGGTGGCCTTCTAAGAGACAACCCTGGGAATGGACAGACCTTTGGAAATGTCAATGTGGCTTATGAAGTGGAAATCCACTTGAACATGTGACATGTTTTGATGACTGGCCCTTTAAGAGGCAGACCCTAGATATGGACAAACCCTTGAAGAGGTGACAAATTTAGGGAATTATGTCCTTTAAGAGGTCGACCAGGGTTGTGTACAAACCCTTGAAACAACAGTATTTTAAGTGTACTGGCCCTTTAAGAGGTGGACCTGGGAAGCTTACAGACCTTTAAAATTGGCAATACTTTAAGGTGACTGGCCTATGAAGAGGATGACCATGGAAGTGGACAGTCCTTAAAGATGCATTATTGTGTGTGGGTGGCCTTCTAAGAGACAACCCTGGGAATGGACAGACCTTTGGAAATGTCAATGTGGCTTATGAAGTGGAAAGCCACTTGAACATGTGACATGTTTTGCGGACTGGCCCTTTAAGAGGCAGACCCTAGAAGTGGACAAACCCTTGAAGAGGTGACAAATTTAGGGAATTATGTCCTTTAAGAGGTTGACCAGGGTTGTGTACAAACCCTCGAAACAACAGCATTTTAAGTGTACTGGCCCTTTAAGAGGTGGACCTGGGAAGCTTACGGACCTTTAAAATTGGCAATACTTTAAGGTGACTGGCCTATGAAGAGGATGACCATGGAAGTGGACAGTCCTTAAAGATGCATTATTGTGTGTGGGTGGCCTTCTAAGAGACAACCCTGGGAATGGACAGACCTTTGGAAATGTCAATGTGGCTTATGAAGTGGAAAGCCACTTGAACATGTGACATGTTTTGCGGACTGGCCCTTTAAGAGGTAGACCCTAGAAGTGGACAAACCCTTGAAGAGGTGACAAATTTAGGGAATTATGTCCTTTAAGAGGTTGACCAGGGTTGTGTACAAACCCTCAAAACAACAGCATTTTAAGTGTACTGGCCCTTTAAGAGGTGGACCTGGGAAGCTTACGGACCTTTAAAATTGGCAATACTTTAAGGTGACTGGCCTATGAAGAGGATGACCATGGAAGTGGACAGTCCTTAAAGATGCATTATTGTGTGTGGGTGGCCTTCTAAGAGACAACCCTGGGAATGGACAGACCTTTGGAAATGTCAATGTGGCTTATGAAGTGGAAAGCCACTTGAACATGTGACATGTTTTGCGGACTGGCCCTTTAAGAGGCAGACCCTAGAAGTGGACAAACCCTTGAAGAGGTGACAAATTTAGGGAATTATGTCCTTTAAGAGGTTGACCAGGGTTGTGTACAAACCCTCGAAACAACAGCATTTTAAGTGTACTGGCCCTTTAAGAGGTGGACCTGGGAAGCTTACGGACCTTTAAAATTGGCAATACTTTAAGGTGACTGGCCTATGAAGAGGATGACCATGGAAGTGGACAGTCCTTAAAGATGCATTATTGTGTGTGGGTGGCCTTCTAAGAGACAACCCTGGGAATGGACAGACCTTTGGAAATGTCAATGTGGCTTATGAAGTGGAAAGCCACTTGAACATGTGACATGTTTTGCGGACTGGCCCTTTAAGAGGCAGACCCTAGAAGTGGACAAACCCTTGAAGAGGTGACAAATTTAGAGAATTATGTCCTTTAAGAGGTTGACCAGGGTTGTGTACAAACCCTCAAAACAAGAGCATTTTAAGTGTACTGGCCCTTTAAGAGGTGGACCTGGGAAGCTTACGGACCTTTAAAATTGGCAATACTTTAAGGTGACTGGCCTATGAAGAGGATGACCATGGAAGTGGACAGTCCTTAAAGATGCATTATTGTGTGTGGGTGGCCTTCTAAGAGACAACCCTGGGAATGGACAGACCTTTGGAAATGTCAATGTGGCTTATGAAGTGGAAAGCCACTTGAACATGTGACATGTTTTGCGGACTGGCCCTTTAAGAGGCAGACCCTAGAAGTGGACAAACCCTTGAAGAGGTGACAAATTTAGGGAATTATGTCCTTTAAGAGGTTGACCAGGGTTGTGTACAAACCCTCAAAACAACAGCATTTTAAGTGTACTGGCCCTTTAAGAGGTGGACCTGGGAAGCTTACGGACCTTTAAAATTGGCAATACTTTAAGGTGACTGGCCTATGAAGAGGATGACCATGGAAGTGGACAGTCCTTAAAGATGCATTATTGTGTGTGGGTGGCCTTCTAAGAGACAACCCTGGGAATGGACAGACCTTTGGAAATGTCAATGTGGCTTATGAAGTGGAAATCCACTTGAACATGTGACATGTTTTGATGACTGGCCCTTTAAGAGGCAGACCCTAGATATGGACAAACCCTTGAAGAGGTGACAAATTTAGGGAATTATGTCCTTTAAGAGGTTGACCAGGGTTGTGTACAAACCCTCGAAATAACAGCATTTTAAGTGTACTGGCCCTTTAAGAGGTGGACCTGGGAAGCTTACGGACCTTTAAAATTGGCAATACTTTAAGGTGACTGGCCTATGAAGAGGATGACCATGGAAGTGGACAGTCCTTAAAGATGCATTATTGTGTGTGGGTGGCCTTCTACGAGACAACCCTGGGAATGGACAGACCTTTGGAAATGTCAATGTGGCTTATGAAGTGGAAAGCCACTTGAACATGTGACATGTTTTGCGGACTGGCCCTTTAAGAGGCAGACCCTAGAAGTGGACAAACCCTTGAAGAGGTGACAAATTTAGGGAATTATGTCCTTTAAGAGGTTGACCAGGGTTGTGTACAAACCCTCAAAACAACAGCATTTTAAGTATACTGGCCCTTTAAGAGGTGGACCTGGGAAGCTTACGGACCTTTAAAATTGGCAATACTTTAAGGTGACTGGCCTATGAAGAGGATGACCATGGAAGTGGACAGTCCTTAAAGATGCATTATTGTGTGTGGGTGGCCTTCTAAGAGACAACCCTGGGAATGGACAGACCTTTGGAAATGTCAATGTGGCTTATGAAGTGGAAAGCCACTTGAACATGTGACATGTTTTGCGGACTGGCCCTTTAAGAGGCAGACCCTAGAAGTGGACAAACCCTTGAAGAGGTGACAAATTTAGGGAATTATGTCCTTTAAGAGGTTGACCAGGGTTGTGTACAAACCCTCAAAACAACAGCATTTTAAGTGTACTGGCCCTTTAAGAGGTGGACCTGGGAAGCTTACGGACCTTTAAAATTGGCAATACTTTAAGGTGACTGGCCTATGAAGAGGATGACCATGGAAGTGGACAGTCCTTAAAGATGCATTATTGTGTGTGGGTGGCCTTCTAAGAGACAACCCTGGGAATGGACAGACCTTTGGAAATGTCAATGTGGCTTATGAAGTGGAAAGCCACTTGAACATGTGACATGTTTTGCGGACTGGCCCTTTAAGAGGCAGACCCTAGAAGTGGACAAACCCTTGAAGAGGTGACAAATTTAGGGAATTATGTCCTTTAAGAGGTTGACCAGGGTTGTGTACAAACCCTCAAAACAACAGCATTTTAAGTGTACTGGCCCTTTAAGAGGTGGACCTGGGAAGCTTACGGACCTTTAAAATTGGCAATACTTTAAGGTGACTGGCCTATGAAGAGGATGACCATGGAAGTGGACAGTCCTTAAAGATGCATTATTGTGTGTGGGTGGCCTTCTAAGAGACAACCCTGGGAATGGACAGACCTTTGGAAATGTCAATGTGGCTTATGAAGTGGAAATCCACTTGAACATGTGACATGTTTTGCGGACTGGCCCTTTAAGAGGCAGACCCTAGAAGTGGACAAACCCTTGAAGAGGTGACAAATTTAGGGAATTATGTCCTTTAAGAGGTTGACCAGGGTTGTGTACAAACCCTCAAAACAACAGCATTTTAAGTATACTGGCCCTTTAAGAGGTGGACCTGGGAAGCTTACGGACCTTTAAAATTGGCAATACTTTAAGGTGACTGGCCTATGAAGAGGATGACCATGGAAGTGGACAGTCCTTAAAGATGCATTATTGTGTGTGGGTGGCCTTCTAAGAGACAACCCTGGGAATGGACAGACCTTTGGAAATGTCAATGTGGCTTATGAAGTGGAAAGCCACTTGAACATGTGACATGTTTTGCGGACTGGCCCTTTAAGAGGCAGACCCTAGAAGTGGATAAACCCTTGAAGAGGTGACAAATTTAGGGAATTATGTCCTTTAAGAGGTTGACCAGGGTTGTGTACAAACCCTCAAAACAACAGCATTTTAAGTGTACTGGCCCTTTAAGAGGTGGACCTGGGAAGCTTACGGACCTTTAAAATTGGCAATACTTTAAGGTGACTGGCCTATGAAGAGGATGACCATGGAAGTGGACAGTCCTTAAAGATGCATTATTGTGTGTGGGTGGCCTTCTAAGAGACAACCCTGGGAATGGACAGACCTTTGGAAATGTCAATGTGGCTTATGAAGTGGAAAGCCACTTGAACATGTGACATGTTTTGCGGACTGGCCCTTTAAGAGGCAGACCCTAGAAGTGGACACACCCTTGAAGAGGTGACAAATTTAGGGAATTATGTCCTTTAAGAGGTTGACCAGGGTTGTGTACAAACCCTTGAAACAACAGCATTTTAAGTGTACTGGCCCTTTAAGAGGTGGACCTGGGAAGCTTACAGACCTTTAAAATTGGCAATACTTTAAGGTGACTGGCCTATGAAGAGGATGACCATGGAAGTGGACAGTCCTTAAAGATGCATTATTGTGTGTGGGTGGCCTTCTAAGAGACAACCCTGGGAATGGACAGACCTTTGGAAATGTCAATGTGGCTTATGAAGTGGAAAGGCACTTGAACATGTGACATGTTTTGCGGACTGGCCCTTTAAGAGGCAGACCCTAGAAGTGGACAAACCCTTGAAGAGGTGACAAATTTAGGGAATTATGTCCTTTAAGAGGTTGACCAGGGTTGTGTACAAACCCTCAAAACAACAGCATTTTAAGTGTACTGGCCCTTTAAGAGGTGGACCTGGGAAGCTTACGGACCTTTAAAATTGGCAATACTTTAAGGTGACTGGCCTATGAAGAGGATGACCATGGAAGTGGACAGTCCTTAAAGATGCATTATTGTGTGTGGGTGGCCTTCTAAGAGACAACCCTGGGAATGGACAGACCTTTGGAAATGTCAATGTGGCTTATGAAGTGGAAAGCCACTTGAACATGTGACATGTTTTGCGGACTGGCCCTTTAAGAGGCAGACCCTAGAAGTGGACAAACCCTTGAAGAGGTGACAAATTTAGTGAATTACGTCCTTTAAGAGGTTGACCAGGGTTGTGTACAAACCCTCGAAACAACAGCATTTTAAGTGTACTGGCCCTTTAAGAGGTGGACCTGGGAAGCTTACGGACCTTTAAAATTGGCAATACTTTAAGGTGACTGGCCTATGAAGAGGATGACCATGGAAGTGGACAGTCCTTAAAGATGCATTATTGTGTGTGGGTGGCCTTCTAAGAGACAACCCTGGGAATGGACAGACCTTTGGAAATGTCAATGTGGCTTATGAAGTGGAAATCCACTTGAACATGTGACATGTTTTGATGACTGGCCCTTTAAGAGGCAGACCCTAGATATGGACAAACCCTTGAAGAGGTGACAAATTTAGGGAATTATGTCCTTTAAGAGGTCGACCAGGGTTGTGTACAAACCCTTGAAACAACAGTATTTTAAGTGTACTGGCCCTTTAAGAGGTGGACCTGGGAAGCTTACAGACCTTTAAAATTGGCAATACTTTAAGGTGACTGGCCTATGAAGAGGATGACCATGGAAGTGGACAGTCCTTAAAGATGCATTATTGTGTGTGGGTGGCCTTCTAAGAGACAACCCTGGGAATGGACAGACCTTTGGAAATGTCAATGTGGCTTATGAAGTGGAAAGCCACTTGAACATGTGACATGTTTTGCGGACTGGCCCTTTAAGAGGTAGACCCTAGAAGTGGACAAACCCTTGAAGAGGTGACAAATTTAGGGAATTATGTCCTTTAAGAGGTTGACCAGGGTTGTGTACAAACCCTCAAAACAACAGCATTTTAAGTGTACTGGCCCTTTAAGAGGTGGACCTGGGAAGCTTACGGACCTTTAAAATTGGCAATACTTTAAGGTGACTGGCCTATGAAGAGGATGACCATGGAAGTGGACAGTCCTTAAAGATGCATTATTGTGTGTGGGTGGCCTTCTAAGAGACAACCCTGGGAATGGACAGACCTTTGGAAATGTCAATGTGGCTTATGAAGTGGTAAGCCACTTGAACATGTGACATGTTTTGCGGACTGGCCCTTTAAGAGGCAGACCCTAGAAGTGGACAAACCCTTGAAGAGGTGACAAATTTAGGGAATTATGTCCTTTAAGAGGTTGACCAGGGTTGTGTACAAACCCTCGAAACAACAGCATTTTAAGTGTACTGGCCCTTTAAGAGGTGGACCTGGGAAGCTTACGGACCTTTAAAATTGGCAATACTTTAAGGTGACTGGCCTATGAAGAGGATGACCATGGAAGTGGACAGTCCTTAAAGATGCATTATTGTGTGTGGGTGGCCTTCTAAGAGACAACCCTGGGAATGGACAGACCTTTGGAAATGTCAATGTGGCTTATGAAGTGGAAAGCCACTTGAACATGTGACATGTTTTGCGGACTGGCCCTTTAAGAGGCAGACCCTAGAAGTGGACAAACCCTTGAAGAGGTGACAAATTTAGAGAATTATGTCCTTTAAGAGGTTGACCAGGGTTGTGTACAAACCCTCAAAACAACAGCATTTTAAGTGTACTGGCCCTTTAAGAGGTGGACCTGGGAAGCTTACGGACCTTTAAAATTGGCAATACTTTAAGGTGACTGGCCTATGAAGAGGATGACCATGGAAGTGGACAGTCCTTAAAGATGCATTATTGTGTGTGGGTGGCCTTCTAAGAGACAACCCTGGGAATGGACAGACCTTTGGAAATGTCAATGTGGCTTATGAAGTGGAAAGCCACTTGAACATGTGACATGATTTGCGGACTGGCCCTTTAAGAGGCAGACCCTAGAAGTGGACAAACCCTTGAAGAGGTGACAAATTTAGGGAATTATGTCCTTTAAGAGGTTGACCAGGGTTGTGTACAAACCCTCAAAACAACAGCATTTTAAGTGTACTGGCCCTTTAAGAGGTGGACCTGGGAAGCTTACGGACCTTTAAAATTGGCAATACTTTAAGGTGACTGGCCTATGAAGAGGATGACCATGGAAGTGGACAGTCCTTAAAGATGCATTATTGTGTGTGGGTGGCCTTCTAAGAGACAACCCTGGGAATGGACAGACCTTTGGAAATGTCAATGTGGCTTATGAAGTGGAAAGCCACTTGAACATGTGACATGTTTTGCGGACTGGCCCTTTAAGAGGCAGACCCTAGAAGTGGACAAACCCTTGAAGAGGTGACAAATTTAGGGAATTATGTCCTTTAAGAGGTTGACCAGGGTTGTGTACAAACCCTTGAAACAACAGCATTTTAAGTGTACTGGCCCTTTAAGAGGTGGACCTGGGAAGCTTACAGACCTTTAAAATTGGCAATACTTTAAGGTGACTGGCCTATGAAGAGGATGACCATGGAAGTGGACAGTCCTTAAAGATGCATTATTGTGTGTGGGTGGCCTTCTAAGAGACAACCCTGGGAATGGACAGACCTTTGGAAATGTCAATGTGGCTTATGAAGTGGAAAGCCACTTGAACATGTGACATGTTTTGCGGACTGGCCCTTTAAGAGGCAGACCCTAGAAGTGGACAAACCCTTGAAGAGGTGACAAATTTAGGGAATTATGTCCTTTAAGAGGTTGACCAGGGTTGTGTACAAACCCTCAAAACAACAGCATTTTAAGTGTACTGGCCCTTTAAGAGGTGGACCTGGGAAGCTTACGGACCTTTAAAATTGGCAATACTTTAAGGTGACTGGCCTATGAAGAGGATGACCATGGAAGTGGACAGTCCTTAAAGATGCATTATTGTGTGTGGGTGGCCTTCTAAGAGACAACCCTGGGAATGGACAGACCTTTGGAAATGTCAATGTGGCTTATGAAGTGGAAAGCCACTTGAACATGTGACATGTTTTGCGGACTGGCCCTTTAAGAGGCAGACCCTAGAAGTGGACAAACCCTTGAAGAGGTGACAAATTTAGGGAATTATGTCCTTTAAGAGGTTGACCAGGGTTGTGTACAAACCCTTGAAACAACAGCATTTTAAGTGTACTGGCCCTTTAAGAGGTGGACCTGGGAAGCTTACGGACCTTTAAAATTGGCAATACTTTAAGGTGACTGGCCTATGAAGAGGATGACCATGGAAGTGGACAGTCCTTAAGATGCATTATTGTGTGTGGGTGGCCTTCTAAGAGACAACCCTGGGAATGGACAGACCTTTGGAAATGTCAATGTGGCTTATGAAGTGGAAAGCCACTTGAACATGTGACATGTTTTGCGGACTGGCCCTTTAAGAGGCAGACCCTAGAAGTGGACAAACCCTTGAAGAGGTGACAAATTTAGGGAATTATGTCCTTTAAGAGGTTGACCAGGGTTGTGTACAAACCCTCGAAACAACAGCATTTTAAGTGTACTGGCCCTTTAAGAGGTGGACCTGGGAAGCTTACGGACCTTTAAAATTGGCAATACTTTAAGGTGACTGGCCTATGAAGAGGATGACCATGGAAGTGGACAGTCCTTAAAGATGCATTATTGTGTGTGGGTGGCCTTCTACGAGACAACCCTGGGAATGGACAGACCTTTGGAAATGTCAATGTGGCTTATGAAGTGGAAAGCCACTTGAACATGTGACATGTTTTGCGGACTGGCCCTTTAAGAGGCAGACCCTAGAAGTGGACAAACCCTTGAAGAGGTGACAAATTTAGGGAATTATGTCCTTTAAGAGGTTGACCAGGGTTGTGTACAAACCCTCAAAACAACAGCATTTTAAGTATACTGGCCCTTTAAGAGGTGGACCTGGGAAGCTTACGGACCTTTAAAATTGGCAATACTTTAAGGTGACTGGCCTATGAAGAGGATGACCATGGAAGTGGACAGTCCTTAAAGATGCATTATTGTGTGTGGGTGGCCTTCTAAGAGACAACCCTGGGAATGGACAGACCTTTGGAAATGTCAATGTGGCTTATGAAGTGGAAAGCCACTTGAACATGTGACATGTTTTGCGGACTGGCCCTTTAAGAGGCAGACCCTAGAAGTGGACAAACCCTTGAAGAGGTGACAAATTTAGGGAATTATGTCCTTTAAGAGGTTGACCAGGGTTGTGTACAAACCCTCAAAACAACAGCATTTTAAGTGTACTGGCCCTTTAAGAGGTGGACCTGGGAAGCTTACGGACCTTTAAAATTGGCAATACTTTAAGGTGACTGGCCTATGAAGAGGATGACCATGGAAGTGGACAGTCCTTAAAGATGCATTATTGTGTGTGGGTGGCCTTCTAAGAGACAACCCTGGGAATGGACAGACCTTTGGAAATGTCAATGTGGCTTATGAAGTGGAAAGCCACTTGAACATGTGACATGTTTTGCGGACTGGCCCTTTAAGAGGCAGACCCTAGAAGTGGACAAACCCTTGAAGAGGTGACAAATTTAGGGAATTATGTCCTTTAAGAGGTTGACCAGGGTTGTGTACAAACCCTCAAAACAACAGCATTTTAAGTGTACTGGCCCTTTAAGAGGTGGACCTGGGAAGCTTACGGACCTTTAAAATTGGCAATACTTTAAGGTGACTGGCCTATGAAGAGGATGACCATGGAAGTGGACAGTCCTTAAAGATGCATTATTGTGTGTGGGTGGCCTTCTAAGAGACAACCCTGGGAATGGACAGACCTTTGGAAATGTCAATGTGGCTTATGAAGTGGAAATCCACTTGAACATGTGACATGTTTTGATGACTGGCCCTTTAAGAGGCAGACCCTAGATATGGACAAACCCTTGAAGAGGTGACAAATGTAGGGAATTATGTCCTTTAAGAGGTTGACCAGGGTTGTGTACAAACCCTTGAAACAACAGTATTTTAAGTGTACTGGCCCTTTAAGAGGTGGACCTGGGAAGCTTACGGACCTTTAAAATTGGCAATACTTTAAGGTGACTGGCCTATGAAGAGGATGACCATGGAAGTGGACAGTCCTTAAAGATGCATTATTGTGTGTGTGTGGCCTTCTAAGAGACAACCCTGGGAATGGACAGACCTTTGGAAATGTCAATGTGGCTTATGAAGTGGAAAGCCACTTGAACATGTGACATGTTTTGCGGACTGGCCCTTTAAGAGGCAGACCCTAGAAGTGGACAAACCCTTGAAGAGGTGACAAATTTAGGGAATTATGTCCTTTAAGAGGTTGACCAGGGTTGTGTACAAACCCTCAAAACAACAGCATTTTAAGTGTACTGGCCCTTTAAGAGGTGGACCTGGGAAGCTTACGGACCTTTAAAATTGGCAATACTTTAAGGTGACTGGCCTATGAAGAGGATGACCATGGAAGTGGACAGTCCTTAAAGATGCATTATTGTGTGTGGGTGGCCTTCTAAGAGACAACCCTGGGAATGGACAGACCTTTGGAAATGTCAATGTGGCTTATGAAGTGGAAAGCCACTTGAACATGTGACATGTTTTGCGGACTGGCCCTTTAAGAGGCAGACCCTAGAAGTGGACACACCCTTGAAGAGGTGACAAATTTAGGGAATTATGTCCTTTAAGAGGTTGACCAGGGTTGTGTACAAACCCTTGAAACAACAGCATTTTAAGTGTACTGGCCCTTTAAGAGGTGGACCTGGGAAGCTTACAGACCTTTAAAATTGGCAATACTTTAAGGTGACTGGCCTATGAAGAGGATGACCATGGAAGTGGACAGTCCTTAAAGATGCATTATTGTGTGTGGGTGGCCTTCTAAGAGACAACCCTGGGAATGGACAGACCTTTGGAAATGTCAATGTGGCTTATGAAGTGGAAAGCCACTTGAACATGTGACATGTTTTGCGGACTGGCCCTTTAAGAGGCAGACCCTAGAAGTGGACAAACCCTTGAAGAGGTGACAAATTTAGGGAATTATGTCCTTTAAGAGGTTGACCAGGGTTGTGTACAAACCCTCAAAACAACAGCATTTTAAGTGTACTGGCCCTTTAAGAGGTGGACCTGGGAAGCTTACGGACCTTTAAAATTGGCAATACTTTAAGGTGACTGGCCTATGAAGAGGATGACCATGGAAGTGGACAGTCCTTAAAGATGCATTATTGTGTGTGGGTGGCCTTCTAAGAGACAACCCTGGGAATGGACAGACCTTTGGAAATGTCAATGTGGCTTATGAAGTGGAAAGCCACTTGAACATGTGACATGTTTTGCGGACTGGCCCTTTAAGAGGCAGACCCTAGAAGTGGACAAACCCTTGAAGAGGTGACAAATTTAGGGAATTACGTCCTTTAAGAGGTTGACCAGGGTTGTGTACAAACCCTCGAAACAACAGCATTTTAAGTGTACTGGCCCTTTAAGAGGGGGACCTGGGAAGCTTACGGACCTTTAAAATTGGCAATACTTTAAGGTGACTGGCCTATGAAGAGGATGACCATGGAAGTGGACAGTCCTTAAAGATGCATTATTGTGTGTGGGTGGCCTTCTAAGAGACAACCCTGGGAATGGACAGACCTTTGGAAATGTCAATGTGGCTTATGAAGTGGAAATCCACTTGAACATGTGACATGTTTTGATGACTGGCCCTTTAAGAGGCAGACCCTAGATATGGACAAACCCTTGAAGAGGTGACAAATTTAGGGAATTATGTCCTTTAAGAGGTCGACCAGGGTTGTGTACAAACCCTTGAAACAACAGTATTTTAAGTGTACTGGCCCTTTAAGAGGTGGACCTGGGAAGCTTACAGACCTTTAAAATTGGCAATACTTTAAGGTGACTGGCCTATGAAGAGGATGACCATGGAAGTGGACAGTCCTTAAAGATGCATTATTGTGTGTGGGTGGCCTTCTAAGAGACAACCCTGGGAATGGACAGACCTTTGGAAATGTCAATGTGGCTTATGAAGTGGAAAGCCACTTGAACATGTGACATGTTTTGCGGACTGGCCCTTTAAGAGGCAGACCCTAGAAGTGGACAAACCCTTGAAGAGGTGACAAATTTAGGGAATTATGTCCTTTAAGAGGTTGACCAGGGTTGTGTACAAACCCTCGAAACAACAGCATTTTAAGTGTACTGGCCCTTTAAGAGGTGGACCTGGGAAGCTTACGGACCTTTAAAATTGGCAATACTTTAAGGTGACTGGCCTATGAAGAGGATGACCATGGAAGTGGACAGTCCTTAAAGATGCATTATTGTGTGTGGGTGGCCTTCTAAGAGACAACCCTGGGAATGGACAGACCTTTGGAAATGTCAATGTGGCTTATGAAGTGGAAAGCCACTTGAACATGTGACATGTTTTGCGGACTGGCCCTTTAAGAGGTAGACCCTAGAAGTGGACAAACCCTTGAAGAGGTGACAAATTTAGGGAATTATGTCCTTTAAGAGGTTGACCAGGGTTGTGTACAAACCCTCAAAACAACAGCATTTTAAGTGTACTGGCCCTTTAAGAGGTGGACCTGGGAAGCTTACGGACCTTTAAAATTGGCAATACTTTAAGGTGACTGGCCTATGAAGAGGATGACCATGGAAGTGGACAGTCCTTAAAGATGCATTATTGTGTGTGGGTGGCCTTCTAAGAGACAACCCTGGGAATGGACAGACCTTTGGAAATGTCAATGTGGCTTATGAAGTGGAAAGCCACTTGAACATGTGACATGTTTTGCGGACTGGCCCTTTAAGAGGCAGACCCTAGAAGTGGACAAACCCTTGAAGAGGTGACAAATTTAGGGAATTATGTCCTTTAAGAGGTTGACCAGGGTTGTGTACAAACCCTCGAAACAACAGCATTTTAAGTGTACTGGCCCTTTAAGAGGTGGACCTGGGAAGCTTACGGACCTTTAAAATTGGCAATACTTTAAGGTGACTGGCCTATGAAGAGGATGACCATGGAAGTGGACAGTCCTTAAAGATGCATTATTGTGTGTGGGTGGCCTTCTAAGAGACAACCCTGGGAATGGACAGACCTTTGGAAATGTCAATGTGGCTTATGAAGTGGAAAGCCACTTGAACATGTGACATGTTTTGCGGACTGGCCCTTTAAGAGGCAGACCCTAGAAGTGGACAAACCCTTGAAGAGGTGACAAATTTAGAGAATTATGTCCTTTAAGAGGTTGACCAGGGTTGTGTACAAACCCTCAAAACAAGAGCATTTTAAGTGTACTGGCCCTTTAAGAGGTGGACCTGGGAAGCTTACGGACCTTTAAAATTGGCAATACTTTAAGGTGACTGGCCTATGAAGAGGATGACCATGGAAGTGGACAGTCCTTAAAGATGCATTATTGTGTGTGGGTGGCCTTCTAAGAGACAACCCTGGGAATGGACAGACCTTTGGAAATGTCAATGTGGCTTATGAAGTGGAAAGCCACTTGAACATGTGACATGTTTTGCGGACTGGCCCTTTAAGAGGCAGACCCTAGAAGTGGACAAACCCTTGAAGAGGTGACAAATTTAGGGAATTATGTCCTTTAAGAGGTTGACCAGGGTTGTGTACAAACCCTCAAAACAACAGCATTTTAAGTGTACTGGCCCTTTAAGAGGTGGACCTGGGAAGCTTACGGACCTTTAAAATTGGCAATACTTTAAGGTGACTGGCCTATGAAGAGGATGACCATGGAAGTGGACAGTCCTTAAAGATGCATTATTGTGTGTGGGTGGCCTTCTAAGAGACAACCCTGGGAATGGACAGACCTTTGGAAATGTCAATGTGGCTTATGAAGTGGAAATCCACTTGAACATGTGACATGTTTTGATGACTGGCCCTTTAAGAGGCAGACCCTAGATATGGACAAACCCTTGAAGAGGTGACAAATTTAGGGAATTATGTCCTTTAAGAGGTTGACCAGGGTTGTGTACAAACCCTCGAAATAACAGCATTTTAAGTGTACTGGCCCTTTAAGAGGTGGACCTGGGAAGCTTACGGACCTTTAAAATTGGCAATACTTTAAGGTGACTGGCCTATGAAGAGGATGACCATGGAAGTGGACAGTCCTTAAAGATGCATTATTGTGTGTGGGTGGCCTTCTACGAGACAACCCTGGGAATGGACAGACCTTTGGAAATGTCAATGTGGCTTATGAAGTGGAAAGCCACTTGAACATGTGACATGTTTTGCGGACTGGCCCTTTAAGAGGCAGACCCTAGAAGTGGACAAACCCTTGAAGAGGTGACAAATTTAGGGAATTATGTCCTTTAAGAGGTTGACCAGGGTTGTGTACAAACCCTCAAAACAACAGCATTTTAAGTATACTGGCCCTTTAAGAGGTGGACCTGGGAAGCTTACGGACCTTTAAAATTGGCAATACTTTAAGGTGACTGGCCTATGAAGAGGATGACCATGGAAGTGGACAGTCCTTAAAGATGCATTATTGTGTGTGGGTGGCCTTCTAAGAGACAACCCTGGGAATGGACAGACCTTTGGAAATGTCAATGTGGCTTATGAAGTGGAAAGCCACTTGAACATGTGACATGTTTTGCGGACTGGCCCTTTAAGAGGCAGACCCTAGAAGTGGACAAACCCTTGAAGAGGTGACAAATTTAGGGAATTATGTCCTTTAAGAGGTTGACCAGGGTTGTGTACAAACCCTCAAAACAACAGCATTTTAAGTGTACTGGCCCTTTAAGAGGTGGACCTGGGAAGCTTACGGACCTTTAAAATTGGCAATACTTTAAGGTGACTGGCCTATGAAGAGGATGACCATGGAAGTGGACAGTCCTTAAAGATGCATTATTGTGTGTGGGTGGCCTTCTAAGAGACAACCCTGGGAATGGACAGACCTTTGGAAATGTCAATGTGGCTTATGAAGTGGAAAGCCACTTGAACATGTGACATGTTTTGCGGACTGGCCCTTTAAGAGGCAGACCCTAGAAGTGGACAAACCCTTGAAGAGGTGACAAATTTAGGGAATTATGTCCTTTAAGAGGTTGACCAGGGTTGTGTACAAACCCTCAAAACAACAGCATTTTAAGTGTACTGGCCCTTTAAGAGGTGGACCTGGGAAGCTTACGGACCTTTAAAATTGGCAATACTTTAAGGTGACTGGCCTATGAAGAGGATGACCATGGAAGTGGACAGTCCTTAAAGATGCATTATTGTGTGTGGGTGGCCTTCTAAGAGACAACCCTGGGAATGGACAGACCTTTGGAAATGTCAATGTGGCTTATGAAGTGGAAATCCACTTGAACATGTGACATGTTTTGCGGACTGGCCCTTTAAGAGGCAGACCCTAGAAGTGGACAAACCCTTGAAGAGGTGACAAATTTAGGGAATTATGTCCTTTAAGAGGTTGACCAGGGTTGTGTACAAACCCTCAAAACAACAGCATTTTAAGTATACTGGCCCTTTAAGAGGTGGACCTGGGAAGCTTACGGACCTTTAAAATTGGCAATACTTTAAGGTGACTGGCCTATGAAGAGGATGACCATGGAAGTGGACAGTCCTTAAAGATGCATTATTGTGTGTGGGTGGCCTTCTAAGAGACAACCCTGGGAATGGACAGACCTTTGGAAATGTCAATGTGGCTTATGAAGTGGAAAGCCACTTGAACATGTGACATGTTTTGCGGACTGGCCCTTTAAGAGGCAGACCCTAGAAGTGGATAAACCCTTGAAGAGGTGACAAATTTAGGGAATTATGTCCTTTAAGAGGTTGACCAGGGTTGTGTACAAACCCTCAAAACAACAGCATTTTAAGTGTACTGGCCCTTTAAGAGGTGGACCTGGGAAGCTTACGGACCTTTAAAATTGGCAATACTTTAAGGTGACTGGCCTATGAAGAGGATGACCATGGAAGTGGACAGTCCTTAAAGATGCATTATTGTGTGTGGGTGGCCTTCTAAGAGACAACCCTGGGAATGGACAGACCTTTGGAAATGTCAATGTGGCTTATGAAGTGGAAAGCCACTTGAACATGTGACATGTTTTGCGGACTGGCCCTTTAAGAGGCAGACCCTAGAAGTGGACACACCCTTGAAGAGGTGACAAATTTAGGGAATTATGTCCTTTAAGAGGTTGACCAGGGTTGTGTACAAACCCTTGAAACAACAGCATTTTAAGTGTACTGGCCCTTTAAGAGGTGGACCTGGGAAGCTTACAGACCTTTAAAATTGGCAATACTTTAAGGTGACTGGCCTATGAAGAGGATGACCATGGAAGTGGACAGTCCTTAAAGATGCATTATTGTGTGTGGGTGGCCTTCTAAGAGACAACCCTGGGAATGGACAGACCTTTGGAAATGTCAATGTGGCTTATGAAGTGGAAAGGCACTTGAACATGTGACATGTTTTGCGGACTGGCCCTTTAAGAGGCAGACCCTAGAAGTGGACAAACCCTTGAAGAGGTGACAAATTTAGGGAATTATGTCCTTTAAGAGGTTGACCAGGGTTGTGTACAAACCCTCAAAACAACAGCATTTTAAGTGTACTGGCCCTTTAAGAGGTGGACCTGGGAAGCTTACGGACCTTTAAAATTGGCAATACTTTAAGGTGACTGGCCTATGAAGAGGATGACCATGGAAGTGGACAGTCCTTAAAGATGCATTATTGTGTGTGGGTGGCCTTCTAAGAGACAACCCTGGGAATGGACAGACCTTTGGAAATGTCAATGTGGCTTATGAAGTGGAAAGCCACTTGAACATGTGACATGTTTTGCGGACTGGCCCTTTAAGAGGCAGACCCTAGAAGTGGACAAACCCTTGAAGAGGTGACAAATTTAGTGAATTACGTCCTTTAAGAGGTTGACCAGGGTTGTGTACAAACCCTCGAAACAACAGCATTTTAAGTGTACTGGCCCTTTAAGAGGTGGACCTGGGAAGCTTACGGACCTTTAAAATTGGCAATACTTTAAGGTGACTGGCCTATGAAGAGGATGACCATGGAAGTGGACAGTCCTTAAAGATGCATTATTGTGTGTGGGTGGCCTTCTAAGAGACAACCCTGGGAATGGACAGACCTTTGGAAATGTCAATGTGGCTTATGAAGTGGAAATCCACTTGAACATGTGACATGTTTTGATGACTGGCCCTTTAAGAGGCAGACCCTAGATATGGACAAACCCTTGAAGAGGTGACAAATTTAGGGAATTATGTCCTTTAAGAGGTCGACCAGGGTTGTGTACAAACCCTTGAAACAACAGTATTTTAAGTGTACTGGCCCTTTAAGAGGTGGACCTGGGAAGCTTACAGACCTTTAAAATTGGCAATACTTTAAGGTGACTGGCCTATGAAGAGGATGACCATGGAAGTGGACAGTCCTTAAAGATGCATTATTGTGTGTGGGTGGCCTTCTAAGAGACAACCCTGGGAATGGACAGACCTTTGGAAATGTCAATGTGGCTTATGAAGTGGAAAGCCACTTGAACATGTGACATGTTTTGCGGACTGGCCCTTTAAGAGGTAGACCCTAGAAGTGGACAAACCCTTGAAGAGGTGACAAATTTAGGGAATTATGTCCTTTAAGAGGTTGACCAGGGTTGTGTACAAACCCTCAAAACAACAGCATTTTAAGTGTACTGGCCCTTTAAGAGGTGGACCTGGGAAGCTTACGGACCTTTAAAATTGGCAATACTTTAAGGTGACTGGCCTATGAAGAGGATGACCATGGAAGTGGACAGTCCTTAAAGATGCATTATTGTGTGTGGGTGGCCTTCTAAGAGACAACCCTGGGAATGGACAGACCTTTGGAAATGTCAATGTGGCTTATGAAGTGGTAAGCCACTTGAACATGTGACATGTTTTGCGGACTGGCCCTTTAAGAGGCAGACCCTAGAAGTGGACAAACCCTTGAAGAGGTGACAAATTTAGGGAATTATGTCCTTTAAGAGGTTGACCAGGGTTGTGTACAAACCCTCGAAACAACAGCATTTTAAGTGTACTGGCCCTTTAAGAGGTGGACCTGGGAAGCTTACGGACCTTTAAAATTGGCAATACTTTAAGGTGACTGGCCTATGAAGAGGATGACCATGGAAGTGGACAGTCCTTAAAGATGCATTATTGTGTGTGGGTGGCCTTCTAAGAGACAACCCTGGGAATGGACAGACCTTTGGAAATGTCAATGTGGCTTATGAAGTGGAAAGCCACTTGAACATGTGACATGTTTTGCGGACTGGCCCTTTAAGAGGCAGACCCTAGAAGTGGACAAACCCTTGAAGAGGTGACAAATTTAGAGAATTATGTCCTTTAAGAGGTTGACCAGGGTTGTGTACAAACCCTCAAAACAACAGCATTTTAAGTGTACTGGCCCTTTAAGAGGTGGACCTGGGAAGCTTACGGACCTTTAAAATTGGCAATACTTTAAGGTGACTGGCCTATGAAGAGGATGACCATGGAAGTGGACAGTCCTTAAAGATGCATTATTGTGTGTGGGTGGCCTTCTAAGAGACAACCCTGGGAATGGACAGACCTTTGGAAATGTCAATGTGGCTTATGAAGTGGAAAGCCACTTGAACATGTGACATGTTTTGCGGACTGGCCCTTTAAGAGGCAGACCCTAGAAGTGGACAAACCCTTGAAGAGGTGACAAATTTAGGGAATTATGTCCTTTAAGAGGTTGACCAGGGTTGTGTACAAACCCTCAAAACAACAGCATTTTAAGTGTACTGGCCCTTTAAGAGGTGGACCTGGGAAGCTTACGGACCTTTAAAATTGGCAATACTTTAAGGTGACTGGCCTATGAAGAGGATGACCATGGAAGTGGACAGTCCTTAAAGATGCATTATTGTGTGTGGGTGGCCTTCTAAGAGACAACCCTGGGAATGGACAGACCTTTGGAAATGTCAATGTGGCTTATGAAGTGGAAAGCCACTTGAACATGTGACATGTTTTGCGGACTGGCCCTTTAAGAGGCAGACCCTAGAAGTGGACAAACCCTTGAAGAGGTGACAAATTTAGGGAATTATGTCCTTTAAGAGGTTGACCAGGGTTGTGTACAAACCCTCAAAACAACAGCATTTTAAGTATACTGGCCCTTTAAGAGGTGGACCTGGGAAGCTTACGGACCTTTAAAATTGGCAATACTTTAAGGTGACTGGCCTATGAAGAGGATGACCATGGAAGTGGACAGTCCTTAAAGATGCATTATTGTGTGTGGGTGGCCTTCTAAGAGACAACCCTGGGAATGGACAGACCTTTGGAAATGTCAATGTGGCTTATGAAGTGGAAAGCCACTTGAACATGTGACATGTTTTGCGGACTGGCCCTTTAAGAGGCAGACCCTAGAAGTGGACAAACCCTTGAAGAGGTGACAAATTTAGGGAATTATGTCCTTTAAGAGGTTGACCAGGGTTGTGTACAAACCCTCAAAACAACAGCATTTTAAGTGTACTGGCCCTTTAAGAGGTGGACCTGGGAAGCTTACGGACCTTTAAAATTGGCAATACTTTAAGGTGACTGGCCTATGAAGAGGATGACCATGGAAGTGGACAGTCCTTAAAGATGCATTATTGTGTGTGGGTGGCCTTCTAAGAGACAACCCTGGGAATGGACAGACCTTTGGAAATGTCAATGTGGCTTATGAAGTGGAAAGCCACTTGAACATGTGACATGTTTTGCGGACTGGCCCTTTAAGAGGCAGACCCTAGAAGTGGACAAACCCTTGAAGAGGTGACAAATTTAGGGAATTATGTCCTTTAAGAGGTTGACCAGGGTTGTGTACAAACCCTCAAAACAACAGCATTTTAAGTGTACTGGCCCTTTAAGAGGTGGACCTGGGAAGCTTACGGACCTTTAAAATTGGCAATACTTTAAGGTGACTGGCCTATGAAGAGGATGACCATGGAAGTGGACAGTCCTTAAAGATGCATTATTGTGTGTGTGTGGCCTTCTAAGAGACAACCCTGGGAATGGACAGACCTTTGGAAATGTCAATGTGGCTTATGAAGTGGAAAGCCACTTGAACATGTGACATGTTTTGCGGACTGGCCCTTTAAGAGGCAGACCCTAGAAGTGGACAAACCCTTGAAGAGGTGACAAATTTAGGGAATTATGTCCTTTAAGAGGTTGACCAGGGTTGTGTACAAACCCTCAAAACAACAGCATTTTAAGTGTACTGGCCCTTTAAGAGGTGGACCTGGGAAGCTTACGGACCTTTAAAATTGGCAATACTTTAAGGTGACTGGCCTATGAAGAGGATGACCATGGAAGTGGACAGTCCTTAAAGATGCATTATTGTGTGTGGGTGGCCTTCTAAGAGACAACCCTGGGAATGGACAGACCTTTGGAAATGTCAATGTGGCTTATGAAGTGGAAAGCCACTTGAACATGTGACATGTTTTGCGGACTGGCCCTTTAAGAGGCAGACCCTAGAAGTGGACACACCCTTGAAGAGGTGACAAATTTAGGGAATTATGTCCTTTAAGAGGTTGACCAGGGTTGTGTACAAACCCTTGAAACAACAGCATTTTAAGTGTACTGGCCCTTTAAGAGGTGGACCTGGGAAGCTTACAGACCTTTAAAATTGGCAATACTTTAAGGTGACTGGCCTATGAAGAGGATGACCATGGAAGTGGACAGTCCTTAAAGATGCATTATTGTGTGTGGGTGGCCTTCTAAGAGACAACCCTGGGAATGGACAGACCTTTGGAAATGTCAATGTGGCTTATGAAGTGGAAAGCCACTTGAACATGTGACATGTTTTGCGGACTGGCCCTTTAAGAGGCAGACCCTAGAAGTGGACAAACCCTTGAAGAGGTGACAAATTTAGGGAATTATGTCCTTTAAGAGGTTGACCAGGGTTGTGTACAAACCCTCAAAACAACAGCATTTTAAGTGTACTGGCCCTTTAAGAGGGGGACCTGGGAAGCTTACGGACCTTTAAAATTGGCAATACTTTAAGGTGACTGGCCTATGAAGAGGATGACCATGGAAGTGGACAGTCCTTAAAGATGCATTATTGTGTGTGGGTGGCCTTCTAAGAGACAACCCTGGGAATGGACAGACCTTTGGAAATGTCAATGTGGCTTATGAAGTGGAAAGCCACTTGAACATGTGACATGTTTTGCGGACTGGCCCTTTAAGAGGCAGACCCTAGAAGTGGACAAACCCTTGAAGAGGTGACAAATTTAGGGAATTACGTCCTTTAAGAGGTTGACCAGGGTTGTGTACAAACCCTCGAAACAACAGCATTTTAAGTGTACTGGCCCTTTAAGAGGTGGACCTGGGAAGCTTACAGACCTTTAAAATTGGCAATACTTTAAGGTGACTGGCCTATGAAGAGGATGACCATGGAAGTGGACAGTCCTTAAAGATGCATTATTGTGTGTGGGTGGCCTTCTAAGAGACAACCCTGGGAATGGACAGACCTTTGGAAATGTCAATGTGGCTTATGAAGTGGAAATCCACTTGAACATGTGACATGTTTTGATGACTGGCCCTTTAAGAGGCAGACCCTAGATATGGACAAACCCTTGAAGAGGTGACAAATTTAGGGAATTATGTCCTTTAAGAGGTCGACCAGGGTTGTGTACAAACCCTTGAAACAACAGTATTTTAAGTGTACTGGCCCTTTAAGAGGTGGACCTGGGAAGCTTACAGACCTTTAAAATTGGCAATACTTTAAGGTGACTGGCCTATGAAGAGGATGACCATGGAAGTGGACAGTCCTTAAAGATGCATTATTGTGTGTGGGTGGCCTTCTAAGAGACAACCCTGGGAATGGACAGACCTTTGGAAATGTCAATGTGGCTTATGAAGTGGAAAGCCACTTGAACATGTGACATGTTTTGCGGACTGGCCCTTTAAGAGGCAGACCATAGAAGTGGACAAACCCTTGAAGAGGTGACAAATTTAGGGAATTATGTCCTTTAAGAGGTTGACCAGGGTTGTGTACAAACCCTCGAAACAACAGCATTTTAAGTGTACTGGCCCTTTAAGAGGTGGACCTGGGAAGCTTACGGACCTTTAAAATTGGCAATACTTTAAGGTGACTGGCCTATGAAGAGGATGACCATGGAAGTGGACAGTCCTTAAAGATGCATTATTGTGTGTGGGTGGCCTTCTAAGAGACAACCCTGGGAATGGACAGACCTTTGGAAATGTCAATGTGGCTTATGAAGTGGAAAGCCACTTGAACATGTGACATGTTTTGCGGACTGGCCCTTTAAGAGGTAGACCCTAGAAGTGGACAAACCCTTGAAGAGGTGACAAATTTAGGGAATTATGTCCTTTAAGAGGTTGACCAGGGTTGTGTACAAACCCTCAAAACAACAGCATTTTAAGTGTACTGGCCCTTTAAGAGGTGGACCTGGGAAGCTTACGGACCTTTAAAATTGGCAATACTTTAAGGTGACTGGCCTATGAAGAGGATGACCATGGAAGTGGACAGTCCTTAAAGATGCATTATTGTGTGTGGGTGGCCTTCTAAGAGACAACCCTGGGAATGGACAGACCTTTGGAAATGTCAATGTGGCTTATGAAGTGGAAAGCCACTTGAACATGTGACATGTTTTGCGGACTGGCCCTTTAAGAGGCAGACCCTAGAAGTGGACAAACCCTTGAAGAGGTGACAAATTTAGGGAATTATGTCCTTTAAGAGGTTGACCAGGGTTGTGTACAAACCCTCGAAACAACAGCATTTTAAGTGTACTGGCCCTTTAAGAGGTGGACCTGGGAAGCTTACGGACCTTTAAAATTGGCAATACTTTAAGGTGACTGGCCTATGAAGAGGATGACCATGGAAGTGGACAGTCCTTAAAGATGCATTATTGTGTGTGGGTGGCCTTCTAAGAGACAACCCTGGGAATGGACAGACCTTTGGAAATGTCAATGTGGCTTATGAAGTGGAAAGCCACTTGAACATGTGACATGTTTTGCGGACTGGCCCTTTAAGAGGCAGACCCTAGAAGTGGACAAACCCTTGAAGAGGTGACAAATTTAGAGAATTATGTCCTTTAAGAGGTTGACCAGGGTTGTGTACAAACCCTCAAAACAACAGCATTTTAAGTGTACTGGCCCTTTAAGAGGTGGACCTGGGAAGCTTACGGACCTTTAAAATTGGCAATACTTTAAGGTGACTGGCCCATGAAGAGGATGACCATGGAAGTGGACAGTCCTTAAAGATGCATTATTGTGTGTGGGTGGCCTTCTAAGAGACAACCCTGGGAATGGACAGACCTTTGGAAATGTCAATGTGGCTTATGAAGTGGAAAGCCACTTGAACATGTGACATGTTTTGCGGACTGGCCCTTTAAGAGGCAGACCCTAGAAGTGGACAAACCCTTGAAGAGGTGACAAATTTAGGGAATTACGTCCTTTAAGAGGTTGACCAGGGTTGTGTACAAACCCTCAAAACAACAGCATTTTAAGTGTACTGGCCCTTTAAGAGGTGGACCTGGGAAGCTTACGGACCTTTAAAATTGGCAATACTTTAAGGTGACTGGCCTATGAAGAGGATGACCATGGAAGTGGACAGTCCTTAAAGATGCATTATTGTGTGTGGGTGGCCTTCTAAGAGACAACCCTGGGAATGGACAGACCTTTGGAAATGTCAATGTGGCTTATGAAGTGGAAATCCACTTGAACATGTGACATGTTTTGATGACTGGCCCTTTAAGAGGCAGACCCTAGATATGGACAAACCCTTGAAGAGGTGACAAATTTAGGGAATTATGTCCTTTAAGAGGTTGACCAGGGTTGTGTACAAACCCTTGAAACAACAGTATTTTAAGTGTACTGGCCCTTTAAGAGGTGGACCTGGGAAGCTTACGGACCTTTAAAATTGGCAATACTTTAAGGTGACTGGCCTATGAAGAGGATGACCATGGAAGTGGACAGTCCTTAAAGATGCATTATTGTGTGTGTGTGGCCTTCTAAGAGACAACCCTGGGAATGGACAGACCTTTGGAAATGTCAATGTGGCTTATGAAGTGGAAAGCCACTTGAACATGTGACATGTTTTGCGGACTGGCCCTTTAAGAGGCAGACCCTAGAAGTGGACAAACCCTTGAAGAGGTGACAAATTTAGGGAATTATGTCCTTTAAGAGGTTGACCAGGGTTGTGTACAAACCCTCAAAACAACAGCATTTTAAGTGTACTGGCCCTTTAAGAGGTGGACCTGGGAAGCTTACGGACCTTTAAAATTGGCAATACTTTAAGGTGACTGGCCTATGAAGAGGATGACCATGGAAGTGGACAGTCCTTAAAGATGCATTATTGTGTGTGGGTGGCCTTCTAAGAGACAACCCTGGGAATGGACAGACCTTTGGAAATGTCAATGTGGCTTATGAAGTGGAAAGCCACTTGAACATGTGACATGTTTTGCGGACTGGCCCTTTAAGAGGCAGACCCTAGAAGTGGACAAACCCTTGAAGAGGTGACAAATTTAGGGAATTATGTCCTTTAAGAGGTTGACCAGGGTTGTGTAGAAACCCTCGAAACAACAGCATTTTAAGTGTACTGGCCCTTTAAGAGGTGGACCTGGGAAGCTTACAGACCTTTAAAATTGGCAATACTTTAAGGTGACTGGCCTATGAAGAGGATGACCATGGAAGTGGACAGTCCTTAAAGATGCATTATTGTGTGTGGGTGGCCTTCTAAGAGACAACCCTGGGAATGGACAGACCTTTGGAAATGTCAATGTGGCTTATGAAGTGGAAAGCCACTTGAACATGTGACATGTTTTGCGGACTGGCCCTTTAAGAGGCAGACCCTAGAAGTGGACAAACCCTTGAAGAGGTGACAAATTTAGGGAATTATGTCCTTTAAGAGGTTGACCAGGGTTGTGTACAAACCCTCGAAACAACAGCATTTTAAGTGTACTGGCCCTTTAAGAGGTGGACCTGGGAAGCTTACGGACCTTTAAAATTGGCAATACTTTAAGGTGACTGGCCTATGAAGAGGATGACCATGGAAGTGGACAGTCCTTAAAGATGCATTATTGTGTGTGGGTGGCCTTCTAAGAGACAACCCTGGGAATGGACAGACCTTTGGAAATGTCAATGTGGCTTATGAAGTGGAAAGCCACTTGAACATGTGACATGTTTTGCGGACTGGCCCTTTAAGAGGCAGACCCTAGAAGTGGACAAACCCTTGAAGAGGTGACAAATTTAGAGAATTATGTCCTTTAAGAGGTTGACCAGGGTTGTGTACAAACCCTCAAAACAACAGCATTTTAAGTGTACTGGCCCTTTAAGAGGTGGACCTGGGAAGCTTACGGACCTTTAAAATTGGCAATACTTTAAGGTGACTGGCCCATGAAGAGGATGACCATGGAAGTGGACAGTCCTTAAAGATGCATTATTGTGTGTGGGTGGCCTTCTAAGAGACAACCCTGGGAATGGACAGACCTTTGGAAATGTCAATGTGGCTTATGAAGTGGAAAGCCACTTGAACATGTGACATGTTTTGCGGACTGGCCCTTTAAGAGGCAGACCCTAGAAGTGGACAAACCCTTGAAGAGGTGACAAATTTAGGGAATTATGTCCTTTAAGAGGTTGACCAGGGTTGTGTACAAACCCTCAAAACAACAGCATTTTAAGTGTACTGGCCCTTTAAGAGGTGGACCTGGGAAGCTTACGGACCTTTAAAATTGGCAATACTTTAAGGTGACTGGCCTATGAAGAGGATGACCATGGAAGTGGACAGTCCTTAAAGATGCATTATTGTGTGTGGGTGGCCTTCTAAGAGACAACCCTGGGAATGGACAGACCTTTGGAAATGTCAATGTGGCTTATGAAGTGGAAATCCACTTGAACATGTGACATGTTTTGATGACTGGCCCTTTAAGAGGCAGACCCTAGATATGGACAAACCCTTGAAGAGGTGACAAATTTAGGGAATTATGTCCTTTAAGAGGTTGACCAGGGTTGTGTACAAACCCTTGAAACAACAGTATTTTAAGTGTACTGGCCCTTTAAGAGGTGGACCTGGGAAGCTTACGGACCTTTAAAATTGGCAATACTTTAAGGTGACTGGCCTATGAAGAGGATGACCATGGAAGTGGACAGTCCTTAAAGATGCATTATTGTGTGTGTGTGGCCTTCTAAGAGACAACCCTGGGAATGGACAGACCTTTGGAAATGTCAATGTGGCTTATGAAGTGGAAAGCCACTTGAACATGTGACATGTTTTGCGGACTGGCCCTTTAAGAGGCAGACCCTAGAAGTGGACAAACCCTTGAAGAGGTGACAAATTTAGGGAATTATGTCCTTTAAGAGGTTGACCAGGGTTGTGTACAAACCCTCAAAACAACAGCATTTTAAGTGTACTGGCCCTTTAAGAGGTGGACCTGGGAAGCTTACGGACCTTTAAAATTGGCAATACTTTAAGGTGACTGGCCTATGAAGAGGATGACCATGGAAGTGGACAGTCCTTAAAGATGCATTATTGTGTGTGGGTGGCCTTCTAAGAGACAACCCTGGGAATGGACAGACCTTTGGAAATGTCAATGTGGCTTATGAAGTGGAAAGCCACTTGAACATGTGACATGTTTTGCGGACTGGCCCTTTAAGAGGCAGACCCTAGAAGTGGACAAACCCTTGAAGAGGTGACAAATTTAGGGAATTATGTCCTTTAAGAGGTTGACCAGGGTTGTGTAGAAACCCTTGAAACAACAGCATTTTAAGTGTACTGGCCCTTTAAGAGGTGGACCTGGGAAGCTTACAGACCTTTAAAATTGGCAATACTTTAAGGTGACTGGCCTATGAAGAGGATGACCATGGAAGTGGACAGTCCTTAAAGATGCATTATTGTGTGTGGGTGGCCTTCTAAGAGACAACCCTGGGAATGGACAGACCTTTGGAAATGTCAATGTGGCTTATGAAGTGGAAAGCCACTTGAACATGTGACATGTTTTGCGGACTGGCCCTTTAAGAGGCAGACCCTAGAAGTGGACAAACCCTTGAAGAGGTGACAAATTTAGGGAATTATGTCCTTTAAGAGGTTGACCAGGGTTGTGTACAAACCCTCAAAACAACAGCATTTTAAGTGTACTGGCCCTTTAAGAGGGGGACCTGGGAAGCTTACGGACCTTTAAAATTGGCAATACTTTAAGGTGACTGGCCTATGAAGAGGATGACCATGGAAGTGGACAGTCCTTAAAGATGCATTATTGTGTGTGGGTGGCCTTCTAAGAGACAACCCTGGGAATGGACAGACCTTTGGAAATGTCAATGTGGCTTATGAAGTGGAAAGCCACTTGAACATGTGACATGTTTTGCGGACTGGCCCTTTAAGAGGCAGACCCTAGAAGTGGACAAACCCTTGAAGAGGTGACAAATTTAGGGAATTACGTCCTTTAAGAGGTTGACCAGGGTTGTGTACAAACCCTCGAAACAACAGCATTTTAAGTGTACTGGCCCTTTAAGAGGTGGACCTGGGAAGCTTACGGACCTTTAAAATTGGCAATACTTTAAGGTGACTGGCCTATGAAGAGGATGACCATGGAAGTGGACAGTCCTTAAAGATGCATTATTGTGTGTGGGTGGCCTTCTAAGAGACAACCCTGGGAATGGACAGACCTTTGGAAATGTCAATGTGGCTTATGAAGTGGAAAGCCACTTGAACATGTGACATGTTTTGCGGACTGGCCCTTTAAGAGGCAGACCCTAGAAGTGGACAAACCCTTGAAGAGGTGACAAATTTAGGGAATTATGTCCTTTAAGAGGTTGACCAGGGTTGTGTACAAACCCTCGAAACAACAGCATTTTAAGTGTACTGGCCCTTTAAGAGGTGGACCTGGGAAGCTTACGGACCTTTAAAATTGGCAATACTTTAAGGTGACTGGCCTATGAAGAGGATGACCATGGAAGTGGACAGTCCTTAAAGATGCATTATTGTGTGTGGGTGGCCTTCTAAGAGACAACCCTGGGAATGGACAGACCTTTGGAAATGTCAATGTGGCTTATGAAGTGGAAAGCCACTTGAACATGTGACATGTTTTGCGGACTGGCCCTTTAAGAGGTAGACCCTAGAAGTGGACAAACCCTTGAAGAGGTGACAAATTTAGGGAGTTATGTCCTTTAAGAGGTTGACCAGGGTTGTGTACAAACCCTCAAAACAACAGCATTTTAAGTGTACTGGCCCTTTAAGAGGTGGACCTGGGAAGCTTACGGACCTTTAAAATTGGCAATACTTTAAGGTGACTGGCCTATGAAGAGGATGACCATGGAAGTGGACAGTCCTTAAAGATGCATTATTGTGTGTGGGTGGCCTTCTAAGAGACAACCCTGGGAATGGACAGACCTTTGGAAATGTCAATGTGGCTTATGAAGTGGAAAGCCACTTGAACATGTGACATGTTTTGCGGACTGGCCCTTTAAGAGGCAGACCCTAGAAGTGGACAAACCCTTGAAGAGGTGACAAATTTAGGGAATTATGTCCTTTAAGAGGTTGACCAGGGTTGTGTACAAACCCTCAAAACAACAGCATTTTAAGTGTACTGGCCCTTTAAGAGGTGGACCTGGGAAGCTTACGGACCTTTAAAATTGGCAATACTTTAAGGTGACTGGCCTATGAAGAGGATGACCATGGAAGTGGACAGTCCTTAAAGATGCATTATTGTGTGTGGGTGGCCTTCTAAGAGACAACCCTGGGAATGGACAGACCTTTGGAAATGTCAATGTGGCTTATGAAGTGGAAATCCACTTGAACATGTGACATGTTTTGATGACTGGCCCTTTAAGAGGCAGACCCTAGATATGGACAAACCCTTGAAGAGGTGACAAATTTAGGGAATTATGTCCTTTAAGAGGTTGACCAGGGTTGTGTACAAACCCTTGAAACAACAGTATTTTAAGTGTACTGGCCCTTTAAGAGGTGGACCTGGGAAGCTTACGGACCTTTAAAATTGGCAATACTTTAAGGTGACTGGCCTATGAAGAGGATGACCATGGAAGTGGACAGTCCTTAAAGATGCATTATTGTGTGTGTGTGGCCTTCTAAGAGACAACCCTGGGAATGGACAGACCTTTGGAAATGTCAATGTGGCTTATGAAGTGGAAAGCCACTTGAACATGTGACATGTTTTGCGGACTGGCCCTTTAAGAGGCAGACCCTAGAAGTGGACAAACCCTTGAAGAGGTGACAAATTTAGGGAATTATGTCCTTTAAGAGGTTGACCAGGGTTGTGTACAAACCCTCAAAACAACAGCATTTTAAGTGTACTGGCCCTTTAAGAGGTGGACCTGGGAAGCTTACGGACCTTTAAAATTGGCAATACTTTAAGGTGACTGGCCTATGAAGAGGATGACCATGGAAGTGGACAGTCCTTAAAGATGCATTATTGTGTGTGGGTGGCCTTCTAAGAGACAACCCTGGGAATGGACAGACCTTTGGAAATGTCAATGTGGCTTATGAAGTGGAAAGCCACTTGAACATGTGACATGTTTTGCGGACTGGCCCTTTAAGAGGCAGACCCTAGAAGTGGACAAACCCTTGAAGAGGTGACAAATTTAGGGAATTATGTCCTTTAAGAGGTTGACCAGGGTTGTGTAGAAACCCTTGAAACAACAGCATTTTAAGTGTACTGGCCCTTTAAGAGGTGGACCTGGGAAGCTTACAGACCTTTAAAATTGGCAATACTTTAAGGTGACTGGCCTATGAAGAGGATGACCATGGAAGTGGACAGTCCTTAAAGATGCATTATTGTGTGTGGGTGGCCTTCTAAGAGACAACCCTGGGAATGGACAGACCTTTGGAAATGTCAATGTGGCTTATGAAGTGGAAAGCCACTTGAACATGTGACATGTTTTGCGGACTGGCCCTTTAAGAGGCAGACCCTAGAAGTGGACAAACCCTTGAAGAGGTGACAAATTTAGGGAATTATGTCCTTTAAGAGGTTGACCAGGGTTGTGTACAAACCCTCAAAACAACAGCATTTTAAGTGTACTGGCCCTTTAAGAGGGGGACCTGGGAAGCTTACGGACCTTTAAAATTGGCAATACTTTAAGGTGACTGGCCTATGAAGAGGATGACCATGGAAGTGGACAGTCCTTAAAGATGCATTATTGTGTGTGGGTGGCCTTCTAAGAGACAACCCTGGGAATGGACAGACCTTTGGAAATGTCAATGTGGCTTATGAAGTGGAAAGCCACTTGAACATGTGACATGTTTTGCGGACTGGCCCTTTAAGAGGCAGACCCTAGAAGTGGACAAACCCTTGAAGAGGTGACAAATTTAGGGAATTACGTCCTTTAAGAGGTTGACCAGGGTTGTGTACAAACCCTCGAAACAACAGCATTTTAAGTGTACTGGCCCTTTAAGAGGTGGACCTGGGAAGCTTACGGACCTTTAAAATTGGCAATACTTTAAGGTGACTGGCCTATGAAGAGGATGACCATGGAAGTGGACAGTCCTTAAAGATGCATTATTGTGTGTGGGTGGCCTTCTAAGAGACAACCCTGGGAATGGACAGACCTTTGGAAATGTCAATGTGGCTTATGAAGTGGAAAGCCACTTGAACATGTGACATGTTTTGCGGACTGGCCCTTTAAGAGGCAGACCCTAGAAGTGGACAAACCCTTGAAGAGGTGACAAATTTAGGGAATTATGTCCTTTAAGAGGTTGACCAGGGTTGTGTACAAACCCTCGAAACAACAGCATTTTAAGTGTACTGGCCCTTTAAGAGGTGGACCTGGGAAGCTTACGGACCTTTAAAATTGGCAATACTTTAAGGTGACTGGCCTATGAAGAGGATGACCATGGAAGTGGACAGTCCTTAAAGATGCATTATTGTGTGTGGGTGGCCTTCTAAGAGACAACCCTGGGAATGGACAGACCTTTGGAAATGTCAATGTGGCTTATGAAGTGGAAAGCCACTTGAACATGTGACATGTTTTGCGGACTGGCCCTTTAAGAGGTAGACCCTAGAAGTGGACAAACCCTTGAAGAGGTGACAAATTTAGGGAGTTATGTCCTTTAAGAGGTTGACCAGGGTTGTGTACAAACCCTCAAAACAACAGCATTTTAAGTGTACTGGCCCTTTAAGAGGTGGACCTGGGAAGCTTACGGACCTTTAAAATTGGCAATACTTTAAGGTGACTGGCCTATGAAGAGGATGACCATGGAAGTGGACAGTCCTTAAAGATGCATTATTGTGTGTGGGTGGCCTTCTAAGAGACAACCCTGGGAATGGACAGACCTTTGGAAATGTCAATGTGGCTTATGAAGTGGAAAGCCACTTGAACATGTGACATGTTTTGCGGACTGGCCCTTTAAGAGGCAGACCCTAGAAGTGGACAAACCCTTGAAGAGGTGACAAATTTAGGGAATTATGTCCTTTAAGAGGTTGACCAGGGTTGTGTACAAACCCTCGAAACAACAGCATTTTAAGTGTACTGGCCCTTTAAGAGGTGGACCTGGGAAGCTTACGGACCTTTAAAATTGGCAATACTTTAAGGTGACTGGCCTATGAAGAGGATGACCATGGAAGTGGACAGTCCTTAAAGATGCATTATTGTGTGTGGGTGGCCTTCTAAGAGACAACCCTGGGAATGGACAGACCTTTGGAAATGTCAATGTGGCTTATGAAGTGGAAAGCCACTTGAACATGTGACATGTTTTGCGGACTGGCCCTTTAAGAGGCAGACCCTAGAAGTGGACAAACCCTTGAAGAGGTGACAAATTTAGAGAATTATGTCCTTTAAGAGGTTGACCAGGGTTGTGTACAAACCCTCAAAACAACAGCATTTTAAGTGTACTGGCCCTTTAAGAGGTGGACCTGGGAAGCTTACGGACCTTTAAAATTGGCAATACTTTAAGGTGACTGGCCTATGAAGAGGATGACCATGGAAGTGGACAGTCCTTAAAGATGCATTATTGTGTGTGGGTGGCCTTCTAAGAGACAACCCTGGGAATGGACAGACCTTTGGAAATGTCAATGTGGCTTATGAAGTGGAAAGCCACTTGAACATGTGACATGTTTTGCGGACTGGCCCTTTAAGAGGCAGACCCTAGAAGTGGACAAACCCTTGAAGAGGTGACAAATTTAGGGAATTATGTCCTTTAAGAGGTTGACCAGGGTTGTGTACAAACCCTCAAAACAACAGCATTTTAAGTGTACTGGCCCTTTAAGAGGTGGACCTGGGAAGCTTACGGACCTTTAAAATTGGCAATACTTTAAGGTGACTGGCCTATGAAGAGGATGACCATGGAAGTGGACAGTCCTTAAAGATGCATTATTGTGTGTGGGTGGCCTTCTAAGAGACAACCCTGGGAATGGACAGACCTTTGGAAATGTCAATGTGGCTTATGAAGTGGAAATCCACTTGAACATGTGACATGTTTTGATGACTGGCCCTTTAAGAGGCAGACCCTAGATATGGACAAACCCTTGAAGAGGTGACAAATTTAGGGAATTATGTCCTTTAAGAGGTTGACCAGGGTTGTGTACAAACCCTTGAAACAACAGTATTTTAAGTGTACTGGCCCTTTAAGAGGTGGACCTGGGAAGCTTACGGACCTTTAAAATTGGCAATACTTTAAGGTGACTGGCCTATGAAGAGGATGACCATGGAAGTGGACAGTCCTTAAAGATGCATTATTGTGTGTGTGTGGCCTTCTAAGAGACAACCCTGGGAATGGACAGACCTTTGGAAATGTCAATGTGGCTTATGAAGTGGAAAGCCACTTGAACATGTGACATGTTTTGCGGACTGGCCCTTTAAGAGGCAGACCCTAGAAGTGGACAAACCCTTGAAGAGGTGACAAATTTAGGGAATTATGTCCTTTAAGAGGTTGACCAGGGTTGTGTACAAACCCTCAAAACAACAGCATTTTAAGTGTACTGGCCCTTTAAGAGGTGGACCTGGGAAGCTTACGGACCTTTAAAATTGGCAATACTTTAAGGTGACTGGCCTATGAAGAGGATGACCATGGAAGTGGACAGTCCTTAAAGATGCATTATTGTGTGTGGGTGGCCTTCTAAGAGACAACCCTGGGAATGGACAGACCTTTGGAAATGTCAATGTGGCTTATGAAGTGGAAAGCCACTTGAACATGTGACATGTTTTGCGGACTGGCCCTTTAAGAGGCAGACCCTAGAAGTGGACAAACCCTTGAAGAGGTGACAAATTTAGGGAATTATGTCCTTTAAGAGGTTGACCAGGGTTGTGTACAAACCCTCAAAACAACAGCATTTTAAGTGTACTGGCCCTTTAAGAGGTGGACCTGGGAAGCTTACGGACCTTTAAAATTGGCAATACTTTAAGGTGACTGGCCTATGAAGAGGATGACCATGGAAGTGGACAGTCCTTAAAGATGCATTATTGTGTGTGGGTGGCCTTCTAAGAGACAACCCTGGGAATGGACAGACCTTTGGAAATGTCAATGTGGCTTATGAAGTGGAAAGCCACTTGAACATGTGACATGTTTTGCGGACTGGCCCTTTAAGAGGCAGACCCTAGAAGTGGACAAACCCTTGAAGAGGTGACAAATTTAGGGAATTATGTCCTTTAAGAGGTTGACCAGGGTTGTGTACAAACCCTCAAAACAACAGCATTTTAAGTGTACTGGCCCTTTAAGAGGTGGACCTGGGAAGCTAACGGACCTTTAAAATTGGCAATACTTTAAGGTGACTGGCCTATGAAGAGGATGACCATGGAAGTGGACAGTCCTTAAAGATGCATTATTGTGTGTGGGTGGCCTTCTAAGAGACAACCCTGGGAATGGACAGACCTTTGGAAATGTCAATGTGGCTTATGAAGTGGAAAGCCACTTGAACATGTGACATGTTTTGCGGACTGGCCCTTTAAGAGGCAGACCCTAGAAGTGGACAAACCCTTGAAGAGGTGACAAATTTAGGGAATTATGTCCTTTAAGAGGTTGGCCAGGGTTGTGTACAAACCCTCGAAACAACAGCATTTTAAGTGTACTGGCCCTTTAAGAGGTGGACCTGGGAAGCTTACGGACCTTTAAAATTGGCAATACTTTAAGGTGACTGGCCTATGAAGAGGATGACCATGGAAGTGGACAGTCCTTAAAGATGCATTATTGTGTGTGGGTGGCCTTCTAAGAGACAACCCTGGGAATGGACAGACCTTTGGAAATGTCAATGTGGCTTATGAAGTGGAAATCCACTTGAACATGTGACATGTTTTGATGACTGGCCCTTTAAGAGGCAGACCCTAGATATGGACAAACCCTTGAAGAGGTGACAAATTTAGGGAATTATGTCCTTTAAGAGGTTGACCAGGGTTGTGTACAAACCCTTGAAACAACAGTATTTTAAGTGTACTGGCCCTTTAAGAGGTGGACCTGGGAAGCTTACGGACCTTTAAAATTGGCAATACTTTAAGGTGACTGGCCTATGAAGAGGATGACCATGGAAGTGGACAGTCCTTAAAGATGCATTATTGTGTGTGGGTGGCCTTCTAAGAGACAACCCTGGGAATGGACAGACCTTTGGAAATGTCAATGTGGCTTATGAAGTGGAAAGCCACTTGAACATGTGACATGTTTTGCGGACTGGCCCTTTAAGAGGCAGACCCTAGAAGTGGACAAACCCTTGAAGAGGTGACACATTTAGGGAATTATGTCCTTTAAGAGGTTGACCAGGGTTGTGTACAAACCCTTGAAACAACAGCATTTTAAGTGTACTGGCCCTTTAAGAGGTGGACCTGGGAAGCTTACAGACCTTTAAAATTGGCAATACTTTAAGGTGACTGGCCTATGAAGAGGATGACCATGGAAGTGGACAGTCCTTAAAGATGCATTATTGTGTGTGGGTGGCCTTCTAAGAGACAACCCTGGGAATGGACAGACCTTTGGAAATGTCAATGTGGCTTATGAAGTGGAAAGCCACTTGAACATGTGACATGTTTTGCGGACTGGCCCTTTAAGAGGCAGACCCTAGAAGTGGACAAACCCTTGAAGAGGTGACAAATTTAGGGAATTATGTCCTTTAAGAGGTTGACCAGGGTTGTGTACAAACCCTCAAAACAACAGCATTTTAAGTGTACTGGCCCTTTAAGAGGTGGACCTGGGAAGCTTACGGACCTTTAAAATTGGCAATACTTTAAGGTGACTGGCCTATGAAGAGGATGACCATGGAAGTGGACAGTCCTTAAAGATGCATTATTGTGTGTGGGTGGCCTTCTAAGAGACAACCCTGGGAATGGACAGACCTTTGGAAATGTCAATGTGGCTTATGAAGTGGAAAGCCACTTGAACATGTGACATGTTTTGCGGACTGGCCCTTTAAGAGGCAGACCCTAGAAGTGGACAAACCCTTGAAGAGGTGACAAATTTAGGGAATTATGTCCTTTAAGAGGTTGACCAGGGTTGTGTACAAACCCTTGAAACAACAGCATTTTAAGTGTACTGGCCCTTTAAGAGGTGGACCTGGGAAGCTTACGGACCTTTAAAATTGGCAATACTTTAAGGTGACTGGCCTATGAAGAGGATGACCATGGAAGTGGACAGTCCTTAAGATGCATTATTGTGTGTGGGTGGCCTTCTAAGAGACAACCCTGGGAATGGACAGACCTTTGGAAATGTCAATGTGGCTTATGAAGTGGAAAGCCACTTGAACATGTGACATGTTTTGCGGACTGGCCCTTTAAGAGGCAGACCCTAGAAGTGGACAAACCCTTGAAGAGGTGACAAATTTAGGGAATTATGTCCTTTAAGAGGTTGACCAGGGTTGTGTACAAACCCTCGAAACAACAGCATTTTAAGTGTACTGGCCCTTTAAGAGGTGGACCTGGGAAGCTTACGGACCTTTAAAATTGGCAATACTTTAAGGTGACTGGCCTATGAAGAGGATGACCATGGAAGTGGACAGTCCTTAAAGATGCATTATTGTGTGTGGGTGGCCTTCTACGAGACAACCCTGGGAATGGACAGACCTTTGGAAATGTCAATGTGGCTTATGAAGTGGAAAGCCACTTGAACATGTGACATGTTTTGCGGACTGGCCCTTTAAGAGGCAGACCCTAGAAGTGGACAAACCCTTGAAGAGGTAACAAATTTAGGGAATTATGTCCTTTAAGAGGTTGACCAGGGTTGTGTACAAACCCTCAAAACAACAGCATTTTAAGTATACTGGCCCTTTAAGAGGTGGACCTGGGAAGCTTACGGACCTTTAAAATTGGCAATACTTTAAGGTGACTGGCCTATGAAGAGGATGACCATGGAAGTGGACAGTCCTTAAAGATGCATTATTGTGTGTGGGTGGCCTTCTAAGAGACAACCCTGGGAATGGACAGACCTTTGGAAATGTCAATGTGGCTTATGAAGTGGAAAGCCACTTGAACATGTGACATGTTTTGCGGACTGGCCCTTTAAGAGGCAGACCCTAGAAGTGGACAAACCCTTGAAGAGGTGACAAATTTAGGGAATTATGTCCTTTAAGAGGTTGACCAGGGTTGTGTACAAACCCTCAAAACAACAGCATTTTAAGTGTACTGGCCCTTTAAGAGGTGGACCTGGGAAGCTTACGGACCTTTAAAATTGGCAATACTTTAAGGTGACTGGCCTATGAAGAGGATGACCATGGAAGTGGACAGTCCTTAAAGATGCATTATTGTGTGTGGGTGGCCTTCTAAGAGACAACCCTGGGAATGGACAGACCTTTGGAAATGTCAATGTGGCTTATGAAGTGGAAAGCGACTTGAACATGTGACATGTTTTGCGGACTGGCCCTTTAAGAGGCAGACCCTAGAAGTGGACAAACCCTTGAAGAGGTGACAAATTTAGGGAATTATGTCCTTTAAGAGGTTGACCAGGGTTGTGTACAAACCCTCAAAACAACAGCATTTTAAGTGTACTGGCCCTTTAAGAGGTGGACCTGGGAAGCTTACGGACCTTTAAAATTGGCAATACTTTAAGGTGACTGGCCTATGAAGAGGATGACCATGGAAGTGGACAGTCCTTAAAGATGCATTATTGTGTGTGGGTGGCCTTCTAAGAGACAACCCTGGGAATGGACAGACCTTTGGAAATGTCAATGTGGCTTATGAAGTGGAAATCCACTTGAACATGTGACATGTTTTGATGACTGGCCCTTTAAGAGGCAGACCCTAGATATGGACAAACCCTTGAAGAGGTGACAAATTTAGGGAATTATGTGCTTTAAGAGGTTGACCAGGGTTGTGTACAAACCCTTGAAACAACAGTATTTTAAGTGTACTGGCCCTTTAAGAGGTGGACCTGGGAAGCTTACGGACCTTTAAAATTGGCAATACTTTAAGGTGACTGGCCTATGAAGAGGATGACCATGGAAGTGGACAGTCCTTAAAGATGCATTATTGTGTGTGTGTGGCCTTCTAAGAGACAACCCTGGGAATGGACAGACCTTTGGAAATGTCAATGTGGCTTATGAAGTGGAAAGCCACTTGAACATGTGACATGTTTTGCGGACTGGCCCTTTAAGAGGCAGACCCTAGAAGTGGACAAACCCTTGAAGAGGTGACAAATTTAGGGAATTATGTCCTTTAAGAGGTTGACCAGGGTTGTGTACAAACCCTCAAAACAACAGCATTTTAAGTGTACTGGCCCTTTAAGAGGTGGACCTGGGAAGCTTACGGACCTTTAAAATTGGCAATACTTTAAGGTGACTGGCCTATGAAGAGGATGACCATGGAAGTGGACAGTCCTTAAAGATGCATTATTGTGTGTGGGTGGCCTTCTAAGAGACAACCCTGGGAATGGACAGACCTTTGGAAATGTCAATGTGGCTTATGAAGTGGAAAGCCACTTGAACATGTGACATGTTTTGCGGACTGGCCCTTTAAGAGGCAGACCCTAGAAGTGGACACACCCTTGAAGAGGTGACAAATTTAGGGAATTATGTCCTTTAAGAGGTTGACCAGGGTTGTGTACAAACCCTTGAAACAACAGCATTTTAAGTGTACTGGCCCTTTAAGAGGTGGACCTGGGAAGCTTACAGACCTTTAAAATTGGCAATACTTTAAGGTGACTGGCCTATGAAGAGGATGACCATGGAAGTGGACAGTCCTTAAAGATGCATTATTGTGTGTGGGTGGCCTTCTAAGAGACAACCCTGGGAATGGACAGACCTTTGGAAATGTCAATGTGGCTTATGAAGTGGAAAGCCACTTGAACATGTGACATGTTTTGCGGACTGGCCCTTTAAGAGGCAGACCCTAGAAGTGGACAAACCCTTGAAGAGGTGACAAATTTAGGGAATTATGTCCTTTAAGAGGTTGACCAGGGTTGTGTACAAACCCTCAAAACAACAGCATTTTAAGTGTACTGGCCCTTTAAGAGGTGGACCTGGGAAGCTAACGGACCTTTAAAATTGGCAATACTTTAAGGTGACTGGCCTATGAAGAGGATGACCATGGAAGTGGACAGTCCTTAAAGATGCATTATTGTGTGTGGGTGGCCTTCTAAGAGACAACCCTGGGAATGGACAGACCTTTGGAAATGTCAATGTGGCTTATGAAGTGGAAAGCCACTTGAACATGTGACATGTTTTGCGGACTGGCCCTTTAAGAGGCAGACCCTAGAAGTGGACAAACCCTTGAAGAGGTGACAAATTTAGGGAATTATGTCCTTTAAGAGGTTGACCAGGGTTGTGTACAAACCCTTGAAACAACAGCATTTTAAGTGTACTGGCCCTTTAAGAGGTGGACCTGGGAAGCTTACGGACCTTTAAAATTGGCAATACTTTAAGGTGACTGGCCTATGAAGAGGATGACCATGGAAGTGGACAGTCCTTAAGATGCATTATTGTGTGTGGGTGGCCTTCTAAGAGACAACCCTGGGAATGGACAGACCTTTGGAAATGTCAATGTGGCTTATGAAGTGGAAAGCCACTTGAACATGTGACATGTTTTGCGGACTGGCCCTTTAAGAGGCAGACCCTAGAAGTGGACAAACCCTTGAAGAGGTGACAAATTTAGGGAATTATGTCCTTTAAGAGGTTGACCAGGGTTGTGTACAAACCCTCGAAACAACAGCATTTTAAGTGTACTGGCCCTTTAAGAGGTGGACCTGGGAAGCTTACGGACCTTTAAAATTGGCAATACTTTAAGGTGACTGGCCTATGAAGAGGATGACCATGGAAGTGGACAGTCCTTAAAGATGCATTATTGTGTGTGGGTGGCCTTCTAAGAGACAACCCTGGGAATGGACAGACCTTTGGAAATGTCAATGTGGCTTATGAAGTGGAAAGCCACTTGAACATGTGACATGTTTTGCGGACTGGCCCTTTAAGAGGCAGACCCTAGAAGTGGACAAACCCTTGAAGAGGTGACAAATTTAGGGAATTATGTCCTTTAAGAGGTTGACCAGGGTTGTGTACAAACCCTCGAAACAACAGCATTTTAAGTGTACTGGCCCTTTAAGAGGTGGACCTGGGAAGCTTATGGACCATTAAAATTGGCAATACTTTAAGGTGACTGGCCTATGAAGAGGATGACCATGGAAGTGGACAGTCCTTAAAGATGCATTATTGTGTGTGGGTGGCCTTCTAAGAGACAACCCTGGGAATGGACAGACCTTTGGAAATGTCAATGTGGCTTATGAAGTGGAAATCCACTTGAACATGTGACATGTTTTGATGACTGGCCCTTTAAGAGGCAGACCCTAGATGTGGACAAACCCTTGAAGAGGTGACAAATTTAGGGAATTATGTCCTTTAAGAGGTTGACCAGGGTTGTGTACAAACCCTTGAAACAACAGCATTTTAAGTGTACTGGCCCTTTAAGAGGTGGACCTGGGAAGCTTACGGACCTTTAAAATTGGCAATACTTTAAGGTGACTGGCCTATGAAGAGGATGACCATGGAAGTGGACAGTCCTTAAAGATGCATTATTGTGTGTGGGTGGCCTTCTAAGAGACAACCCTGGGAATGGACAGACCTTTGGAAATGTCAATGTGGCTTATGAAGTGGAAAGCCACTTGAACATGTGACATGTTTTGATGACTGGCCCTTTAAGAGGCAGACCCTAGAAGTGGACAAACCCTTGAAGAGGTGACAAATTTAGGGAATTATGTCCTTTAAGAGGTTGACCAGGGTTGTGTACAAACCCTTGAAACAACAGCATTTTAAGTGTACTGGCCCTTTAAGAGGTGGACCTGGGAAGCTTACAGACCTTTAAAATTGGCAATACTTTAAGGTGACTGGCCTATGAAGAGGATGACCATGGAAGTGGACAGTCCTTAAAGATGCATTATTGTGTGTGGGTGGCCTTCTAAGAGACAACCCTGGGAATGGACAGACCTTTGGAAATGTCAATGTGGCTTATGAAGTGGAAAGCCACTTGAACATGTGACATGTTTTGCGGACTGGCCCTTTAAGAGGCAGACCCTAGAAGTGGACAAACCCTTGAAGAGGTGACAAATTTAGGGAATTATGTCCTTTAAGAGGTTGACCAGGGTTGTGTACAAACCCTCGAAACAACAGCATTTTAAGTGTACTGGCCCTTTAAGAGGTGGACCTGGGAAGCTAACGGACCTTTAAAATTGGCAATACTTTAAGGTGACTGGCCTATGAAGAGGATGACCATGGAAGTGGACAGTCCTTAAAGATGCATTATTGTGTGTGGGTGGCCTTCTTAGAGACAACCCTGGGAATGGACAGACCTTTGGAAATGTCAATGTGGCTTATGAAGTGGAAAGCCACTTGAACATGTGACATGTTTTGCGGACTGGCCCTTTAAGAGGCAGACCCTAGAAGTGGACAAACCCTTGAAGAGGTGACAAATTTAGGGAATTATGTCCTTTAAGAGGTTGACCAGGGTTGTGTACAAACCCTCGAAACAACAGCATTTTAAGTGTACTGGCCCTTTAAGAGGTGGACCTGGGAAGCTTACGGACCTTTAAAATTGGCAATACTTTAAGGTGACTGGCCTATGAAGAGGATGACCATGGAAGTGGACAGTCCTTAAAGATGCATTATTGTGTGTGGGTGGCCTTCTACGAGACAACCCTGGGAATGGACAGACCTTTGGAAATGTCAATGTGGCTTATGAAGTGGAAAGCCACTTGAACATGTGACATGTTTTGCGGACTGGCCCTTTAAGAGGCAGACCCTAGAAGTGGACAAACCCTTGAAGAGGTGACAAATTTAGGGAATTATGTCCTTTAAGAGGTTGACCAGGGTTGTGTACAAACCCTCAAAACAACAGCATTTTAAGTATACTGGCCCTTTAAGAGGTGGACCTGGGAAGCTTACGGACCTTTAAAATTGGCAATACTTTAAGGTGACTGGCCTATGAAGAGGATGACCATGGAAGTGGACAGTCCTTAAAGATGCATTATTGTGTGTGGGTGGCCTTCTAAGAGACAACCCTGGGAATGGACAGACCTTTGGAAATGTCAATGTGGCTTATGAAGTGGAAAGCCACTTGAACATGTGACATGTTTTGCGGACTGGCCCTTTAAGAGGCAGACCCTAGAAGTGGACAAACCCTTGAAGAGGTGACAAATTTAGAGAATTATGTCCTTTAAGAGGTTGACCAGGGTTGTGTACAAACCCTCAAAACAACAGCATTTTAAGTGTACTGGCCCTTTAAGAGGTGGACCTGGGAAGCTTACGGACCTTTAAAATTGGCAATACTTTAAGGTGACTGGCCTATGAAGAGGATGACCATGGAAGTGGACAGTCCTTAAAGATGCATTATTGTGTGTGGGTGGCCTTCTAAGAGACAACCCTGGGAATGGACAGACCTTTGGAAATGTCAATGTGGCTTATGAAGTGGAAAGCCACTTGAACATGTGACATGTTTTGCGGACTGGCCCTTTAAGAGGCAGACCCTAGAAGTGGACAAACCCTTGAAGAGGTGACAAATTTAGGGAATTATGTCCTTTAAGAGGTTGACCAGGGTTGTGTACAAACCCTCAAAACAACAGCATTTTAAGTGTACTGGCCCTTTAAGAGGTGGACCTGGGAAGCTTACGGACCTTTAAAATTGGCAATACTTTAAGGTGACTGGCCTATGAAGAGGATGACCATGGAAGTGGACAGTCCTTAAAGATGCATTATTGTGTGTGGGTGGCCTTCTAAGAGACAACCCTGGGAATGGACAGACCTTTGGGAATGTCAATGTGGCTTATGAAGTGGAAATCCACTTGAACATGTGACATGTTTTGATGACTGGCCCTTTAAGAGGCAGACCCTAGATATGGACAAACCCTTGAAGAGGTGACAAATTTAGGGAATTATGTCCTTTAAGAGGTTGACCAGGGTTGTGTACAAACCCTTGAAACAACAGTATTTTAAGTGTACTGGCCCTTTAAGAGGTGGACCTGGGAAGCTTACGGACCTTTAAAATTGGCAATACTTTAAGGTGACTGGCCTATGAAGAGGATGACCATGGAAGTGGACAGTCCTTAAAGATGCATTATTGTGTGTGTGTGGCCTTCTAAGAGACAACCCTGGGAATGGACAGACCTTTGGAAATGTCAATGTGGCTTATGAAGTGGAAAGCCACTTGAACATGTGACATGTTTTGCGGACTGGCCCTTTAAGAGGCAGACCCTAGAAGTGGACAAACCCTTGAAGAGGTGACAAATTTAGGGAATTATGTCCTTTAAGAGGTTGACCAGGGTTGTGTACAAACCCTCAAAACAACAGCATTTTAAGTGTACTGGCCCTTTAAGAGGTGGACCTGGGAAGCTTACGGACCTTTAAAATTGGCAATACTTTAAGGTGACTGGCCTATGAAGAGGATGACCATGGAAGTGGACAGTCCTTAAAGATGCATTATTGTGTGTGGGTGGCCTTCTAAGAGACAACCCTGGGAATGGACAGACCTTTGGAAATGTCAATGTGGCTTATGAAGTGGAAAGCCACTTGAACATGTGACATGTTTTGCGGACTGGCCCTTTAAGAGGCAGACCCTAGAAGTGGACAAACCCTTGAAGAGGTGACAAATTTAGGGAATTATGTCCTTTAAGAGGTTGACCAGGGTTGTGTACAAACCCTTGAAACAACAGCATTTTAAGTGTACTGGCCCTTTAAGAGGTGGACCTGGGAAGCTTACAGACCTTTAAAATTGGCAATACTTTAAGGTGACTGGCCTATGAAGAGGATGACCATGGAAGTGGACAGTCCTTAAAGATGCATTATTGTGTGTGGGTGGCCTTCTAAGAGACAACCCTGGGAATGGACAGACCTTTGGAAATGTCAATGTGGCTTATGAAGTGGAAAGCCACTTGAACATGTGACATGTTTTGCGGACTGGCCCTTTAAGAGGCAGACCCTAGAAGTGGACAAACCCTTGAAGAGGTGACAAATTTAGGGAATTATGTCCTTTAAGAGGTTGACCAGGGTTGTGTACAAACCCTCAAAACAACAGCATTTTAAGTGTACTGGCCCTTTAAGAGGTGGACCTGGGAAGCTTACGGACCTTTAAAATTGGCAATACTTTAAGGTGACTGGCCTATGAAGAGGATGACCATGGAAGTGGACAGTCCTTAAAGATGCATTATTGTGTGTGGGTGGCCTTCTAAGAGACAACCCTGGGAATGGACAGACCTTTGGAAATGTCAATGTGGCTTATGAAGTGGAAAGCCACTTGAACATGTGACATGTTTTGCGGACTGGCCCTTTAAGAGGCAGACCCTAGAAGTGGACAAACCCTTGAAGAGGTGACAAATTTAGGGAATTATGTCCTTTAAGAGGTTGACCAGGGTTGTGTACAAACCCTTGAAACAACAGCATTTTAAGTGTACTGGCCCTTTAAGAGGTGGACCTGGGAAGCTTACGGACCTTTAAAATTGGCAATACTTTAAGGTGACTGGCCTATGAAGAGGATGACCATGGAAGTGGACAGTCCTTAAGATGCATTATTGTGTGTGGGTGGCCTTCTAAGAGACAACCCTGGGAATGGACAGACCTTTGGAAATGTCAATGTGGCTTATGAAGTGGAAAGCCACTTGAACATGTGACATGTTTTGCGGACTGGCCCTTTAAGAGGCAGACCCTAGAAGTGGACAAACCCTTGAAGAGGTGACAAATTTAGGGAATTATGTCCTTTAAGAGGTTGACCAGGGTTGTGTACAAACCCTCGAAACAACAGCATTTTAAGTGTACTGGCCCTTTAAGAGGTGGACCTGGGAAGCTTACGGACCTTTAAAATTGGCAATACTTTAAGGTGACTGGCCTATGAAGAGGATGACCATGGAAGTGGACAGTCCTTAAAGATGCATTATTGTGTGTGGGTGGCCTTCTACGAGACAACCCTGGGAATGGACAGACCTTTGGAAATGTCAATGTGGCTTATGAAGTGGAAAGCCACTTGAACATGTGACATGTTTTGCGGACTGGCCCTTTAAGAGGCAGACCCTAGAAGTGGACAAACCCTTGAAGAGGTGACAAATTTAGGGAATTATGTCCTTTAAGAGGTTGACCAGGGTTGTGTACAAACCCTCGAAACAACAGCATTTTAAGTGTACTGGCCCTTTAAGAGGTGGACCTGGGAAGCTTACGGACCTTTAAAATTGGCAATACTTTAAGGTGACTGGCCTATGAAGAGGATGACCATGGAAGTGGACAGTCCTTAAAGATGCATTATTGTGTGTGGGTGGCCTTCTAAGAGACAACCCTGGGAATGGACAGACCTTTGGAAATGTCAATGTGGCTTATGAAGTGGAAAGCCACTTGAACATGTGACATGTTTTGCGGACTGGCCCTTTAAGAGGCAGACCCTAGAAGTGGACAAACCCTTGAAGAGGTGACAAATTTAGGGAATTATGTCCTTTAAGAGGTTGACCAGGGTTGTGTACAAACCCTCAAAACAACAGCATTTTAAGTGTACTGGCCCTTTAAGAGGTGGACCTGGGAAGCTTACGGACCTTTAAAATTGGCAATACTTTAAGGTGACTGGCCTATGAAGAGGATGACCATGGAAGTGGACAGTCCTTAAAGATGCATTATTGTGTGTGGGTGGCCTTCTAAGAGACAACCCTGGGAATGGACAGACCTTTGGAAATGTCAATGTGGCTTATGAAGTGGAAAGCCACTTGAACATGTGACATGTTTTGCGGACTGGCCCTTTAAGAGGCAGACCCTAGAAGTGGACAAACCCTTGAAGAGGTGACAAATTTAGGGAATTATGTCCTTTAAGAGGTTGACCAGGGTTGTGTACAAACCCTCAAAACAACAGCATTTTAAGTGTACTGGCCCTTTAAGAGGTGGACCTGGGAAGCTTACGGACCTTTAAAATTGGCAATACTTTAAGGTGACTGGCCTATGAAGAGGATGACCATGGAAGTGGACAGTCCTTAAAGATGCATTATTGTGTGTGGGTGGCCTTCTAAGAGACAACCCTGGGAATGGACAGACCTTTGGAAATGTCAATGTGGCTTATGAAGTGGAAATCCACTTGAACATGTGACATGTTTTGATGACTGGCCCTTTAAGAGGCAGACCCTAGATATGGACAAACCCTTGAAGAGGTGACAAATTTAGGGAATTATGTCCTTTAAGAGGTTGACCAGGGTTGTGTACAAACCCTTGAAACAACAGTATTTTAAGTGTACTGGCCCTTTAAGAGGTGGACCTGGGAAGCTTACGGACCTTTAAAATTGGCAATACTTTAAGGTGACTGGCCTATGAAGAGGATGACCATGGAAGTGGACAGTCCTTAAAGATGCATTATTGTGTGTGTGTGGCCTTCTAAGAGACAACCCTGGGAATGGACAGACCTTTGGAAATGTCAATGTGGCTTATGAAGTGGAAAGCCACTTGAACATGTGACATGTTTTGCGGACTGGCCCTTTAAGAGGCAGACCCTAGAAGTGGACAAACCCTTGAAGAGGTGACAAATTTAGGGAATTATGTCCTTTAAGAGGTTGACCAGGGTTGTGTACAAACCCTCAAAACAACAGCATTTTAAGTGTACTGGCCCTTTAAGAGGTGGACCTGGGAAGCTAACGGACCTTTAAAATTGGCAATACTTTAAGGTGACTGGCCTATGAAGAGGATGACCATGGAAGTGGACAGTCCTTAAAGATGCATTATTGTGTGTGGGTGGCCTTCTAAGAGACAACCCTGGGAATGGACAGACCTTTGGAAATGTCAATGTGGCTTATGAAGTGGAAAGCCACTTGAACATGTGACATGTTTTGCGGACTGGCCCTTTAAGAGGCAGACCCTAGAAGTGGACAAACCCTTGAAGAGGTGACAAATTTAGGGAATTATGTCCTTTAAGAGGTTGACCAGGGTTGTGTACAAACCCTTGAAACAACAGCATTTTAAGTGTACTGGCCCTTTAAGAGGTGGACCTGGGAAGCTTACGGACCTTTAAAATTGGCAATACTTTAAGGTGACTGGCCTATGAAGAGGATGACCATGGAAGTGGACAGTCCTTAAGATGCATTATTGTGTGTGGGTGGCCTTCTAAGAGACAACCCTGGGAATGGACAGACCTTTGGAAATGTCAATGTGGCTTATGAAGTGGAAAGCCACTTGAACATGTGACATGTTTTGCGGACTGGCCCTTTAAGAGGCAGACCCTAGAAGTGGACAAACCCTTGAAGAGGTGACAAATTTAGGGAATTATGTCCTTTAAGAGGTTGACCAGGGTTGTGTACAAACCCTCGAAACAACAGCATTTTAAGTGTACTGGCCCTTTAAGAGGTGGACCTGGGAAGCTTACGGACCTTTAAAATTGGCAATACTTTAAGGTGACTGGCCTATGAAGAGGATGACCATGGAAGTGGACAGTCCTTAAAGATGCATTATTGTGTGTGGGTGGCCTTCTACGAGACAACCCTGGGAATGGACAGACCTTTGGAAATGTCAATGTGGCTTATGAAGTGGAAAGCCACTTGAACATGTGACATGTTTTGCGGACTGGCCCTTTAAGAGGCAGACCCTAGAAGTGGACAAACCCTTGAAGAGGTGACAAATTTAGGGAATTATGTCCTTTAAGAGGTTGACCAGGGTTGTGTACAAACCCTCGAAACAACAGCATTTTAAGTGTACTGGCCCTTTAAGAGGTGGACCTGGGAAGCTTATGGACCATTAAAATTGGCAATACTTTAAGGTGACTGGCCTATGAAGAGGATGACCATGGAAGTGGACAGTCCTTAAAGATGCATTATTGTGTGTGGGTGGCCTTCTAAGAGACAACCCTGGGAATGGACAGACCTTTGGAAATGTCAATGTGGCTTATGAAGTGGAAATCCACTTGAACATGTGACATGTTTTGATGACTGGCCCTTTAAGAGGCAGACCCTAGATGTGGACAAACCCTTGAAGAGGTGACAAATTTAGGGAATTATGTCCTTTAAGAGGTTGACCAGGGTTGTGTACAAACCCTTGAAACAACAGCATTTTAAGTGTACTGGCCCTTTAAGAGGTGGACCTGGGAAGCTTACGGACCTTTGAAATTGGCAATACTTTAAGGTGACTGGCCTATGAAGAGGATGACCATGGAAGTGGACAGTCCTTAAAGATGCATTATTGTGTGTGGGTGGCCTTCTAAGAGACAACCCTGGGAATGGACAGACCTTTGGAAATGTCAATGTGGCTTATGAAGTGGAAAGCCACTTGAACATGTGACATGTTTTGATGACTGGCCCTTTAAGAGGCAGACCCTAGAAGTGGACAAACCCTTGAAGAGGTGACAAATTTAGGGAATTATGTCCTTTAAGAGGTTGACCAGGGTTGTGTACAAACCCTTGAAACAACAGCATTTTAAGTGTACTGGCCCTTTAAGAGGTGGACCTGGGAAGCTTACAGACCTTTAAAATTGGCAATACTTTAAGGTGACTGGCCTATGAAGAGGATGACCATGGAAGTGGACAGTCCTTAAAGATGCATTATTGTGTGTGGGTGGCCTTCTAAGAGACAACCCTGGGAATGGACAGACCTTTGGAAATGTCAATGTGGCTTATGAAGTGGAAAGCCACTTGAACATGTGACATGTTTTGCGGACTGGCCCTTTAAGAGGCAGACCCTAGAAGTGGACAAACCCTTGAAGAGGTGACAAATTTAGGGAATTATGTCCTTTAAGAGGTTGACCAGGGTTGTGTACAAACCCTCGAAACAACAGCATTTTAAGTGTACTGGCCCTTTAAGAGGTGGACCTGGGAAGCTAACGGACCTTTAAAATTGGCAATACTTTAAGGTGACTGGCCTATGAAGAGGATGACCATGGAAGTGGACAGTCCTTAAAGATGCATTATTGTGTGTGGGTGGCCTTCTAAGAGACAACCCTGGGAATGGACAGACCTTTGGAAATGTCAATGTGGCTTATGAAGTGGAAAGCCACTTGAACATGTGACATGTTTTGCGGACTGGCCCTTTAAGAGGCAGACCCTAGAAGTGGACAAACCCTTGAAGAGGTGACAAATTTAGGGAATTATGTCCTTTAAGAGGTTGACCAGGGTTGTGTACAAACCCTCGAAACAACAGCATTTTAAGTGTACTGGCCCTTTAAGAGGTGGACCTGGGAAGCTTACGGACCTTTAAAATTGGCAATACTTTAAGGTGACTGGCCTATGAAGAGGATGACCATGGAAGTGGACAGTCCTTAAAGATGCATTATTGTGTGTGGGTGGCCTTCTACGAGACAACCCTGGGAATGGACAGACCTTTGGAAATGTCAATGTGGCTTATGAAGTGGAAAGCCACTTGAACATGTGACATGTTTTGCGGACTGGCCCTTTAAGAGGCAGACCCTAGAAGTGGACAAACCCTTGAAGAGGTGACAAATTTAGGGAATTATGTCCTTTAAGAGGTTGACCAGGGTTGTGTACAAACCCTCAAAACAACAGCATTTTAAGTATACTGGCCCTTTAAGAGGTGGACCTGGGAAGCTTACGGACCTTTAAAATTGGCAATACTTTAAGGTGACTGGCCTATGAAGAGGATGACCATGGAAGTGGACAGTCCTTAAAGATGCATTATTGTGTGTGGGTGGCCTTCTAAGAGACAACCCTGGGAATGGACAGACCTTTGGAAATGTCAATGTGGCTTATGAAGTGGAAAGCCACTTGAACATGTGACATGTTTTGCGGACTGGCCCTTTAAGAGGCAGACCCTAGAAGTGGACAAACCCTTGAAGAGGTGACAAATTTAGAGAATTATGTCCTTTAAGAGGTTGACCAGGGTTGTGTACAAACCCTCAAAACAACAGCATTTTAAGTGTACTGGCCCTTTAAGAGGTGGACCTGGGAAGCTTACGGACCTTTAAAATTGGCAATACTTTAAGGTGACTGGCCTATGAAGAGGATGACCATGGAAGTGGACAGTCCTTAAAGATGCATTATTGTGTGTGGGTGGCCTTCTAAGAGACAACCCTGGGAATGGACAGACCTTTGGAAATGTCAATGTGGCTTATGAAGTGGAAAGCCACTTGAACATGTGACATGTTTTGCGGACTGGCCCTTTAAGAGGCAGACCCTAGAAGTGGACAAACCCTTGAAGAGGTGACAAATTTAGGGAATTATGTCCTTTAAGAGGTTGACCAGGGTTGTGTACAAACCCTCAAAACAACAGCATTTTAAGTGTACTGGCCCTTTAAGAGGTGGACCTGGGAAGCTTACGGACCTTTAAAATTGGCAATACTTTAAGGTGACTGGCCTATGAAGAGGATGACCATGGAAGTGGACAGTCCTTAAAGATGCATTATTGTGTGTGGGTGGCCTTCTAAGAGACAACCCTGGGAATGGACAGACCTTTGGAAATGTCAATGTGGCTTATGAAGTGGAAATCCACTTGAACATGTGACATGTTTTGATGACTGGCCCTTTAAGAGGCAGACCCTAGATATGGACAAACCCTTGAAGAGGTGACAAATTTAGGGAATTATGTCCTTTAAGAGGTTGACCAGGGTTGTGTACAAACCCTTGAAACAACAGTATTTTAAGTGTACTGGCCCTTTAAGAGGTGGACCTGGGAAGCTTACGGACCTTTAAAATTGGCAATACTTTAAGGTGACTGGCCTATGAAGAGGATGACCATGGAAGTGGACAGTCCTTAAAGATGCATTATTGTGTGTGTGTGGCCTTCTAAGAGACAACCCTGGGAATGGACAGACCTTTGGAAATGTCAATGTGGCTTATGAAGTGGAAAGCCACTTGAACATGTGACATGTTTTGCGGACTGGCCCTTTAAGAGGCAGACCCTAGAAGTGGACAAACCCTTGAAGAGGTGACAAATTTAGGGAATTATGTCCTTTAAGAGGTTGACCAGGGTTGTGTACAAACCCTCAAAACAACAGCATTTTAAGTGTACTGGCCCTTTAAGAGGTGGACCTGGGAAGCTTACGGACCTTTAAAATTGGCAATACTTTAAGGTGACTGGCCTATGAAGAGGATGACCATGGAAGTGGACAGTCCTTAAAGATGCATTATTGTGTGTGGGTGGCCTTCTAAGAGACAACCCTGGGAATGGACAGACCTTTGGAAATGTCAATGTGGCTTATGAAGTGGAAAGCCACTTGAACATGTGACATGTTTTGCGGACTGGCCCTTTAAGAGGCAGACCCTAGAAGTGGACAAACCCTTGAAGAGGTGACAAATTTTGGGAATTATGTCCTTTAAGAGGTTGACCAGGGTTGTGTACAAACCCTTGAAACAACAGCATTTTAAGTGTACTGGCCCTTTAAGAGGTGGACCTGGGAAGCTTACAGACCTTTAAAATTGGCAATACTTTAAGGTGACTGGCCTATGAAGAGGATGACCATGGAAGTGGACAGTCCTTAAAGATGCATTATTGTGTGTGGGTGGCCTTCTAAGAGACAACCCTGGGAATGGACAGACCTTTGGAAATGTCAATGTGGCTTATGAAGTGGAAAGCCACTTGAACATGTGACATGTTTTGCGGACTGGCCCTTTAAGAGGCAGACCCTAGAAGTGGACAAACCCTTGAAGAGGTGACAAATTTAGGGAATTATGTCCTTTAAGAGGTTGACCAGGGTTGTGTACAAACCCTCAAAACAACAGCATTTTAAGTGTACTGGCCCTTTAAGAGGTGGACCTGGGAAGCTTACGGACCTTTAAAATTGGCAATACTTTAAGGTGACTGGCCTATGAAGAGGATGACCATGGAAGTGGACAGTCCTTAAAGATGCATTATTGTGTGTGGGTGGCCTTCTAAGAGACAACCCTGGGAATGGACAGACCTTTGGAAATGTCAATGTGGCTTATGAAGTGGAAAGCCACTTGAACATGTGACATGTTTTGCGGACTGGCCCTTTAAGAGGCAGACCCTAGAAGTGGACAAACCCTTGAAGAGGTGACAAATTTAGGGAATTATGTCCTTTAAGAGGTTGACCAGGGTTGTGTACAAACCCTTGAAACAACAGCATTTTAAGTGTACTGGCCCTTTAAGAGGTGGACCTGGGAAGCTTACGGACCTTTAAAATTGGCAATACTTTAAGGTGACTGGCCTATGAAGAGGATGACCATGGAAGTGGACAGTCCTTAAGATGCATTATTGTGTGTGGGTGGCCTTCTAAGAGACAACCCTGGGAATGGACAGACCTTTGGAAATGTCAATGTGGCTTATGAAGTGGAAAGCCACTTGAACATGTGACATGTTTTGCGGACTGGCCCTTTAAGAGGCAGACCCTAGAAGTGGACAAACCCTTGAAGAGGTGACAAATTTAGGGAATTATGTCCTTTAAGAGGTTGACCAGGGTTGTGTACAAACCCTCGAAACAACAGCATTTTAAGTGTACTGGCCCTTTAAGAGGTGGACCTGGGAAGCTTACGGACCTTTAAAATTGGCAATACTTTAAGGTGACTGGCCTATGAAGAGGATGACCATGGAAGTGGACAGTCCTTAAAGATGCATTATTGTGTGTGGGTGGCCTTCTACGAGACAACCCTGGGAATGGACAGACCTTTGGAAATGTCAATGTGGCTTATGAAGTGGAAAGCCACTTGAACATGTGACATGTTTTGCGGACTGGCCCTTTAAGAGGCAGACCCTAGAAGTGGACAAACCCTTGAAGAGGTGACAAATTTAGGGAATTATGTCCTTTAAGAGGTTGACCAGGGTTGTGTACAAACCCTCGAAACAACAGCATTTTAAGTGTACTGGCCCTTTAAGAGGTGGACCTGGGAAGCTTACGGACCTTTAAAATTGGCAATACTTTAAGGTGACTGGCCTATGAAGAGGATGACCATGGAAGTGGACAGTCCTTAAAGATGCATTATTGTGTGTGGGTGGCCTTCTAAGAGACAACCCTGGGAATGGACAGACCTTTGGAAATGTCAATGTGGCTTATGAAGTGGAAAGCCACTTGAACATGTGACATGTTTTGCGGACTGGCCCTTTAAGAGGCAGACCCTAGAAGTGGACAAACCCTTGAAGAGGTGACAAATTTAGGGAATTATGTCCTTTAAGAGGTTGACCAGGGTTGTGTACAAACCCTCAAAACAACAGCATTTTAAGTGTACTGGCCCTTTAAGAGGTGGACCTGGGAAGCTTACGGACCTTTAAAATTGGCAATACTTTAAGGTGACTGGCCTATGAAGAGGATGACCATGGAAGTGGACAGTCCTTAAAGATGCATTATTGTGTGTGGGTGGCCTTCTAAGAGACAACCCTGGGAATGGACAGACCTTTGGAAATGTCAATGTGGCTTATGAAGTGGAAAGCCACTTGAACATGTGACATGTTTTGCGGACTGGCCCTTTAAGAGGCAGACCCTAGAAGTGGACAAACCCTTGAAGAGGTGACAAATTTAGGGAATTATGTCCTTTAAGAGGTTGACCAGGGTTGTGTACAAACCCTCAAAACAACAGCATTTTAAGTGTACTGGCCCTTTAAGAGGTGGACCTGGGAAGCTTACGGACCTTTAAAATTGGCAATACTTTAAGGTGACTGGCCTATGAAGAGGATGACCATGGAAGTGGACAGTCCTTAAAGATGCATTATTGTGTGTGGGTGGCCTTCTAAGAGACAACCCTGGGAATGGACAGACCTTTGGAAATGTCAATGTGGCTTATGAAGTGGAAAGCCACTTGAACATGTGACATGTTTTGCGGACTGGCCCTTTAAGAGGCAGACCCTAGAAGTGGACAAACCCTTGAAGAGGTGACAAATTTAGAGAATTATGTCCTTTAAGAGGTTGACCAGGGTTGTGTACAAACCCTCAAAACAACAGCATTTTAAGTGTACTGGCCCTTTAAGAGGTGGACCTGGGAAGCTTACGGACCTTTAAAATTGGCAATACTTTAAGGTGACTGGCCTATGAAGAGGATGACCATGGAAGTGGACAGTCCTTAAAGATGCATTATTGTGTGTGGGTGGCCTTCTAAGAGACAACCCTGGGAATGGACAGACCTTTGGAAATGTCAATGTGGCTTATGAAGTGGAAAGCCACTTGAACATGTGACATGTTTTGCGGACTGGCCCTTTAAGAGGCAGACCCTAGAAGTGGACAAACCCTTGAAGAGGTGACAAATTTAGGGAATTATGTCCTTTAAGAGGTTGACCAGGGTTGTGTACAAACCCTCAAAACAACAGCATTTTAAGTGTACTGGCCCTTTAAGAGGTGGACCTGGGAAGCTTACGGACCTTTAAAATTGGCAATACTTTAAGGTGACTGGCCTATGAAGAGGATGACCATGGAAGTGGACAGTCCTTAAAGATGCATTATTGTGTGTGGGTGGCCTTCTAAGAGACAACCCTGGGAATGGACAGACCTTTGGAAATGTCAATGTGGCTTATGAAGTGGAAATCCACTTGAACATGTGACATGTTTTGATGACTGGCCCTTTAAGAGGCAGACCCTAGATATGGACAAACCCTTGAAGAGGTGACAAATTTAGGGAATTATGTCCTTTAAGAGGTTGACCAGGGTTGTGTACAAACCCTTGAAACAACAGCATTTTAAGTGTACTGGCCCTTTAAGAGGTGGACCTGGGAAGCTTACAGACCTTTAAAATTGGCAATACTTTAAGGTGACTGGCCTATGAAGAGGATGACCATGGAAGTGGACAGTCCTTAAAGATGCATTATTGTGTGTGGGTGGCCTTCTAAGAGACAACCCTGGGAATGGACAGACCTTTGGAAATGTCAATGTGGCTTATGAAGTGGAAAGCCACTTGAACATGTGACATGTTTTGCGGACTGGCCCTTTAAGAGGCAGACCCTAGAAGTGGACAAACCCTTGAAGAGGTGACAAATTTAGGGAATTATGTCCTTTAAGAGGTTGACCAGGGTTGTGTACAAACCCTCGAAACAACAGCATTTTAAGTGTACTGGCCCTTTAAGAGGTGGACCTGGGAAGCTAACGGACCTTTAAAATTGGCAATACTTTAAGGTGACTGGCCTATGAAGAGGATGACCATGGAAGTGGACAGTCCTTAAAGATGCATTATTGTGTGTGGGTGGCCTTCTTAGAGACAACCCTGGGAATGGACAGACCTTTGGAAATGTCAATGTGGCTTATGAAGTGGAAAGCCACTTGAACATGTGACATGTTTTGCGGACTGGCCCTTTAAGAGGCAGACCCTAGAAGTGGACAAACCCTTGAAGAGGTGACAAATTTAGGGAATTATGTCCTTTAAGAGGTTGACCAGGGTTGTGTACAAACCCTCGAAACAACAGCATTTTAAGTGTACTGGCCCTTTAAGAGGTGGACCTGGGAAGCTTACGGACCTTTAAAATTGGCAATACTTTAAGGTGACTGGCCTATGAAGAGGATGACCATGGAAGTGGACAGTCCTTAAAGATGCATTATTGTGTGTGGGTGGCCTTCTACGAGACAACCCTGGGAATGGACAGACCTTTGGAAATGTCAATGTGGCTTATGAAGTGGAAAGCCACTTGAACATGTGACATGTTTTGCGGACTGGCCCTTTAAGAGGCAGACCCTAGAAGTGGACAAACCCTTGAAGAGGTGACAAATTTAGGGAATTATGTCCTTTAAGAGGTTGACCAGGGTTGTGTACAAACCCTCAAAACAACAGCATTTTAAGTATACTGGCCCTTTAAGAGGTGGACCTGGGAAGCTTACGGACCTTTAAAATTGGCAATACTTTAAGGTGACTGGCCTATGAAGAGGATGACCATGGAAGTGGACAGTCCTTAAAGATGCATTATTGTGTGTGGGTGGCCTTCTAAGAGACAACCCTGGGAATGGACAGACCTTTGGAAATGTCAATGTGGCTTATGAAGTGGAAAGCCACTTGAACATGTGACATGTTTTGCGGACTGGCCCTTTAAGAGGCAGACCCTAGAAGTGGACAAACCCTTGAAGAGGTGACAAATTTAGAGAATTATGTCCTTTAAGAGGTTGACCAGGGTTGTGTACAAACCCTCAAAACAACAGCATTTTAAGTGTACTGGCCCTTTAAGAGGTGGACCTGGGAAGCTTACGGACCTTTAAAATTGGCAATACTTTAAGGTGACTGGCCTATGAAGAGGATGACCATGGAAGTGGACAGTCCTTAAAGATGCATTATTGTGTGTGGGTGGCCTTCTAAGAGACAACCCTGGGAATGGACAGACCTTTGGAAATGTCAATGTGGCTTATGAAGTGGAAAGCCACTTGAACATGTGACATGTTTTGCGGACTGGCCCTTTAAGAGGCAGACCCTAGAAGTGGACAAACCCTTGAAGAGGTGACAAATTTAGGGAATTATGTCCTTTAAGAGGTTGACCAGGGTTGTGTACAAACCCTCAAAACAACAGCATTTTAAGTGTACTGGCCCTTTAAGAGGTGGACCTGGGAAGCTTACGGACCTTTAAAATTGGCAATACTTTAAGGTGACTGGCCTATGAAGAGGATGACCATGGAAGTGGACAGTCCTTAAAGATGCATTATTGTGTGTGGGTGGCCTTCTAAGAGACAACCCTGGGAATGGACAGACCTTTGGGAATGTCAATGTGGCTTATGAAGTGGAAATCCACTTGAACATGTGACATGTTTTGATGACTGGCCCTTTAAGAGGCAGACCCTAGATATGGACAAACCCTTGAAGAGGTGACAAATTTAGGGAATTATGTCCTTTAAGAGGTTGACCAGGGTTGTGTACAAACCCTTGAAACAACAGTATTTTAAGTGTACTGGCCCTTTAAGAGGTGGACCTGGGAAGCTTACGGACCTTTAAAATTGGCAATACTTTAAGGTGACTGGCCTATGAAGAGGATGACCATGGAAGTGGACAGTCCTTAAAGATGCATTATTGTGTGTGTGTGGCCTTCTAAGAGACAACCCTGGGAATGGACAGACCTTTGGAAATGTCAATGTGGCTTATGAAGTGGAAAGCCACTTGAACATGTGACATGTTTTGCGGACTGGCCCTTTAAGAGGCAGACCCTAGAAGTGGACAAACCCTTGAAGAGGTGACAAATTTAGGGAATTATGTCCTTTAAGAGGTTGACCAGGGTTGTGTACAAACCCTCAAAACAACAGCATTTTAAGTGTACTGGCCCTTTAAGAGGTGGACCTGGGAAGCTTACGGACCTTTAAAATTGGCAATACTTTAAGGTGACTGGCCTATGAAGAGGATGACCATGGAAGTGGACAGTCCTTAAAGATGCATTATTGTGTGTGGGTGGCCTTCTAAGAGACAACCCTGGGAATGGACAGACCTTTGGAAATGTCAATGTGGCTTATGAAGTGGAAAGCCACTTGAACATGTGACATGTTTTGCGGACTGGCCCTTTAAGAGGCAGACCCTAGAAGTGGACAAACCCTTGAAGAGGTGACAAATTTAGGGAATTATGTCCTTTAAGAGGTTGACCAGGGTTGTGTACAAACCCTTGAAACAACAGCATTTTAAGTGTACTGGCCCTTTAAGAGGTGGACCTGGGAAGCTTACAGACCTTTAAAATTGGCAATACTTTAAGGTGACTGGCCTATGAAGAGGATGACCATGGAAGTGGACAGTCCTTAAAGATGCATTATTGTGTGTGGGTGGCCTTCTAAGAGACAACCCTGGGAATGGACAGACCTTTGGAAATGTCAATGTGGCTTATGAAGTGGAAAGCCACTTGAACATGTGACATGTTTTGCGGACTGGCCCTTTAAGAGGCAGACCCTAGAAGTGGACAAACCCTTGAAGAGGTGACAAATTTAGGGAATTATGTCCTTTAAGAGGTTGACCAGGGTTGTGTACAAACCCTCAAAACAACAGCATTTTAAGTGTACTGGCCCTTTAAGAGGTGGACCTGGGAAGCTTACGGACCTTTAAAATTGGCAATACTTTAAGGTGACTGGCCTATGAAGAGGATGACCATGGAAGTGGACAGTCCTTAAAGATGCATTATTGTGTGTGGGTGGCCTTCTAAGAGACAACCCTGGGAATGGACAGACCTTTGGAAATGTCAATGTGGCTTATGAAGTGGAAAGCCACTTGAACATGTGACATGTTTTGCGGACTGGCCCTTTAAGAGGCAGACCCTAGAAGTGGACAAACCCTTGAAGAGGTGACAAATTTAGGGAATTATGTCCTTTAAGAGGTTGACCAGGGTTGTGTACAAACCCTTGAAACAACAGCATTTTAAGTGTACTGGCCCTTTAAGAGGTGGACCTGGGAAGCTTACGGACCTTTAAAATTGGCAATACTTTAAGGTGACTGGCCTATGAAGAGGATGACCATGGAAGTGGACAGTCCTTAAGATGCATTATTGTGTGTGGGTGGCCTTCTAAGAGACAACCCTGGGAATGGACAGACCTTTGGAAATGTCAATGTGGCTTATGAAGTGGAAAGCCACTTGAACATGTGACATGTTTTGCGGACTGGCCCTTTAAGAGGCAGACCCTAGAAGTGGACAAACCCTTGAAGAGGTGACAAATTTAGGGAATTATGTCCTTTAAGAGGTTGACCAGGGTTGTGTACAAACCCTCGAAACAACAGCATTTTAAGTGTACTGGCCCTTTAAGAGGTGGACCTGGGAAGCTTACGGACCTTTAAAATTGGCAATACTTTAAGGTGACTGGCCTATGAAGAGGATGACCATGGAAGTGGACAGTCCTTAAAGATGCATTATTGTGTGTGGGTGGCCTTCTACGAGACAACCCTGGGAATGGACAGACCTTTGGAAATGTCAATGTGGCTTATGAAGTGGAAAGCCACTTGAACATGTGACATGTTTTGCGGACTGGCCCTTTAAGAGGCAGACCCTAGAAGTGGACAAACCCTTGAAGAGGTGACAAATTTAGGGAATTATGTCCTTTAAGAGGTTGACCAGGGTTGTGTACAAACCCTCGAAACAACAGCATTTTAAGTGTACTGGCCCTTTAAGAGGTGGACCTGGGAAGCTTACGGACCTTTAAAATTGGCAATACTTTAAGGTGACTGGCCTATGAAGAGGATGACCATGGAAGTGGACAGTCCTTAAAGATGCATTATTGTGTGTGGGTGGCCTTCTAAGAGACAACCCTGGGAATGGACAGACCTTTGGAAATGTCAATGTGGCTTATGAAGTGGAAAGCCACTTGAACATGTGACATGTTTTGCGGACTGGCCCTTTAAGAGGCAGACCCTAGAAGTGGACAAACCCTTGAAGAGGTGACAAATTTAGGGAATTATGTCCTTTAAGAGGTTGACCAGGGTTGTGTACAAACCCTCAAAACAACAGCATTTTAAGTGTACTGGCCCTTTAAGAGGTGGACCTGGGAAGCTTACGGACCTTTAAAATTGGCAATACTTTAAGGTGACTGGCCTATGAAGAGGATGACCATGGAAGTGGACAGTCCTTAAAGATGCATTATTGTGTGTGGGTGGCCTTCTAAGAGACAACCCTGGGAATGGACAGACCTTTGGAAATGTCAATGTGGCTTATGAAGTGGAAAGCCACTTGAACATGTGACATGTTTTGCGGACTGGCCCTTTAAGAGGCAGACCCTAGAAGTGGACAAACCCTTGAAGAGGTGACAAATTTAGGGAATTATGTCCTTTAAGAGGTTGACCAGGGTTGTGTACAAACCCTCAAAACAACAGCATTTTAAGTGTACTGGCCCTTTAAGAGGTGGACCTGGGAAGCTTACGGACCTTTAAAATTGGCAATACTTTAAGGTGACTGGCCTATGAAGAGGATGACCATGGAAGTGGACAGTCCTTAAAGATGCATTATTGTGTGTGGGTGGCCTTCTAAGAGACAACCCTGGGAATGGACAGACCTTTGGAAATGTCAATGTGGCTTATGAAGTGGAAATCCACTTGAACATGTGACATGTTTTGATGACTGGCCCTTTAAGAGGCAGACCCTAGATATGGACAAACCCTTGAAGAGGTGACAAATTTAGGGAATTATGTCCTTTAAGAGGTTGACCAGGGTTGTGTACAAACCCTTGAAACAACAGCATTTTAAGTGTACTGGCCCTTTAAGAGGTGGACCTGGGAAGCTTACAGACCTTTAAAATTGGCAATACTTTAAGGTGACTGGCCTATGAAGAGGATGACCATGGAAGTGGACAGTCCTTAAAGATGCATTATTGTGTGTGGGTGGCCTTCTAAGAGACAACCCTGGGAATGGACAGACCTTTGGAAATGTCAATGTGGCTTATGAAGTGGAAAGCCACTTGAACATGTGACATGTTTTGCGGACTGGCCCTTTAAGAGGCAGACCCTAGAAGTGGACAAACCCTTGAAGAGGTGACAAATTTAGGGAATTATGTCCTTTAAGAGGTTGACCAGGGTTGTGTACAAACCCTCGAAACAACAGCATTTTAAGTGTACTGGCCCTTTAAGAGGTGGACCTGGGAAGCTAACGGACCTTTAAAATTGGCAATACTTTAAGGTGACTGGCCTATGAAGAGGATGACCATGGAAGTGGACAGTCCTTAAAGATGCATTATTGTGTGTGGGTGGCCTTCTTAGAGACAACCCTGGGAATGGACAGACCTTTGGAAATGTCAATGTGGCTTATGAAGTGGAAAGCCACTTGAACATGTGACATGTTTTGCGGACTGGCCCTTTAAGAGGCAGACCCTAGAAGTGGACAAACCCTTGAAGAGGTGACAAATTTAGGGAATTATGTCCTTTAAGAGGTTGACCAGGGTTGTGTACAAACCCTCGAAACAACAGCATTTTAAGTGTACTGGCCCTTTAAGAGGTGGACCTGGGAAGCTTACGGACCTTTAAAATTGGCAATACTTTAAGGTGACTGGCCTATGAAGAGGATGACCATGGAAGTGGACAGTCCTTAAAGATGCATTATTGTGTGTGGGTGGCCTTCTACGAGACAACCCTGGGAATGGACAGACCTTTGGAAATGTCAATGTGGCTTATGAAGTGGAAAGCCACTTGAACATGTGACATGTTTTGCGGACTGGCCCTTTAAGAGGCAGACCCTAGAAGTGGACAAACCCTTGAAGAGGTGACAAATTTAGGGAATTATGTCCTTTAAGAGGTTGACCAGGGTTGTGTACAAACCCTCAAAACAACAGCATTTTAAGTATACTGGCCCTTTAAGAGGTGGACCTGGGAAGCTTACGGACCTTTAAAATTGGCAATACTTTAAGGTGACTGGCCTATGAAGAGGATGACCATGGAAGTGGACAGTCCTTAAAGATGCATTATTGTGTGTGGGTGGCCTTCTAAGAGACAACCCTGGGAATGGACAGACCTTTGGAAATGTCAATGTGGCTTATGAAGTGGAAAGCCACTTGAACATGTGACATGTTTTGCGGACTGGCCCTTTAAGAGGCAGACCCTAGAAGTGGACAAACCCTTGAAGAGGTGACAAATTTAGAGAATTATGTCCTTTAAGAGGTTGACCAGGGTTGTGTACAAACCCTCAAAACAACAGCATTTTAAGTGTACTGGCCCTTTAAGAGGTGGACCTGGGAAGCTTACGGACCTTTAAAATTGGCAATACTTTAAGGTGACTGGCCTATGAAGAGGATGACCATGGAAGTGGACAGTCCTTAAAGATGCATTATTGTGTGTGGGTGGCCTTCTAAGAGACAACCCTGGGAATGGACAGACCTTTGGAAATGTCAATGTGGCTTATGAAGTGGAAAGCCACTTGAACATGTGACATGTTTTGCGGACTGGCCCTTTAAGAGGCAGACCCTAGAAGTGGACAAACCCTTGAAGAGGTGACAAATTTAGGGAATTATGTCCTTTAAGAGGTTGACCAGGGTTGTGTACAAACCCTCAAAACAACAGCATTTTAAGTGTACTGGCCCTTTAAGAGGTGGACCTGGGAAGCTTACGGACCTTTAAAATTGGCAATACTTTAAGGTGACTGGCCTATGAAGAGGATGACCATGGAAGTGGACAGTCCTTAAAGATGCATTATTGTGTGTGGGTGGCCTTCTAAGAGACAACCCTGGGAATGGACAGACCTTTGGGAATGTCAATGTGGCTTATGAAGTGGAAATCCACTTGAACATGTGACATGTTTTGATGACTGGCCCTTTAAGAGGCAGACCCTAGATATGGACAAACCCTTGAAGAGGTGACAAATTTAGGGAATTATGTCCTTTAAGAGGTTGACCAGGGTTGTGTACAAACCCTTGAAACAACAGTATTTTAAGTGTACTGGCCCTTTAAGAGGTGGACCTGGGAAGCTTACGGACCTTTAAAATTGGCAATACTTTAAGGTGACTGGCCTATGAAGAGGATGACCATGGAAGTGGACAGTCCTTAAAGATGCATTATTGTGTGTGTGTGGCCTTCTAAGAGACAACCCTGGGAATGGACAGACCTTTGGAAATGTCAATGTGGCTTATGAAGTGGAAAGCCACTTGAACATGTGACATGTTTTGCGGACTGGCCCTTTAAGAGGCAGACCCTAGAAGTGGACAAACCCTTGAAGAGGTGACAAATTTAGGGAATTATGTCCTTTAAGAGGTTGACCAGGGTTGTGTACAAACCCTCGAAACAACAGCATTTTAAGTGTACTGGCCCTTTAAGAGGTGGACCTGGGAAGCTAACGGATCTTTAAAATTGGCAATACTTTAAGGTGACTGGCCTATGAAGAGGATGACCATGGAAGTGGACAGTCCTTAAAGATGCATTATTGTGTGTGGGTGGCCTTCTAAGAGACAACCCTGGGAATGGACAGACCTTTGGAAATGTCAATGTGGCTTATGAAGTGGAAAGCCACTTGAACATGTGACATGTTTTGCGGACTGGCCCTTTAAGAGGCAGACCCTAGAAGTGGACAAACCCTTGAAGAGGTGACAAATTTAGGGAATTATGTCCTTTAAGAGGTTGACCAGGGTTGTGTACAAACCCTCGAAACAACAGCATTTTAAGTGTACTGGCCCTTTAAGAGGTGGACCTGGGAAGCTTACGGACCTTTAAAATTGGCAATACTTTAAGGTGACTGGCCTATGAAGAGGATGACCATGGAAGTGGACAGTCCTTAAAGATGCATTATTGTGTGTGGGTGGCCTTCTACGAGACAACCCTGGGAATGGACAGACCTTTGGAAATGTCAATGTGGCTTATGAAGTGGAAAGCCACTTGAACATGTGACATGTTTTGCGGACTGGCCCTTTAAGAGGCAGACCCTAGAAGTGGACAAACCCTTGAAGAGGTGACAAATTTAGGGAATTATGTCCTTTAAGAGGTTGACCAGGGTTGTGTACAAACCCTCAAAACAACAGCATTTTAAGTGTACTGGCCCTTTAAGAGGTGGACCTGGGAAGCTTACGGACCTTTAAAATTGGCAATACTTTAAGGTGACTGGCCTATGAAGAGGATGACCATGGAAGTGGACAGTCCTTAAAGATGCATTATTGTGTGTGGGTGGCCTTCTAAGAGACAACCCTGGGAATGGACAGACCTTTGGAAATGTCAATGTGGCTTATGAAGTGGAAAGCCACTTGAACATGTGACATGTTTTGCGGACTGGCCCTTTAAGAGGCAGACCCTAGAAGTGGACAAACCCTTGAAGAGGTGACAAATTTAGAGAATTATGTCCTTTAAGAGGTTGACCAGGGTTGTGTACAAACCCTCGAAACAACAGCATTTTAAGTGTACTGGCCCTTTAAGAGGTGGACCTGGGAAGCTTACGGACCTTTAAAATTGGCAATACTTTAAGGTGACTGGCCTATGAAGAGGATGACCATGGAAGTGGACAGTCCTTAAAGATGCATTATTGTGTGTGGGTGGCCTTCTAAGAGACAACCCTGGGAATGGACAGACCTTTGGAAATGTCAATGTGGCTTATGAAGTGGAAAGCCACTTGAACATGTGACATGTTTTGCGGACTGGCCCTTTAAGAGGCAGACCCTAGAAGTGGACAAACCCTTGAAGAGGTGACAAATTTAGGGAATTATGTCCTTTAAGAGGTTGACCAGGGTTGTGTACAAACCCTCAAAACAACAGCATTTTAAGTGTACTGGCCCTTTAAGAGGTGGACCTGGGAAGCTTACGGACCTTTAAAATTGGCAATACTTTAAGGTGACTGGCCTATGAAGAGGATGACCATGGAAGTGGACAGTCCTTAAAGATGCATTATTGTGTGTGGGTGGCCTTCTAAGAGACAACCCTGGGAATGGACAGACCTTTGGAAATGTCAATGTGGCTTATGAAGTGGAAATCCACTTGAACATGTGACATGTTTTGATGACTGGCCCTTTAAGAGGCAGACCCTAGATATGGACAAACCCTTGAAGAGGTGACAAATTTAGGGAATTATGTCCTTTAAGAGGTTGACCAGGGTTGTGTACAAACCCTTGAAACAACAGTATTTTAAGTGTACTGGCCCTTTAAGAGGTGGACCTGGGAAGCTTACGGACCTTTAAAATTGGCAATACTTTAAGGTGACTGGCCTATGAAGAGGATGACCATGGAAGTGGACAGTCCTTAAAGATGCATTATTGTGTGTGTGTGGCCTTCTAAGAGACAACCCTGGGAATGGACAGACCTTTGGAAATGTCAATGTGGCTTATGAAGTGGAAAGCCACTTGAACATGTGACATGTTTTGCGGACTGGCCCTTTAAGAGGCAGACCCTAGAAGTGGACAAACCCTTGAAGAGGTGACAAATTTAGGGAATTATGTCCTTTAAGAGGTTGACCAGGGTTGTGTACAAACCCTCAAAACAACAGCATTTTAAGTGTACTGGCCCTTTAAGAGGTGGACCTGGGAAGCTTACGGACCTTTAAAATTGGCAATACTTTAAGGTGACTGGCCTATGAAGAGGATGACCATGGAAGTGGACAGTCCTTAAAGATGCATTATTGTGTGTGGGTGGCCTTCTAAGAGACAACCCTGGGAATGGACAGACCTTTGGAAATGTCAATGTGGCTTATGAAGTGGAAAGCCACTTGAACATGTGACATGTTTTGCGGACTGGCCCTTTAAGAGGCAGACCCTAGAAGTGGACAAACCCTTGAAGAGGTGACAAATTTTGGGAATTATGTCCTTTAAGAGGTTGACCAGGGTTGTGTACAAACCCTTGAAACAACAGCATTTTAAGTGTACTGGCCCTTTAAGAGGTGGACCTGGGAAGCTTACAGACCTTTAAAATTGGCAATACTTTAAGGTGACTGGCCTATGAAGAGGATGACCATGGAAGTGGACAGTCCTTAAAGATGCATTATTGTGTGTGGGTGGCCTTCTAAGAGACAACCCTGGGAATGGACAGACCTTTGGAAATGTCAATGTGGCTTATGAAGTGGAAAGCCACTTGAACATGTGACATGTTTTGCGGACTGGCCCTTTAAGAGGCAGACCCTAGAAGTGGACAAACCCTTGAAGAGGTGACAAATTTAGGGAATTATGTCCTTTAAGAGGTTGACCAGGGTTGTGTACAAACCCTCAAAACAACAGCATTTTAAGTGTACTGGCCCTTTAAGAGGTGGACCTGGGAAGCTTACGGACCTTTAAAATTGGCAATACTTTAAGGTGACTGGCCTATGAAGAGGATGACCATGGAAGTGGACAGTCCTTAAAGATGCATTATTGTGTGTGGGTGGCCTTCTAAGAGACAACCCTGGGAATGGACAGACCTTTGGAAATGTCAATGTGGCTTATGAAGTGGAAAGCCACTTGAACATGTGACATGTTTTGCGGACTGGCCCTTTAAGAGGCAGACCCTAGAAGTGGACAAACCCTTGAAGAGGTGACAAATTTAGGGAATTATGTCCTTTAAGAGGTTGACCAGGGTTGTGTACAAACCCTTGAAACAACAGCATTTTAAGTGTACTGGCCCTTTAAGAGGTGGACCTGGGAAGCTTACGGACCTTTAAAATTGGCAATACTTTAAGGTGACTGGCCTATGAAGAGGATGACCATGGAAGTGGACAGTCCTTAAGATGCATTATTGTGTGTGGGTGGCCTTCTAAGAGACAACCCTGGGAATGGACAGACCTTTGGAAATGTCAATGTGGCTTATGAAGTGGAAAGCCACTTGAACATGTGACATGTTTTGCGGACTGGCCCTTTAAGAGGCAGACCCTAGAAGTGGACAAACCCTTGAAGAGGTGACAAATTTAGGGAATTATGTCCTTTAAGAGGTTGACCAGGGTTGTGTACAAACCCTCGAAACAACAGCATTTTAAGTGTACTGGCCCTTTAAGAGGTGGACCTGGGAAGCTTACGGACCTTTAAAATTGGCAATACTTTAAGGTGACTGGCCTATGAAGAGGATGACCATGGAAGTGGACAGTCCTTAAAGATGCATTATTGTGTGTGGGTGGCCTTCTACGAGACAACCCTGGGAATGGACAGACCTTTGGAAATGTCAATGTGGCTTATGAAGTGGAAAGCCACTTGAACATGTGACATGTTTTGCGGACTGGCCCTTTAAGAGGCAGACCCTAGAAGTGGACAAACCCTTGAAGAGGTGACAAATTTAGGGAATTATGTCCTTTAAGAGGTTGACCAGGGTTGTGTACAAACCCTCGAAACAACAGCATTTTAAGTGTACTGGCCCTTTAAGAGGTGGACCTGGGAAGCTTACGGACCTTTAAAATTGGCAATACTTTAAGGTGACTGGCCTATGAAGAGGATGACCATGGAAGTGGACAGTCCTTAAAGATGCATTATTGTGTGTGGGTGGCCTTCTAAGAGACAACCCTGGGAATGGACAGACCTTTGGAAATGTCAATGTGGCTTATGAAGTGGAAAGCCACTTGAACATGTGACATGTTTTGCGGACTGGCCCTTTAAGAGGCAGACCCTAGAAGTGGACAAACCCTTGAAGAGGTGACAAATTTAGGGAATTATGTCCTTTAAGAGGTTGACCAGGGTTGTGTACAAACCCTCAAAACAACAGCATTTTAAGTGTACTGGCCCTTTAAGAGGTGGACCTGGGAAGCTTACGGACCTTTAAAATTGGCAATACTTTAAGGTGACTGGCCTATGAAGAGGATGACCATGGAAGTGGACAGTCCTTAAAGATGCATTATTGTGTGTGGGTGGCCTTCTAAGAGACAACCCTGGGAATGGACAGACCTTTGGAAATGTCAATGTGGCTTATGAAGTGGAAAGCCACTTGAACATGTGACATGTTTTGCGGACTGGCCCTTTAAGAGGCAGACCCTAGAAGTGGACAAACCCTTGAAGAGGTGACAAATTTAGGGAATTATGTCCTTTAAGAGGTTGACCAGGGTTGTGTACAAACCCTCAAAACAACAGCATTTTAAGTGTACTGGCCCTTTAAGAGGTGGACCTGGGAAGCTTACGGACCTTTAAAATTGGCAATACTTTAAGGTGACTGGCCTATGAAGAGGATGACCATGGAAGTGGACAGTCCTTAAAGATGCATTATTGTGTGTGGGTGGCCTTCTAAGAGACAACCCTGGGAATGGACAGACCTTTGGAAATGTCAATGTGGCTTATGAAGTGGAAAGCCACTTGAACATGTGACATGTTTTGCGGACTGGCCCTTTAAGAGGCAGACCCTAGAAGTGGACAAACCCTTGAAGAGGTGACAAATTTAGAGAATTATGTCCTTTAAGAGGTTGACCAGGGTTGTGTACAAACCCTCAAAACAACAGCATTTTAAGTGTACTGGCCCTTTAAGAGGTGGACCTGGGAAGCTTACGGACCTTTAAAATTGGCAATACTTTAAGGTGACTGGCCTATGAAGAGGATGACCATGGAAGTGGACAGTCCTTAAAGATGCATTATTGTGTGTGGGTGGCCTTCTAAGAGACAACCCTGGGAATGGACAGACCTTTGGAAATGTCAATGTGGCTTATGAAGTGGAAAGCCACTTGAACATGTGACATGTTTTGCGGACTGGCCCTTTAAGAGGCAGACCCTAGAAGTGGACAAACCCTTGAAGAGGTGACAAATTTAGGGAATTATGTCCTTTAAGAGGTTGACCAGGGTTGTGTACAAACCCTCAAAACAACAGCATTTTAAGTGTACTGGCCCTTTAAGAGGTGGACCTGGGAAGCTTACGGACCTTTAAAATTGGCAATACTTTAAGGTGACTGGCCTATGAAGAGGATGACCATGGAAGTGGACAGTCCTTAAAGATGCATTATTGTGTGTGGGTGGCCTTCTAAGAGACAACCCTGGGAATGGACAGACCTTTGGAAATGTCAATGTGGCTTATGAAGTGGAAATCCACTTGAACATGTGACATGTTTTGATGACTGGCCCTTTAAGAGGCAGACCCTAGATATGGACAAACCCTTGAAGAGGTGACAAATTTAGGGAATTATGTCCTTTAAGAGGTTGACCAGGGTTGTGTACAAACCCTTGAAACAACAGTATTTTAAGTGTACTGGCCCTTTAAGAGGTGGACCTGGGAAGCTTACGGACCTTTAAAATTGGCAATACTTTAAGGTGACTGGCCTATGAAGAGGATGACCATGGAAGTGGACAGTCCTTAAAGATGCATTATTGTGTGTGTGTGGCCTTCTAAGAGACAACCCTGGGAATGGACAGACCTTTGGAAATGTCAATGTGGCTTATGAAGTGGAAAGCCACTTGAACATGTGACATGTTTTGCGGACTGGCCCTTTAAGACGCAGACCCTAGAAGTGGACAAACCCTTGAAGAGGTGACAAATTTAGGGAATTATGTCCTTTAAGAGGTTGACCAGGGTTGTGTACAAACCCTCAAAACAACAGCATTTTAAGTGTACTGGCCCTTTAAGAGGTGGACCTGGGAAGCTTACGGACCTTTAAAATTGGCAATACTTTAAGGTGACTGGCCTATGAAGAGGATGACCATGGAAGTGGACAGTCCTTAAAGATGCATTATTGTGTGTGGGTGGCCTTCTAAGAGACAACCCTGGGAATGGACAGACCTTTGGAAATGTCAATGTGGCTTATGAAGTGGAAAGCCACTTGAACATGTGACATGTTTTGCGGACTGGCCCTTTAAGAGGCAGACCCTAGAAGTGGACAAACCCTTGAAGAGGTGACAAATTTAGGGAATTATGTCCTTTAAGAGGTTGACCAGGGTTGTGTACAAACCCTTGAAACAACAGCATTTTAAGTGTACTGGCCCTTTAAGAGGTGGACCTGGGAAGCTTACAGACCTTTAAAATTGGCAATACTTTAAGGTGACTGGCCTATGAAGAGGATGACCATGGAAGTGGACAGTCCTTAAAGATGCATTATTGTGTGTGGGTGGCCTTCTAAGAGACAACCCTGGGAATGGACAGACCTTTGGAAATGTCAATGTGGCTTATGAAGTGGAAAGCCACTTGAACATGTGACATGTTTTGCGGACTGGCCCTTTAAGAGGCAGACCCTAGAAGTGGACAAACCCTTGAAGAGGTGACAAATTTAGGGAATTATGTCCTTTAAGAGGTTGACCAGGGTTGTGTACAAACCCTCAAAACAACAGCATTTTAAGTGTACTGGCCCTTTAAGAGGTGGACCTGGGAAGCTTACGGACCTTTAAAATTGGCAATACTTTAAGGTGACTGGCCTATGAAGAGGATGACCATGGAAGTGGACAGTCCTTAAAGATGCATTATTGTGTGTGGGTGGCCTTCTAAGAGACAACCCTGGGAATGGACAGACCTTTGGAAATGTCAATGTGGCTTATGAAGTGGAAAGCCACTTGAACATGTGACATGTTTTGCGGACTGGCCCTTTAAGAGGCAGACCCTAGAAGTGGACAAACCCTTGAAGAGGTGACAAATTTAGGGAATTATGTCCTTTAAGAGGTTGACCAGGGTTGTGTACAAACCCTTGAAACAACAGCATTTTAAGTGTACTGGCCCTTTAAGAGGTGGACCTGGGAAGCTTACGGACCTTTAAAATTGGCAATACTTTAAGGTGACTGGCCTATGAAGAGGATGACCATGGAAGTGGACAGTCCTTAAGATGCATTATTGTGTGTGGGTGGCCTTCTAAGAGACAACCCTGGGAATGGACAGACCTTTGGAAATGTCAATGTGGCTTATGAAGTGGAAAGCCACTTGAACATGTGACATGTTTTGCGGACTGGCCCTTTAAGAGGCAGACCCTAGAAGTGGACAAACCCTTGAAGAGGTGACAAATTTAGGGAATTATGTCCTTTAAGAGGTTGACCAGGGTTGTGTACAAACCCTCGAAACAACAGCATTTTAAGTGTACTGGCCCTTTAAGAGGTGGACCTGGGAAGCTTACGGACCTTTAAAATTGGCAATACTTTAAGGTGACTGGCCTATGAAGAGGATGACCATGGAAGTGGACAGTCCTTAAAGATGCATTATTGTGTGTGGGTGGCCTTCTACGAGACAACCCTGGGAATGGACAGACCTTTGGAAATGTCAATGTGGCTTATGAAGTGGAAAGCCACTTGAACATGTGACATGTTTTGCGGACTGGCCCTTTAAGAGGCAGACCCTAGAAGTGGACAAACCCTTGAAGAGGTGACAAATTTAGGGAATTATGTCCTTTAAGAGGTTGACCAGGGTTGTGTACAAACCCTCGAAACAACAGCATTTTAAGTGTACTGGCCCTTTAAGAGGTGGACCTGGGAAGCTTACGGACCTTTAAAATTGGCAATACTTTAAGGTGACTGGCCTATGAAGAGGATGACCATGGAAGTGGACAGTCCTTAAAGATGCATTATTGTGTGTGGGTGGCCTTCTAAGAGACAACCCTGGGAATGGACAGACCTTTGGAAATGTCAATGTGGCTTATGAAGTGGAAAGCCACTTGAACATGTGACATGTTTTGCGGACTGGCCCTTTAAGAGGCAGACCCTAGAAGTGGACAAACCCTTGAAGAGGTGACAAATTTAGGGAATTATGTCCTTTAAGAGGTTGACCAGGGTTGTGTACAAACCCTCAAAACAACAGCATTTTAAGTGTACTGGCCCTTTAAGAGGTGGACCTGGGAAGCTTACGGACCTTTAAAATTGGCAATACTTTAAGGTGACTGGCCTATGAAGAGGATGACCATGGAAGTGGACAGTCCTTAAAGATGCATTATTGTGTGTGGGTGGCCTTCTAAGAGACAACCCTGGGAATGGACAGACCTTTGGAAATGTCAATGTGGCTTATGAAGTGGAAAGCCACTTGAACATGTGACATGTTTTGCGGACTGGCCCTTTAAGAGGCAGACCCTAGAAGTGGACAAACCCTTGAAGAGGTGACAAATTTAGGGAATTATGTCCTTTAAGAGGTTGACCAGGGTTGTGTACAAACCCTCAAAACAACAGCATTTTAAGTGTACTGGCCCTTTAAGAGGTGGACCTGGGAAGCTTACGGACCTTTAAAATTGGCAATACTTTAAGGTGACTGGCCTATGAAGAGGATGACCATGGAAGTGGACAGTCCTTAAAGATGCATTATTGTGTGTGGGTGGCCTTCTAAGAGACAACCCTGGGAATGGACAGACCTTTGGAAATGTCAATGTGGCTTATGAAGTGGAAAGCCACTTGAACATGTGACATGTTTTGCGGACTGGCCCTTTAAGAGGCAGACCCTAGAAGTGGACAAACCCTTGAAGAGGTGACAAATTTAGGGAATTATGTCCTTTAAGAGGTTGACCAGGGTTGTGTACAAACCCTTGAAACAACAGCATTTTAAGTGTACTGGCCCTTTAAGAGGTGGACCTGGGAAGCTTACGGACCTTTAAAATTGGCAATACTTTAAGGTGACTGGCCTATGAAGAGGATGACCATGGAAGTGGACAGTCCTTAAGATGCATTATTGTGTGTGGGTGGCCTTCTAAGAGACAACCCTGGGAATGGACAGACCTTTGGAAATGTCAATGTGGCTTATGAAGTGGAAAGCCACTTGAACATGTGACATGTTTTGCGGACTGGCCCTTTAAGAGGCAGACCCTAGAAGTGGACAAACCCTTGAAGAGGTGACAAATTTAGGGAATTATGTCCTTTAAGAGGTTGACCAGGGTTGTGTACAAACCCTCGAAACAACAGCATTTTAAGTGTACTGGCCCTTTAAGAGGTGGACCTGGGAAGCTTACGGACCTTTAAAATTGGCAATACTTTAAGGTGACTGGCCTATGAAGAGGATGACCATGGAAGTGGACAGTCCTTAAAGATGCATTATTGTGTGTGGGTGGCCTTCTACGAGACAACCCTGGGAATGGACAGACCTTTGGAAATGTCAATGTGGCTTATGAAGTGGAAAGCCACTTGAACATGTGACATGTTTTGCGGACTGGCCCTTTAAGAGGCAGACCCTAGAAGTGGACAAACCCTTGAAGAGGTGACAAATTTAGGGAATTATGTCCTTTAAGAGGTTGACCAGGGTTGTGTACAAACCCTCGAAACAACAGCATTTTAAGTGTACTGGCCCTTTAAGAGGTGGACCTGGGAAGCTTACGGACCTTTAAAATTGGCAATACTTTAAGGTGACTGGCCTATGAAGAGGATGACCATGGAAGTGGACAGTCCTTAAAGATGCATTATTGTGTGTGGGTGGCCTTCTAAGAGACAACCCTGGGAATGGACAGACCTTTGGAAATGTCAATGTGGCTTATGAAGTGGAAAGCCACTTGAACATGTGACATGTTTTGCGGACTGGCCCTTTAAGAGGCAGACCCTAGAAGTGGACAAACCCTTGAAGAGGTGACAAATTTAGGGAATTATGTCCTTTAAGAGGTTGACCAGGGTTGTGTACAAACCCTCAAAACAACAGCATTTTAAGTGTACTGGCCCTTTAAGAGGTGGACCTGGGAAGCTTACGGACCTTTAAAATTGGCAATACTTTAAGGTGACTGGCCTATGAAGAGGATGACCATGGAAGTGGACAGTCCTTAAAGATGCATTATTGTGTGTGGGTGGCCTTCTAAGAGACAACCCTGGGAATGGACAGACCTTTGGAAATGTCAATGTGGCTTATGAAGTGGAAAGCCACTTGAACATGTGACATGTTTTGCGGACTGGCCCTTTAAGAGGCAGACCCTAGAAGTGGACAAACCCTTGAAGAGGTGACAAATTTAGGGAATTATGTCCTTTAAGAGGTTGACCAGGGTTGTGTACAAACCCTCAAAACAACAGCATTTTAAGTGTACTGGCCCTTTAAGAGGTGGACCTGGGAAGCTTACGGACCTTTAAAATTGGCAATACTTTAAGGTGACTGGCCTATGAAGAGGATGACCATGGAAGTGGACAGTCCTTAAAGATGCATTATTGTGTGTGGGTGGCCTTCTAAGAGACAACCCTGGGAATGGACAGACCTTTGGAAATGTCAATGTGGCTTATGAAGTGGAAAGCCACTTGAACATGTGACATGTTTTGCGGACTGGCCCTTTAAGAGGCAGACCCTAGAAGTGGACAAACCCTTGAAGAGGTGACAAATTTAGAGAATTATGTCCTTTAAGAGGTTGACCAGGGTTGTGTACAAACCCTCAAAACAACAGCATTTTAAGTGTACTGGCCCTTTAAGAGGTGGACCTGGGAAGCTTACGGACCTTTAAAATTGGCAATACTTTAAGGTGACTGGCCTATGAAGAGGATGACCATGGAAGTGGACAGTCCTTAAAGATGCATTATTGTGTGTGGGTGGCCTTCTAAGAGACAACCCTGGGAATGGACAGACCTTTGGAAATGTCAATGTGGCTTATGAAGTGGAAAGCCACTTGAACATGTGACATGTTTTGCGGACTGGCCCTTTAAGAGGCAGACCCTAGAAGTGGACAAACCCTTGAAGAGGTGACAAATTTAGGGAATTATGTCCTTTAAGAGGTTGACCAGGGTTGTGTACAAACCCTCAAAACAACAGCATTTTAAGTGTACTGGCCCTTTAAGAGGTGGACCTGGGAAGCTTACGGACCTTTAAAATTGGCAATACTTTAAGGTGACTGGCCTATGAAGAGGATGACCATGGAAGTGGACAGTCCTTAAAGATGCATTATTGTGTGTGGGTGGCCTTCTAAGAGACAACCCTGGGAATGGACAGACCTTTGGAAATGTCAATGTGGCTTATGAAGTGGAAATCCACTTGAACATGTGACATGTTTTGATGACTGGCCCTTTAAGAGGCAGACCCTAGATATGGACAAACCCTTGAAGAGGTGACAAATTTAGGGAATTATGTCCTTTAAGAGGTTGACCAGGGTTGTGTACAAACCCTTGAAACAACAGTATTTTAAGTGTACTGGCCCTTTAAGAGGTGGACCTGGGAAGCTTACGGACCTTTAAAATTGGCAATACTTTAAGGTGACTGGCCTATGAAGAGGATGACCATGGAAGTGGACAGTCCTTAAAGATGCATTATTGTGTGTGTGTGGCCTTCTAAGAGACAACCCTGGGAATGGACAGACCTTTGGAAATGTCAATGTGGCTTATGAAGTGGAAAGCCACTTGAACATGTGACATGTTTTGCGGACTGGCCCTTTAAGACGCAGACCCTAGAAGTGGACAAACCCTTGAAGAGGTGACAAATTTAGGGAATTATGTCCTTTAAGAGGTTGACCAGGGTTGTGTACAAACCCTCAAAACAACAGCATTTTAAGTGTACTGGCCCTTTAAGAGGTGGACCTGGGAAGCTTACGGACCTTTAAAATTGGCAATACTTTAAGGTGACTGGCCTATGAAGAGGATGACCATGGAAGTGGACAGTCCTTAAAGATGCATTATTGTGTGTGGGTGGCCTTCTAAGAGACAACCCTGGGAATGGACAGACCTTTGGAAATGTCAATGTGGCTTATGAAGTGGAAAGCCACTTGAACATGTGACATGTTTTGCGGACTGGCCCTTTAAGAGGCAGACCCTAGAAGTGGACAAACCCTTGAAGAGGTGACAAATTTAGGGAATTATGTCCTTTAAGAGGTTGACCAGGGTTGTGTACAAACCCTTGAAACAACAGCATTTTAAGTGTACTGGCCCTTTAAGAGGTGGACCTGGGAAGCTTACAGACCTTTAAAATTGGCAATACTTTAAGGTGACTGGCCTATGAAGAGGATGACCATGGAAGTGGACAGTCCTTAAAGATGCATTATTGTGTGTGGGTGGCCTTCTAAGAGACAACCCTGGGAATGGACAGACCTTTGGAAATGTCAATGTGGCTTATGAAGTGGAAAGCCACTTGAACATGTGACATGTTTTGCGGACTGGCCCTTTAAGAGGCAGACCCTAGAAGTGGACAAACCCTTGAAGAGGTGACAAATTTAGGGAATTATGTCCTTTAAGAGGTTGACCAGGGTTGTGTACAAACCCTCAAAACAACAGCATTTTAAGTGTACTGGCCCTTTAAGAGGTGGACCTGGGAAGCTTACGGACCTTTAAAATTGGCAATACTTTAAGGTGACTGGCCTATGAAGAGGATGACCATGGAAGTGGACAGTCCTTAAAGATGCATTATTGTGTGTGGGTGGCCTTCTAAGAGACAACCCTGGGAATGGACAGACCTTTGGAAATGTCAATGTGGCTTATGAAGTGGAAAGCCACTTGAACATGTGACATGTTTTGCGGACTGGCCCTTTAAGAGGCAGACCCTAGAAGTGGACAAACCCTTGAAGAGGTGACAAATTTAGGGAATTATGTCCTTTAAGAGGTTGACCAGGGTTGTGTACAAACCCTTGAAACAACAGCATTTTAAGTGTACTGGCCCTTTAAGAGGTGGACCTGGGAAGCTTACGGACCTTTAAAATTGGCAATACTTTAAGGTGACTGGCCTATGAAGAGGATGACCATGGAAGTGGACAGTCCTTAAGATGCATTATTGTGTGTGGGTGGCCTTCTAAGAGACAACCCTGGGAATGGACAGACCTTTGGAAATGTCAATGTGGCTTATGAAGTGGAAAGCCACTTGAACATGTGACATGTTTTGCGGACTGGCCCTTTAAGAGGCAGACCCTAGAAGTGGACAAACCCTTGAAGAGGTGACAAATTTAGGGAATTATGTCCTTTAAGAGGTTGACCAGGGTTGTGTACAAACCCTCGAAACAACAGCATTTTAAGTGTACTGGCCCTTTAAGAGGTGGACCTGGGAAGCTTACGGACCTTTAAAATTGGCAATACTTTAAGGTGACTGGCCTATGAAGAGGATGACCATGGAAGTGGACAGTCCTTAAAGATGCATTATTGTGTGTGGGTGGCCTTCTACGAGACAACCCTGGGAATGGACAGACCTTTGGAAATGTCAATGTGGCTTATGAAGTGGAAAGCCACTTGAACATGTGACATGTTTTGCGGACTGGCCCTTTAAGAGGCAGACCCTAGAAGTGGACAAACCCTTGAAGAGGTGACAAATTTAGGGAATTATGTCCTTTAAGAGGTTGACCAGGGTTGTGTACAAACCCTCGAAACAACAGCATTTTAAGTGTACTGGCCCTTTAAGAGGTGGACCTGGGAAGCTTACGGACCTTTAAAATTGGCAATACTTTAAGGTGACTGGCCTATGAAGAGGATGACCATGGAAGTGGACAGTCCTTAAAGATGCATTATTGTGTGTGGGTGGCCTTCTAAGAGACAACCCTGGGAATGGACAGACCTTTGGAAATGTCAATGTGGCTTATGAAGTGGAAAGCCACTTGAACATGTGACATGTTTTGCGGACTGGCCCTTTAAGAGGCAGACCCTAGAAGTGGACAAACCCTTGAAGAGGTGACAAATTTAGGGAATTATGTCCTTTAAGAGGTTGACCAGGGTTGTGTACAAACCCTCAAAACAACAGCATTTTAAGTGTACTGGCCCTTTAAGAGGTGGACCTGGGAAGCTTACGGACCTTTAAAATTGGCAATACTTTAAGGTGACTGGCCTATGAAGAGGATGACCATGGAAGTGGACAGTCCTTAAAGATGCATTATTGTGTGTGGGTGGCCTTCTAAGAGACAACCCTGGGAATGGACAGACCTTTGGAAATGTCAATGTGGCTTATGAAGTGGAAAGCCACTTGAACATGTGACATGTTTTGCGGACTGGCCCTTTAAGAGGCAGACCCTAGAAGTGGACAAACCCTTGAAGAGGTGACAAATTTAGGGAATTATGTCCTTTAAGAGGTTGACCAGGGTTGTGTACAAACCCTCAAAACAACAGCATTTTAAGTGTACTGGCCCTTTAAGAGGTGGACCTGGGAAGCTTACGGACCTTTAAAATTGGCAATACTTTAAGGTGACTGGCCTATGAAGAGGATGACCATGGAAGTGGACAGTCCTTAAAGATGCATTATTGTGTGTGGGTGGCCTTCTAAGAGACAACCCTGGGAATGGACAGACCTTTGGAAATGTCAATGTGGCTTATGAAGTGGAAATCCACTTGAACATGTGACATGTTTTGATGACTGGCCCTTTAAGAGGCAGACCCTAGATATGGACAAACCCTTGAAGAGGTGACAAATTTAGGGAATTATGTCCTTTAAGAGGTTGACCAGGGTTGTGTACAAACCCTTGAAACAACAGTATTTTAAGTGTACTGGCCCTTTAAGAGGTGGACCTGGGAAGCTTACGGACCTTTAAAATTGGCAATACTTTAAGGTGACTGGCCTATGAAGAGGATGACCATGGAAGTGGACAGTCCTTAAAGATGCATTATTGTGTGTGTGTGGCCTTCTAAGAGACAACCCTGGGAATGGACAGACCTTTGGAAATGTCAATGTGGCTTATGAAGTGGAAAGCCACTTGAACATGTGACATGTTTTGCGGACTGGCCCTTTAAGAGGCAGACCCTAGAAGTGGACAAACCCTTGAAGAGGTGACAAATTTAGGGAATTATGTCCTTTAAGAGGTTGACCAGGGTTGTGTACAAACCCTCAAAACAACAGCATTTTAAGTGTACTGGCCCTTTAAGAGGTGGACCTGGGAAGCTTACGGACCTTTAAAATTGGCAATACTTTAAGGTGACTGGCCTATGAAGAGGATGACCATGGAAGTGGACAGTCCTTAAAGATGCATTATTGTGTGTGGGTGGCCTTCTAAGAGACAACCCTGGGAATGGACAGACCTTTGGAAATGTCAATGTGGCTTATGAAGTGGAAAGCCACTTGAACATGTGACATGTTTTGCGGACTGGCCCTTTAAGAGGCAGACCCTAGAAGTGGACACACCCTTGAAGAGGTGACAAATTTAGGGAATTATGTCCTTTAAGAGGTTGACCAGGGTTGTGTACAAACCCTTGAAACAACAGCATTTTAAGTGTACTGGCCCTTTAAGAGGTGGACCTGGGAAGCTTACAGACCTTTAAAATTGGCAATACTTTAAGGTGTCTGGCCTATGAAGAGGATGACCATGGAAGTGGACAGTCCTTAAAGATGCATTATTGTGTGTGGGTGGCCTTCTAAGAGACAACCCTGGGAATGGACAGACCTTTGGAAATGTCAATGTGGCTTATGAAGTGGAAAGCCACTTGAACATGTGACATGTTTTGCGGACTGGCCCTTTAAGAGGCAGACCCTAGAAGTGGACAAACCCTTGAAGAGGTGACAAATTTAGGGAATTATGTCCTTTAAGAGGTTGACCAGGGTTGTGTACAAACCCTCAAAACAACAGCATTTTAAGTGTACTGGCCCTTTAAGAGGTGGACCTGGGAAGCTTACGGACCTTTAAAATTGGCAATACTTTAAGGTGACTGGCCTATGAAGAGGATGACCATGGAAGTGGACAGTCCTTAAAGATGCATTATTGTGTGTGGGTGGCCTTCTAAGAGACAACCCTGGGAATGGACAGACCTTTGGAAATGTCAATGTGGCTTATGAAGTGGAAAGCCACTTGAACATGTGACATGTTTTGCGGACTGGCCCTTTAAGAGGCAGACCCTAGAAGTGGACAAACCCTTGAAGAGGTGACAAATTTAGGGAATTATGTCCTTTAAGAGGTTGACCAGGGTTGTGTACAAACCCTCAAAACAACAGCATTTTAAGTGTACTGGCCCTTTAAGAGGTGGACCTGGGAAGCTTACGGACCTTTAAAATTGGCAATACTTTAAGGTGACTGGCCTATGAAGAGGATGACCATGGAAGTGGACAGTCCTTAAAGATGCATTATTGTGTGTGGGTGGCCTTCTAAGAGACAACCCTGGGAATGGACAGACCTTTGGAAATGTCAATGTGGCTTATGAAGTGGAAAGCCACTTGAACATGTGACATGTTTTGCGGACTGGCCCTTTAAGAGGCAGACCCTAGAAGTGGACAAACCCTTGAAGAGGTGACAAATTTAGGGAATTATGTCCTTTAAGAGGTTGACCAGGGTTGTGTACAAACCCTTGAAACAACAGCATTTTAAGTGTACTGGCCCTTTAAGAGGTGGACCTGGGAAGCTTACAGACCTTTAAAATTGGCAATACTTTAAGGTGACTGGCCTATGAAGAGGATGACCATGGAAGTGGACAGTCCTTAAAGATGCATTATTGTGTGTGGGTGGCCTTCTAAGAGACAACCCTGGGAATGGACAGACCTTTGGAAATGTCAATGTGGCTTATGAAGTGGAAAGCCACTTGAACATGTGACATGTTTTGCGGACTGGCCCTTTAAGAGGCAGACCCTAGAAGTGGACAAACCCTTGAAGAGGTGACAAATTTAGGGAATTATGTCCTTTAAGAGGTTGACCAGGGTTGTGTACAAACCCTCAAAACAACAGCATTTTAAGTGTACTGGCCCTTTAAGAGGTGGACCTGGGAAGCTTACGGACCTTTAAAATTGGCAATACTTTAAGGTGACTGGCCTATGAAGAGGATGACCATGGAAGTGGACAGTCCTTAAAGATGCATTATTGTGTGTGGGTGGCCTTCTAAGAGACAACCCTGGGAATGGACAGACCTTTGGAAATGTCAATGTGGCTTATGAAGTGGAAAGCCACTTGAACATGTGACATGTTTTGCGGACTGGCCCTTTAAGAGGCAGACCCTAGAAGTGGACAAACCCTTGAAGAGGTGACAAATTTAGGGAATTATGTCCTTTAAGAGGTTGACCAGGGTTGTGTACAAACCCTTGAAACAACAGCATTTTAAGTGTACTGGCCCTTTAAGAGGTGGACCTGGGAAGCTTACGGACCTTTAAAATTGGCAATACTTTAAGGTGACTGGCCTATGAAGAGGATGACCATGGAAGTGGACAGTCCTTAAGATGCATTATTGTGTGTGGGTGGCCTTCTAAGAGACAACCCTGGGAATGGACAGACCTTTGGAAATGTCAATGTGGCTTATGAAGTGGAAAGCCACTTGAACATGTGACATGTTTTGCGGACTGGCCCTTTAAGAGGCAGACCCTAGAAGTGGACAAACCCTTGAAGAGGTGACAAATTTAGGGAATTATGTCCTTTAAGAGGTTGACCAGGGTTGTGTACAAACCCTCGAAACAACAGCATTTTAAGTGTACTGGCCCTTTAAGAGGTGGACCTGGGAAGCTTACGGACCTTTAAAATTGGCAATACTTTAAGGTGACTGGCCTATGAAGAGGATGACCATGGAAGTGGACAGTCCTTAAAGATGCATTATTGTGTGTGGGTGGCCTTCTACGAGACAACCCTGGGAATGGACAGACCTTTGGAAATGTCAATGTGGCTTATGAAGTGGAAAGCCACTTGAACATGTGACATGTTTTGCGGACTGGCCCTTTAAGAGGCAGACCCTAGAAGTGGACAAACCCTTGAAGAGGTGACAAATTTAGGGAATTATGTCCTTTAAGAGGTTGACCAGGGTTGTGTACAAACCCTCGAAACAACAGCATTTTAAGTGTACTGGCCCTTTAAGAGGTGGACCTGGGAAGCTTACGGACCTTTAAAATTGGCAATACTTTAAGGTGACTGGCCTATGAAGAGGATGACCATGGAAGTGGACAGTCCTTAAAGATGCATTATTGTGTGTGGGTGGCCTTCTAAGAGACAACCCTGGGAATGGACAGACCTTTGGAAATGTCAATGTGGCTTATGAAGTGGAAAGCCACTTGAACATGTGACATGTTTTGCGGACTGGCCCTTTAAGAGGCAGACCCTAGAAGTGGACAAACCCTTGAAGAGGTGACAAATTTAGGGAATTATGTCCTTTAAGAGGTTGACCAGGGTTGTGTACAAACCCTCAAAACAACAGCATTTTAAGTGTACTGGCCCTTTAAGAGGTGGACCTGGGAAGCTTACGGACCTTTAAAATTGGCAATACTTTAAGGTGACTGGCCTATGAAGAGGATGACCATGGAAGTGGACAGTCCTTAAAGATGCATTATTGTGTGTGGGTGGCCTTCTAAGAGACAACCCTGGGAATGGACAGACCTTTGGAAATGTCAATGTGGCTTATGAAGTGGAAAGCCACTTGAACATGTGACATGTTTTGCGGACTGGCCCTTTAAGAGGCAGACCCTAGAAGTGGACAAACCCTTGAAGAGGTGACAAATTTAGGGAATTATGTCCTTTAAGAGGTTGACCAGGGTTGTGTACAAACCCTCAAAACAACAGCATTTTAAGTGTACTGGCCCTTTAAGAGGTGGACCTGGGAAGCTTACGGACCTTTAAAATTGGCAATACTTTAAGGTGACTGGCCTATGAAGAGGATGACCATGGAAGTGGACAGTCCTTAAAGATGCATTATTGTGTGTGGGTGGCCTTCTAAGAGACAACCCTGGGAATGGACAGACCTTTGGAAATGTCAATGTGGCTTATGAAGTGGAAATCCACTTGAACATGTGACATGTTTTGATGACTGGCCCTTTAAGAGGCAGACCCTAGATATGGACAAACCCTTGAAGAGGTGACAAATTTAGGGAATTATGTCCTTTAAGAGGTTGACCAGGGTTGTGTACAAACCCTTGAAACAACAGTATTTTAAGTGTACTGGCCCTTTAAGAGGTGGACCTGGGAAGCTTACGGACCTTTAAAATTGGCAATACTTTAAGGTGACTGGCCTATGAAGAGGATGACCATGGAAGTGGACAGTCCTTAAAGATGCATTATTGTGTGTGTGTGGCCTTCTAAGAGACAACCCTGGGAATGGACAGACCTTTGGAAATGTCAATGTGGCTTATGAAGTGGAAAGCCACTTGAACATGTGACATGTTTTGCGGACTGGCCCTTTAAGAGGCAGACCCTAGAAGTGGACAAACCCTTGAAGAGGTGACAAATTTAGGGAATTATGTCCTTTAAGAGGTTGACCAGGGTTGTGTACAAACCCTCAAAACAACAGCATTTTAAGTGTACTGGCCCTTTAAGAGGTGGACCTGGGAAGCTTACGGACCTTTAAAATTGGCAATACTTTAAGGTGACTGGCCTATGAAGAGGATGACCATGGAAGTGGACAGTCCTTAAAGATGCATTATTGTGTGTGGGTGGCCTTCTAAGAGACAACCCTGGGAATGGACAGACCTTTGGAAATGTCAATGTGGCTTATGAAGTGGAAAGCCACTTGAACATGTGACATGTTTTGCGGACTGGCCCTTTAAGAGGCAGACCCTAGAAGTGGACACACCCTTGAAGAGGTGACAAATTTAGGGAATTATGTCCTTTAAGAGGTTGACCAGGGTTGTGTACAAACCCTTGAAACAACAGCATTTTAAGTGTACTGGCCCTTTAAGAGGTGGACCTGGGAAGCTTACAGACCTTTAAAATTGGCAATACTTTAAGGTGTCTGGCCTATGAAGAGGATGACCATGGAAGTGGACAGTCCTTAAAGATGCATTATTGTGTGTGGGTGGCCTTCTAAGAGACAACCCTGGGAATGGACAGACCTTTGGAAATGTCAATGTGGCTTATGAAGTGGAAAGCCACTTGAACATGTGACATGTTTTGCGGACTGGCCCTTTAAGAGGCAGACCCTAGAAGTGGACAAACCCTTGAAGAGGTGACAAATTTAGGGAATTATGTCCTTTAAGAGGTTGACCAGGGTTGTGTACAAACCCTCAAAACAACAGCATTTTAAGTGTACTGGCCCTTTAAGAGGTGGACCTGGGAAGCTTACGGACCTTTAAAATTGGCAATACTTTAAGGTGACTGGCCTATGAAGAGGATGACCATGGAAGTGGACAGTCCTTAAAGATCCATTATTGTGTGTGGGTGGCCTTCTAAGAGACAACCCTGGGAATGGACAGACCTTTGGAAATGTCAATGTGGCTTATGAAGTGGAAAGCCACTTGAACATGTGACATGTTTTGCGGACTGGCCCTTTAAGAGGCAGACCCTAGAAGTGGACAAACCCTTGAAGAGGTGACAAATTTAGGGAATTATGTCCTTTAAGAGGTTGACCAGGGTTGTGTACAAACCCTTGAAACAACAGCATTTTAAGTGTACTGGCCCTTTAAGAGGTGGACCTGGGAAGCTTACGGACCTTTAAAATTGGCAATACTTTAAGGTGACTGGCCTATGAAGAGGATGACCATGGAAGTGGACAGTCCTTAAGATGCATTATTGTGTGTGGGTGGCCTTCTAAGAGACAACCCTGGGAATGGACAGACCTTTGGAAATGTCAATGTGGCTTATGAAGTGGAAAGCCACTTGAACATGTGACATGTTTTGCGGACTGGCCCTTTAAGAGGCAGACCCTAGAAGTGGACAAACCCTTGAAGAGGTGACAAATTTAGGGAATTATGTCCTTTAAGAGGTTGACCAGGGTTGTGTACAAACCCTCGAAACAACAGCATTTTAAGTGTACTGGCCCTTTAAGAGGTGGACCTGGGAAGCTTACGGACCTTTAAAATTGGCAATACTTTAAGGTGACTGGCCTATGAAGAGGATGACCATGGAAGTGGACAGTCCTTAAAGATGCATTATTGTGTGTGGGTGGCCTTCTACGAGACAACCCTGGGAATGGACAGACCTTTGGAAATGTCAATGTGGCTTATGAAGTGGAAAGCCACTTGAACATGTGACATGTTTTGCGGACTGGCCCTTTAAGAGGCAGACCCTAGAAGTGGACAAACCCTTGAAGAGGTGACAAATTTAGGGAATTATGTCCTTTAAGAGGTTGACCAGGGTTGTGTACAAACCCTCGAAACAACAGCATTTTAAGTGTACTGGCCCTTTAAGAGGTGGACCTGGGAAGCTTACGGACCATTAAAATTGGCAATACTTTAAGGTGACTGGCCTATGAAGAGGATGACCATGGAAGTGGACAGTCCTTAAAGATGCATTATTGTGTGTGGGTGGCCTTCTAAGAGACAACCCTGGGAATGGACAGACCTTTGGAAATGTCAATGTGGCTTATGAAGTGGAAATCCACTTGAACATGTGACATGTTTTGATGACTGGCCCTTTAAGAGGCAGACCCTAGATGTGGACAAACCCTTGAAGAGGTGACAAATTTAGGGAATTATGTCCTTTAAGAGGTTGACCAGGGTTGTGTACAAACCCTTGAAACAACAGCATTTTAAGTGTACTGGCCCTTTAAGAGGTGGACCTGGGAAGCTTACGGACCTTTAAAATTGGCAATACTTTAAGGTGACTGGCCTATGAAGAGGATGACCATGGAAGTGGACAGTCCTTAAAGATGCATTATTGTGTGTGGGTGGCCTTCTAAGAGACAACCCTGGGAATGGACAGACCTTTGGAAATGTCAATGTGGCTTATGAAGTGGAAAGCCACTTGAACATGTGACATGTTTTGATGACTGGCCCTTTAAGAGGCAGACCCTAGAAGTGGACAAACCCTTGAAGAGGTGACAAATTTAGGGAATTATGTCCTTTAAGAGGTTGACCAGGGTTGTGTACAAACCCTTGAAACAACAGCATTTTAAGTGTACTGGCCCTTTAAGAGGTGGACCTGGGAAGCTTACAGACCTTTAAAATTGGCAATACTTTAAGGTGACTGGCCTATGAAGAGGATGACCATGGAAGTGGACAGTCCTTAAAGATGCATTATTGTGTGTGGGTGGCCTTCTAAGAGACAACCCTGGGAATGGACAGACCTTTGGAAATGTCAATGTGGCTTATGAAGTGGAAAGCCACTTGAACATGTGACATGTTTTGCGGACTGGCCCTTTAAGAGGCAGACCCTAGAAGTGGACAAACCCTTGAAGAGGTGACAAATTTAGGGAATTATGTCCTTTAAGAGGTTGACCAGGGTTGTGTACAAACCCTCGAAACAACAGCATTTTAAGTGTACTGGCCCTTTAAGAGGTGGACCTGGGAAGCTTACGGACCTTTAAAATTGGCAATACTTTAAGGTGACTGGCCTATGAAGAGGATGACCATGGAAGTGGACAGTCCTTAAAGATGCATTATTGTGTGTGGGTGGCCTTCTAAGAGACAACCCTGGGAATGGACAGACCTTTGGAAATGTCAATGTGGCTTATGAAGTGGAAAGCCACTTGAACATGTGACATGTTTTGCGGACTGGCCCTTTAAGAGGCAGACCCTAGAAGTGGACAAACCCTTGAAGAGGTGACAAATTTAGGGAATTATGTCCTTTAAGAGGTTGACCAGGGTTGTGTACAAACCCTCAAAACAACAGCATTTTAAGTGTACTGGCCCTTTAAGAGGTGGACCTGGGAAGCTTACGGACCTTTAAAATTGGCAATACTTTAAGGTGACTGGCCTATGAAGAGGATGACCATGGAAGTGGACAGTCCTTAAAGATGCATTATTGTGTGTGGGTGGCCTTCTAAGAGACAACCCTGGGAATGGACAGACCTTTGGAAATGTCAATGTGGCTTATGAAGTGGAAAGCCACTTGAACATGTGACATGTTTTGATGACTGGCCCTTTAAGAGGCAGACCCTAGAAGTGGACAAACCCTTGAAGAGGTGACAAATTTAGGGAATTACGTCCTTTAAGAGGTTGACCAGGGTTGTGTACAAACCCTCGAAACAACAGTATTTTAAGTGTACTGGCCCTTTAAGAGGTGGACCTGGGAAGCTTACGGACCTTAAAAATTGGCAATACTTTAAGGTGACTGGCCTATGAAGAGGATGACCATGGAAGTGGACAGTCCTTAAAGATGCATTATTGTGTGTGGGTGGCCTTCTAAGAGACAACCCTGGGAATGGACAGACCTTTGGAAATGTCAATGTGGCTTATGAAGTGGAAATCCACTTGAACATGTGACATGTTTTGATGACTGGCCCTTTAAGAGGCAGACCCTAGATATGGACAAACCCTTGAAGAGGTGACAAATTTAGGGAATTATGTCCTTTAAGAGGTTGACCAGGGTTGTGTACAAACCCTTGAAACAACAGTATTTTAAGTGTACTGGCCCTTTAAGAGGTGGACCTGGGAAGCTTACAGACCTTTAAAATTGGCAATACTTTAAGGTGACTGGCCTATGAAGAGGATGACCATGGAAGTGGACAGTCCTTAAAGATGCATTATTGTGTGTGGGTGGCCTTCTAAGAGACAACCCTGGGAATGGACAGACCTTTGGAAATGTCAATGTGGCTTATGAAGTGGAAAGCCACTTGAACATGTGACATGTTTTGCGGACTGGCCCTTTAAGAGGCAGACCCTAGAAGTGGACAAACCCTTGAAGAGGTGACAAATTTCGGGAATTATGTCCTTTAAGAGGTTGACCAGGGTTGTGTACAAACCCTCAAAACAACAGCATTTTAAGTGTACTGGCCCTTTAAGAGGTGGACCTGGGAAGCTTACGGACCTTTAAAATTGGCAATACTTTAAGGTGACTGGCCTATGAAGAGGATGACCATGGAAGTGGACAGTCCTTAAAGATGCATTATTGTGTGTGGGTGGCCTTCTAAGAGACAACCCTGGGAATGGACAGACCTTTGGAAATGTCAATGTGGCTTATGAAGTGGAAAGCCACTTGAACATGTGACATGTTTTGCGGACTGGCCCTTTAAGAGGCAGACCCTAGAAGTGGACAAACCCTTGAAGAGGTGACAAATTTAGGGAATTATGTCCTTTAAGAGGTCGACCAGGGTTGTGTACAAACCCTTGAAACAACAGTATTTTAAGTGTACTGGCCCTTTAAGAGGTGGACCTGGGAAGCTTACAGACCTTTAAAATTGGCAATACTTTAAGGTGACTGGCCTATGAAGAGGATGACCATGGAAGTGGACAGTCCTTAAAGATGCATTATTGTGTGTGGGTGGCCTTCTAAGAGACAACCCTGGGAATGGACAGACCTTTGGAAATGTCAATGTGGCTTATGAAGTGGAAAGCCACTTGAACATGTGACATGTTTTGCGGACTGGCCCTTTAAGAGGCAGACCCTAGAAGTGGACAAACCCTTGAAGAGGTGACAAATTTAGGGAATTATGTCCTTTAAGAGGTTGACCAGGGTTGTGTACAAACCCTCGAAACAACAGCATTTTAAGTGTACTGGCCCTTTAAGAGGTGGACCTGGGAAGCTTACGGACCTTTAAAATTGGCAATACTTTAAGGTGACTGGCCTATGAAGAGGATGACCATGGAAGTGGACAGTCCTTAAAGATGCATTATTGTGTGTGGGTGGCCTTCTAAGAGACAACCCTGGGAATGGACAGACCTTTGGAAATGTCAATGTGGCTTATGAAGTGGAAAGCCACTTGAACATGTGACATGTTTTGCGGACTGGCCCTTTAAGAGGTAGACCCTAGAAGTGGACAAACCCTTGAAGAGGTGACAAATTTAGGGAATTATGTCCTTTAAGAGGTTGACCAGGGTTGTGTACAAACCCTCAAAACAACAGCATTTTAAGTGTACTGGCCCTTTAAGAGGTGGACCTGGGAAGCTTACGGACCTTTAAAATTGGCAATACTTTAAGGTGACTGGCCTATGAAGAGGATGACCATGGAAGTGGACAGTCCTTAAAGATGCATTATTGTGTGTGGGTGGCCTTCTAAGAGACAACCCTGGGAATGGACAGACCTTTGGAAATGTCAATGTGGCTTATGAAGTGGAAAGCCACTTGAACATGTGACATGTTTTGCGGACTGGCCCTTTAAGAGGCAGACCCTAGAAGTGGACAAACCCTTGAAGAGGTGACAAATTTAGGGAATTATGTCCTTTAAGAGGTTGACCAGGGTTGTGTACAAACCCTTGAAACAACAGCATTTTAAGTGTACTGGCCCTTTAAGAGGTGGACCTGGGAAGCTAACGGACCTTTAAAATTGGCAATACTTTAAGGTGACTGGCCTATGAAGAGGATGACCATGGAAGTGGACAGTCCTTAAAGATGCATTATTGTGTGTGGGTGGCCTTCTAAGAGACAACCCTGGGAATGGACAGACCTTTGGAAATGTCAATGTGGCTTATGAAGTGGAAAGCCACTTGAACATGTGACATGTTTTGCGGACTGGCCCTTTAAGAGGCAGACCCTAGAAGTGGACAAACCCTTGAAGAGGTGACAAATTTAGGGAATTATGTCCTTTAAGAGGTTGACCAGGGTTGTGTACAAACCCTCGAAACAACAGTATTTTAAGTGTACTGGCCCTTTAAGAGGTGGACCTGGGAAGCTTACGGACCTTTAAAATTGGCAATACTTTAAGGTGACTGGCCTATGAAGAGGATGACCATGGAAGTGGACAGTCCTTAAAGATGCATTATTGTGTGTGGGTGGCCTTCTAAGAGACAACCCTGGGAATGGACAGACCTTTGGAAATGTCAATGTGGCTTATGAAGTGGAAATCCACTTGAACATGTGACATGTTTTGATGACTGGCCCTTTAAGAGGCAGACCCTAGATATGGACAAACCCTTGAAGAGGTGACAAATTTAGGGAATTATGTCCTTTAAGAGGTCGACCAGGGTTGTGTACAAACCCTTGAAACAACAGTATTTTAAGTGTACTGGCCCTTTAAGAGGTGGACCTGGGAAGCTTACAGACCTTTAAAATTGGCAATACTTTAAGGTGACTGGCCTATGAAGAGGATGACCATGGAAGTGGACAGTCCTTAAAGATGCATTATTGTGTGTGGGTGGCCTTCTAAGAGACAACCCTGGGAATGGACAGACCTTTGGAAATGTCAATGTGGCTTATGAAGTGGAAAGCCACTTGAACATGTGACATGTTTTGCGGACTGGCCCTTTAAGAGGCAGACCCTAGAAGTGGACAAACCCTTGAAGAGGTGACAAATTTAGGGAATTATGTCCTTTAAGAGGTTGACCAGGGTTGTGTACAAACCCTCAAAACAACAGCATTTTAAGTGTACTGGCCCTTTAAGAGGTGGACCTGGGAAGCTTACGGACCTTTAAAATTGGCAATACTTTAAGGTGACTGGCCTATGAAGAGGATGACCATGGAAGTGGACAGTCCTTAAAGATGCATTATTGTGTGTGGGTGGCCTTCTAAGAGACAACCCTGGGAATGGACAGACCTTTGGAAATGTCAATGTGGCTTATGAAGTGGAAATCCACTTGAACATGTGACATGTTTTGATGACTGGCCCTTTAAGAGGCAGACCCTAGATATGGACAAACCCTTGAAGAGGTGACAAATTTAGGGAATTATGTCCTTTAAGAGGTCGACCAGGGTTGTGTACAAACCCTTGAAACAACAGTATTTTAAGTGTACTGGCCCTTTAAGAGGTGGACCTGGGAAGCTTACAGACCTTTAAAATTGGCAATACTTTAAGGTGACTGGCCTATGAAGAGGATGACCATGGAAGTGGACAGTCCTTAAAGATGCATTATTGTGTGTGGGTGGCCTTCTAAGAGACAACCCTGGGAATGGACAGACCTTTGGAAATGTCAATGTGGCTTATGAAGTGGAAAGCCACTTGAACATGTGACATGTTTTGCGGACTGGCCCTTTAAGAGGCAGACCCTAGAAGTGGACAAACCCTTGAAGAGGTGACAAATTTAGGGAATTATGTCCTTTAAGAGGTTGACCAGGGTTGTGTACAAACCCTCGAAACAACAGCATTTTAAGTGTACTGGCCCTTTAAGAGGTGGACCTGGGAAGCTTACGGACCTTTAAAATTGGCAATACTTTAAGGTGACTGGCCTATGAAGAGGATGACCATGGAAGTGGACAGTCCTTAAAGATGCATTATTGTGTGTGGGTGGCCTTCTAAGAGACAACCCTGGGAATGGACAGACCTTTGGAAATGTCAATGTGGCTTATGAAGTGGAAAGCCACTTGAACATGTGACATGTTTTGCGGACTGGCCCTTTAAGAGGTAGACCCTAGAAGTGGACAAACCCTTGAAGAGGTGACAAATTTAGGGAATTATGTCCTTTAAGAGGTTGACCAGGGTTGTGTACAAACCCTCAAAACAACAGCATTTTAAGTGTACTGGCCCTTTAAGAGGTGGACCTGGGAAGCTTACGGACCTTTAAAATTGGCAATACTTTAAGGTGACTGGCCTATGAAGAGGATGACCATGGAAGTGGACAGTCCTTAAAGATGCATTATTGTGTGTGGGTGGCCTTCTAAGAGACAACCCTGGGAATGGACAGACCTTTGGAAATGTCAATGTGGCTTATGAAGTGGAAAGCCACTTGAACATGTGACATGTTTTGCGGACTGGCCCTTTAAGAGGCAGACCCTAGAAGTGGACAAACCCTTGAAGAGGTGACAAATTTAGGGAATTATGTCCTTTAAGAGGTTGACCAGGGTTGTGTACAAACCCTTGAAACAACAGCATTTTAAGTGTACTGGCCCTTTAAGAGGTGGACCTGGGAAGCTAACGGACCTTTAAAATTGGCAATACTTTAAGGTGACTGGCCTATGAAGAGGATGACCATGGAAGTGGACAGTCCTTAAAGATGCATTATTGTGTGTGGGTGGCCTTCTAAGAGACAACCCTGGGAATGGACAGACCTTTGGAAATGTCAATGTGGCTTATGAAGTGGAAAGCCACTTGAACATGTGACATGTTTTGCGGACTGGCCCTTTAAGAGGCAGACCCTAGAAGTGGACAAACCCTTGAAGAGGTGACAAATTTAGGGAATTATGTCCTTTAAGAGGTTGACCAGGGTTGTGTACAAACCCTCGAAACAACAGTATTTTAAGTGTACTGGCCCTTTAAGAGGTGGACCTGGGAAGCTTACGGACCTTTAAAATTGGCAATACTTTAAGGTGACTGGCCTATGAAGAGGATGACCATGGAAGTGGACAGTCCTTAAAGATGCATTATTGTGTGTGGGTGGCCTTCTAAGAGACAACCCTGGGAATGGACAGACCTTTGGAAATGTCAATGTGGCTTATGAAGTGGAAATCCACTTGAACATGTGACATGTTTTGATGACTGGCCCTTTAAGAGGCAGACCCTAGATATGGACAAACCCTTGAAGAGGTGACAAATTTAGGGAATTATGTCCTTTAAGAGGTCGACCAGGGTTGTGTACAAACCCTTGAAACAACAGTATTTTAAGTGTACTGGCCCTTTAAGAGGTGGACCTGGGAAGCTTACAGACCTTTAAAATTGGCAATACTTTAAGGTGACTGGCCTATGAAGAGGATGACCATGGAAGTGGACAGTCCTTAAAGATGCATTATTGTGTGTGGGTGGCCTTCTAAGAGACAACCCTGGGAATGGACAGACCTTTGGAAATGTCAATGTGGCTTATGAAGTGGAAAGCCACTTGAACATGTGACATGTTTTGCGGACTGGCCCTTTAAGAGGCAGACCCTAGAAGTGGACAAACCCTTGAAGAGGTGACAAATTTAGGGAATTATGTCCTTTAAGAGGTTGACCAGGGTTGTGTACAAACCCTCAAAACAACAGCATTTTAAGTGTACTGGCCCTTTAAGAGGTGGACCTGGGAAGCTTACGGACCTTTAAAATTGGCAATACTTTAAGGTGACTGGCCTATGAAGAGGATGACCATGGAAGTGGACAGTCCTTAAAGATGCATTATTGTGTGTGGGTGGCCTTCTAAGAGACAACCCTGGGAATGGACAGACCTTTGGAAATGTCAATGTGGCTTATGAAGTGGAAAGCCACTTGAACATGTGACATGTTTTGCGGACTGGCCCTTTAAGAGGCAGACCCTAGAAGTGGACAAACCCTTGAAGAGGTGACAAATTTAGGGAATTATGTCCTTTAAGAGGTTGACCAGGGTTGTGTACAAACCCTCGAAACAACAGCATTTTAAGTGTACTGGCCCTTTAAGAGGTGGACCTGGGAAGCTTACGGACCTTTAAAATTGGCAATACTTTAAGGTGACTGGCCTATGAAGAGGATGACCATGGAAGTGGGCAGTCCTTAAAGATGCATTATTGTGTGTGGGTGGCCTTCTAAGAGACAACCCTGGGAATGGACAGACCTTTGGAAATGTCAATGTGGCTTATGAAGTGGAAATCCACTTGAACATGTGACATGTTTTGATGACTGGCCCTTTAAGAGGCAGACCCTAGATATGGACAAACCCTTGAAGAGGTGACAAATTTAGGGAATTATGTCCTTTAAGAGTTCGACCAGGGTTGTGTACAAACCCTTGAAACAACAGTATTTTAAGTGTACTGGCCCTTTAAGAGGTGGACCTGGGAAGCTTACAGACCTTTAAAATTGGCAATACTTTAAGGTGACTGGCCTATGAAGAGGATGACCATGGAAGTGGACAGTCCTTAAAGATGCATTATTGTGTGTGGGTGGCCTTCTAAGAGACAACCCTGGGAATGGACAGACCTTTGGAAATGTCAATGTGGCTTATGAAGTGGAAAGCCACTTGAACATGTGACATGTTTTGCGGACTGGCCCTTTAAGAGGCAGACCCTAGAAGTGGACAAACCCTTGAAGAGGTGACAAATTTAGGGAATTATGTCCTTTAAGAGGTTGACCAGGGTTGTGTACAAACCCTCGAAACAACAGCATTTTAAGTGTACTGGCCCTTTAAGAGGTGGACCTGGGAAGCTTACGGACCTTTAAAATTGGCAATACTTTAAGGTGACTGGCCTATGAAGAGGATGACCATGGAAGTGGACAGTCCTTAAAGATGCATTATTGTGTGTGGGTGGCCTTCTAAGAGACAACCCTGGGAATGGACAGACCTTTGGAAATGTCAATGTGGCTTATGAAGTGGAAAGCCACTTGAACATGTGACATGTTTTGCGGACTGGCCCTTTAAGAGGTAGACCCTAGAAGTGGACAAACCCTTGAAGAGGTGACAAATTTAGGGAATTATGTCCTTTAAGAGGTTGACCAGGGTTGTGTACAAACCCTCAAAACAACAGCATTTTAAGTGTACTGGCCCTTTAAGAGGTGGACCTGGGAAGCTTACGGACCTTTAAAATTGGCAATACTTTAAGGTGACTGGCCTATGAAGAGGATGACCATGGAAGTGGACAGTCCTTAAAGATGCATTATTGTGTGTGGGTGGCCTTCTAAGAGACAACCCTGGGAATGGACAGACCTTTGGAAATGTCAATGTGGCTTATGAAGTGGAAAGCCACTTGAACATGTGACATGTTTTGCGGACTGGCCCTTTAAGAGGCAGACCCTAGAAGTGGACAAACCCTTGAAGAGGTGACAAATTTAGGGAATTATGTCCTTTAAGAGGTTGACCAGGGTTGTGTACAAACCCTCGAAACAACAGCATTTTAAGTGTACTGGCCCTTTAAGAGGTGGACCTGGGAAGCTTACGGACCTTTAAAATTGGCAATACTTTAAGGTGACTGGCCTATGAAGAGGATGACCATGGAAGTGGACAGTCCTTAAAGATGCATTATTGTGTGTGGGTGGCCTTCTAAGAGACAACCCTGGGAATGGACAGACCTTTGGAAATGTCAATGTGGCTTATGAAGTGGAAAGCCACTTGAACATGTGACATGTTTTGCGGACTGGCCCTTTAAGAGGCAGACCCTAGAAGTGGACAAACCCTTGAAGAGGTGACAAATTTAGGGAATTATGTCCTTTAAGAGGTTGACCAGGGTTGTGTACAAACCCTCGAAACAACAGCATTTTAAGTGTACTGGCCCTTTAAGAGGTGGACCTGGGAAGCTTACGGACCTTTAAAATTGGCAATACTTTAAGGTGACTGGCCTATGAAGAGGATGACCATGGAAGTGGGCAGTCCTTAAAGATGCATTATTGTGTGTGGGTGGCCTTCTAAGAGACAACCCTGGGAATGGACAGACCTTTGGAAATGTCAATGTGGCTTATGAAGTGGAAATCCACTTGAACATGTGACATGTTTTGATGACTGGCCCTTTAAGAGGCAGACCCTAGATATGGACAAACCCTTGAAGAGGTGACAAATTTAGGGAATTATGTCCTTTAAGAGTTCGACCAGGGTTGTGTACAAACCCTTGAAACAACAGTATTTTAAGTGTACTGGCCCTTTAAGAGGTGGACCTGGGAAGCTTACAGACCTTTAAAATTGGCAATACTTTAAGGTGACTGGCCTATGAAGAGGATGACCATGGAAGTGGACAGTCCTTAAAGATGCATTATTGTGTGTGGGTGGCCTTCTAAGAGACAACCCTGGGAATGGACAGACCTTTGGAAATGTCAATGTGGCTTATGAAGTGGAAAGCCACTTGAACATGTGACATGTTTTGCGGACTGGCCCTTTAAGAGGCAGACCCTAGAAGTGGACAAACCCTTGAAGAGGTGACAAATTTAGGGAATTATGTCCTTTAAGAGGTTGACCAGGGTTGTGTACAAACCCTCGAAACAACAGCATTTTAAGTGTACTGGCCCTTTAAGAGGTGGACCTGGGAAGCTTACGGACCTTTAAAATTGGCAATACTTTAAGGTGACTGGCCTATGAAGAGGATGACCATGGAAGTGGACAGTCCTTAAAGATGCATTATTGTGTGTGGGTGGCCTTCTAAGAGACAACCCTGGGAATGGACAGACCTTTGGAAATGTCAATGTGGCTTATGAAGTGGAAAGCCACTTGAACATGTGACATGTTTTGCGGACTGGCCCTTTAAGAGGTAGACCCTAGAAGTGGACAAACCCTTGAAGAGGTGACAAATTTAGGGAATTATGTCCTTTAAGAGGTTGACCAGGGTTGTGTACAAACCCTCAAAACAACAGCATTTTAAGTGTACTGGCCCTTTAAGAGGTGGACCTGGGAAGCTTACGGACCTTTAAAATTGGCAATACTTTAAGGTGACTGGCCTATGAAGAGGATGACCATGGAAGTGGACAGTCCTTAAAGATGCATTATTGTGTGTGGGTGGCCTTCTAAGAGACAACCCTGGGAATGGACAGACCTTTGGAAATGTCAATGTGGCTTATGAAGTGGAAAGCCACTTGAACATGTGACATGTTTTGCGGACTGGCCCTTTAAGAGGCAGACCCTAGAAGTGGACAAACCCTTGAAGAGGTGACAAATTTAGGGAATTATGTCCTTTAAGAGGTTGACCAGGGTTGTGTACAAACCCTTGAAACAACAGCATTTTAAGTGTACTGGCCCTTTAAGAGGTGGACCTGGGAAGCTAACGGACCTTTAAAATTGGCAATACTTTAAGGTGACTGGCCTATGAAGAGGATGACCATGGAAGTGGACAGTCCTTAAAGATGCATTATTGTGTGTGGGTGGCCTTCTAAGAGACAACCCTGGGAATGGACAGACCTTTGGAAATGTCAATGTGGCTTATGAAGTGGAAAGCCACTTGAACATGTGACATGTTTTGCGGACTGGCCCTTTAAGAGGCAGACCCTAGAAGTGGACAAACCCTTGAAGAGGTGACAAATTTAGGGAATTATGTCCTTTAAGAGGTTGACCAGGGTTGTGTACAAACCCTCGAAACAACAGCATTTTAAGTGTACTGGCCCTTTAAGAGGTGGACCTGGGAAGCTTACGGACCTTTAAAATTGGCAATACTTTAAGGTGACTGGCCTATGAAGAGGATGACCATGGAAGTGGACAGTCCTTAAAGATGCATTATTGTGTGTGGGTGGCCTTCTAAGAGACAACCCTGGGAATGGACAGACCTTTGGAAATGTCAATGTGGCTTATGAAGTGGAAAGCCACTTGAACATGTGACATGTTTTGCGGACTGGCCCTTTAAGAGGCAGACCCTAGAAGTGGACAAACCCTTGAAGAGGTGACAAATTTAGGGAATTATGTCCTTTAAGAGGTTGACCAGGGTTGTGTACAAACCCTCGAAACAACAGCATTTTAAGTGTACTGGCCCTTTAAGAGGTGGACCTGGGAAGCTTACGGACCTTTAAAATTGGCAATACTTTAAGGTGACTGGCCTATGAAGAGGATGACCATGGAAGTGGACAGTCCTTAAAGATGCATTATTGTGTGTGGGTGGCCTTCTAAGAGACAACCCTGGGAATGGACAGACCTTTGGAAATGTCAATGTGGCTTATGAAGTGGAAAGCCACTTGAACATGTGACATGTTTTGCGGACTGGCCCTTTAAGAGGCAGACCCTAGAAGTGGACAAACCCTTGAAGAGGTGACAAATTTAGGGAATTATGTCCTTTAAGAGGTTGACCAGGGTTGTGTACAAACCCTCAAAACAACAGCATTTTAAGTGTACTGGCCCTTTAAGAGGTGGACCTGGGAAGCTTACGGACCTTTAAAATTGGCAATACTTTAAGGTGACTGGCCTATGAAGAGGATGACCATGGAAGTGGACAGTCCTTAAAGATGCATTATTGTGTGTGGGTGGCCTTCTAAGAGACAACCCTGGGAATGGACAGACCTTTGGAAATGTCAATGTGGCTTATGAAGTGGAAAGCCACTTGAACATGTGACATGTTTTGCGGACTGGCCCTTTAAGAGGCAGACCCTAGAAGTGGACAAACCCTTGAAGAGGTGACAAATTTAGGGAATTATGTCCTTTAAGAGGTTGACCAGGGTTGTGTACAAACCCTCGAAACAACAGCATTTTAAGTGTACTGGCCCTTTAAGAGGTGGACCTGGGAAGCTTACGGACCTTTAAAATTGGCAATACTTTAAGGTGACTGGCCTATGAAGAGGATGACCATGGAAGTGGGCAGTCCTTAAAGATGCATTATTGTGTGTGGGTGGCCTTCTAAGAGACAACCCTGGGAATGGACAGACCTTTGGAAATGTCAATGTGGCTTATGAAGTGGAAATCCACTTGAACATGTGACATGTTTTGATGACTGGCCCTTTAAGAGGCAGACCCTAGATATGGACAAACCCTTGAAGAGGTGACAAATTTAGGGAATTATGTCCTTTAAGAGGTTGACCAGGGTTGTGTACAAACCCTTGAAACAACAGTATTTTAAGTGTACTGGCCCTTTAAGAGGTGGACCTGGGAAGCTTACGGACCTTTAAAATTGGCAATACTTTAAGGTGACTGGCCTATGAAGAGGATGACCATGGAAGTGGACAGTCCTTAAAGATGCATTATTGTGTGTGTGTGGCCTTCTAAGAGACAACCCTGGGAATGGACAGACCTTTGGAAATGTCAATGTGGCTTATGAAGTGGAAAGCCACTTGAACATGTGACATGTTTTGCGGACTGGCCCTTTAAGAGGCAGACCCTAGAAGTGGACAAACCCTTGAAGAGGTGACAAATTTAGGGAATTATGTCCTTTAAGAGGTTGACCAGGGTTGTGTACAAACCCTCAAAACAACAGCATTTTAAGTGTACTGGCCCTTTAAGAGGTGGACCTGGGAAGCTTACGGACCTTTAAAATTGGCAATACTTTAAGGTGACTGGCCTATGAAGAGGATGACCATGGAAGTGGACAGTCCTTAAAGATGCATTATTGTGTGTGGGTGGCCTTCTAAGAGACAACCCTGGGAATGGACAGACCTTTGGAAATGTCAATGTGGCTTATGAAGTGGAAAGCCACTTGAACATGTGACATGTTTTGTGGACTGGCCCTTTAAGAGGCAGACCCTAGAAGTGGACAAACCCTTGAAGAGGTGACAAATTTAGGGAATTATGTCCTTTAAGAGGTTGACCAGGGTTGTGTACAAACCCTTGAAACAACAGCATTTTAAGTGTACTGGCCCTTTAAGAGGTGGACCTGGGAAGCTTACGGACCTTTAAAATTGGCAATACTTTAAGGTGACTGGCCTATGAAGAGGATGACCATGGAAGTGGACAGTCCTTAAGATGCATTATTGTGTGTGGGTGGCCTTCTAAGAGACAACCCTGGGAATGGACAGACCTTTGGAAATGTCAATGTGGCTTATGAAGTGGAAAGCCACTTGAACATGTGACATGTTTTGCGGACTGGCCCTTTAAGAGGCAGACCCTAGAAGTGGACAAACCCTTGAAGAGGTGACAAATTTAGGGAATTATGTCCTTTAAGAGGTTGACCAGGGTTGTGTACAAACCCTCGAAACAACAGCATTTTAAGTGTACTGGCCCTTTAAGAGGTGGACCTGGGAAGCTTACGGACCTTTAAAATTGGCAATACTTTAAGGTGACTGGCCTATGAAGAGGATGACCATGGAAGTGGACAGTCCTTAAAGATGCATTATTGTGTGTGGGTGGCCTTCTACGAGACAACCCTGGGAATGGACAGACCTTTGGAAATGTCAATGTGGCTTATGAAGTGGAAAGCCACTTGAACATGTGACATGTTTTGCGGACTGGCCCTTTAAGAGGCAGACCCTAGAAGTGGACAAACCCTTGAAGAGGTGACAAATTTAGGGAATTATGTCCTTTAAGAGGTTGACCAGGGTTGTGTACAAACCCTCGAAACAACAGCATTTTAAGTGTACTGGCCCTTTAAGAGGTGGACCTGGGAAGCTTACGGACCATTAAAATTGGCAATACTTTAAGGTGACTGTCCTATGAAGAGGATGACCATGGAAGTGGACAGTCCTTAAAGATGCATTATTGTGTGTGGGTGGCCTTCTAAGAGACAACCCTGGGAATGGACAGACCTTTGGAAATGTCAATGTGGCTTATGAAGTGGAAAGCCACTTGAACATGTGACATGTTTTGCGGACTGGCCCTTTAAGAGGCAGACCCTAGAAGTGGACAAACCCTTGAAGAGGTGACAAATTTAGGGAATTATGTCCTTTAAGAGGTTGACCAGGGTTGTGTACAAACCCTTGAAACAACAGCATTTTAAGTGTACTGGCCCTTTAAGAGGTGGACCTGGGAAGCTAACGGACCTTTAAAATTGGCAATACTTTAAGGTGACTGGCCTATGAAGAGGATGACCATGGAAGTGGACAGTCCTTAAAGATGCATTATTGTGTGTGGGTGGCCTTCTAAGAGACAACCCTGGGAATGGACAGACCTTTGGAAATGTCAATGTGGCTTATGAAGTGGAAAGCCACTTGAACATGTGACATGTTTTGCGGACTGGCCCTTTAAGAGGCAGACCCTAGAAGTGGACAAACCCTTGAAGAGGTGACAAATTTAGGGAATTATGTCCTTTAAGAGGTTGACCAGGGTTGTGTACAAACCCTTGAAACAACAGCATTTTAAGTGTACTGGCCCTTTAAGAGGTGGACCTGGGAAGCTTACGGACCTTTAAAATTGGCAATACTTTAAGGTGACTGGCCTATGAAGAGGATGACCATGGAAGTGGACAGTCCTTAAGATGCATTATTGTGTGTGGGTGGCCTTCTAAGAGACAACCCTGGGAATGGACAGACCTTTGGAAATGTCAATGTGGCTTATGAAGTGGAAAGCCACTTGAACATGTGACATGTTTTGCGGACTGGCCCTTTAAGAGGCAGACCCTAGAAGTGGACAAACCCTTGAAGAGGTGACAAATTTAGGGAATTATGTCCTTTAAGAGGTTGACCAGGGTTGTGTACAAACCCTCGAAACAACAGCATTTTAAGTGTACTGGCCCTTTAAGAGGTGGACCTGGGAAGCTTACGGACCTTTAAAATTGGCAATACTTTAAGGTGACTGGCCTATGAAGAGGATGACCATGGAAGTGGACAGTCCTTAAAGATGCATTATTGTGTGTGGGTGGCCTTCTACGAGACAACCCTGGGAATGGACAGACCTTTGGAAATGTCAATGTGGCTTATGAAGTGGAAAGCCACTTGAACATGTGACATGTTTTGCGGACTGGCCCTTTAAGAGGCAGACCCTAGAAGTGGACAAACCCTTGAAGAGGTGACAAATTTAGGGAATTATGTCCTTTAAGAGGTTGACCAGGGTTGTGTACAAACCCTCGAAACAACAGCATTTTAAGTGTACTGGCCCTTTAAGAGGTGGACCTGGGAAGCTTACGGACCATTAAAATTGGCAATACTTTAAGGTGACTGGCCTATGAAGAGGATGACCATGGAAGTGGACAGTCCTTAAAGATGCATTATTGTGTGTGGGTGGCCTTCTAAGAGACAACCCTGGGAATGGACAGACCTTTGGAAATGTCAATGTGGCTTATGAAGTGGAAATCCACTTGAACATGTGACATGTTTTGATGACTGGCCCTTTAAGAGGCAGACCCTAGATGTGGACAAACCCTTGAAGAGGTGACAAATTTAGGGAATTATGTCCTTTAAGAGGTTGACCAGGGTTGTGTACAAACCCTTGAAACAACAGCATTTTAAGTGTACTGGCCCTTTAAGAGGTGGACCTGGGAAGCTTACGGACCTTTAAAATTGGCAATACTTTAAGGTGACTGGCCTATGAAGAGGATGACCATGGAAGAGGGCAGTCCTTAAAGATGCATTATTGTGTGTGGGTGGCCTTCTACGAGACAACCCTGGGAATGGACAGACCTTTGGAAATGTCAATGTGGCTTATGAAGTGGAAAGCCACTTGAACATGTGACATGTTTTGCGGACTGGCCCTTTAAGAGGCAGACCCTAGAAGTGGACAAACCCTTGAAGAGGTGACAAATTTAGGGAATTATGTCCTTTAAGAGGTTGACCAGGGTTGTGTACAAACCCTTGAAACAACAGCATTTTAAGTGTACTGGCCCTTTAAGAGGTGGACCTGGGAAGCTAACGGACCTTTAAAATTGGCAATACTTTAAGGTGACTGGCCTATGAAGAGGATGACCATGGAAGTGGACAGTCCTTAAAGATGCATTATTGTGTGTGGGTGGCCTTCTAAGAGACAACCCTGGGAATGGACAGACCTTTGGAAATGTCAATGTGGCTTATGAAGTGGAAAGCCACTTGAACATGTGACATGTTTTGCGGACTGGCCCTTTAAGAGGCAGACCCTAGAAGTGGACAAACCCTTGAAGAGGTGACAAATTTAGGGAATTATGTCCTTTAAGAGGTTGACCAGGGTTGTGTACAAACCCTCGAAACAACAGCATTTTAAGTGTACTGGCCCTTTAAGAGGTGGACCTGGGAAGCTTACGGACCTTTAAAATTGGCAATACTTTAAGGTGACTGGCCTATGAAGAGGATGACCATGGAAGTGGACAGTCCTTAAAGATGCATTATTGTGTGTGGGTGGCCTTCTAAGAGACAACCCTGGGAATGGACAGACCTTTGGAAATGTCAATGTGGCTTATGAAGTGGAAAGCCACTTGAACATGTGACATGTTTTGCGGACTGGCCCTTTAAGAGGCAGACCCTAGAAGTGGACAAACCCTTGAAGAGGTGACAAATTTAGGGAATTATGTCCTTTAAGAGGTTGACCAGGGTTGTGTACAAACCCTCGAAACAACAGCATTTTAAGTGTACTGGCCCTTTAAGAGGTGGACCTGGGAAGCTTACGGACCATTAAAATTGGCAATACTTTAAGGTGACTGGCCTATGAAGAGGATGACCATGGAAGTGGACAGTCCTTAAAGATGCATTATTGTGTGTGGGTGGCCTTCTAAGAGACAACCCTGGGAATGGACAGACCTTTGGAAATGTCAATGTGGCTTATGAAGTGGAAAGCCACTTGAACATGTGACATGTTTTGATGACTGGCCCTTTAAGAGGCAGACCCTAGAAGTGGACAAACCCTTGAAGAGGTGACAAATTTAGGGAATTATGTCCTTTAAGAGGTTGACCAGGGTTGTGTACAAACCCTCGAAACAACAGCATTTTAAGTGTACTGGCCCTTTAAGAGGTGGACCTGGGAGGCTTACAGACCTTTAAAATTGGCAATACTTTAAGGTGACTGGCCTATGAAGAGGATGACCATGGAAGTGGACAGTCCTTAAAGATGCATTATTGTGTGTGGGTGGCCTTCTAAGAGACAACCCTGGGAATGGACAGACCTTTGGAAATGTCAATGTGGCTTATGAAGTGGAAAGCCACTTGAACATGTGACATGTTTTGATGACTGGCCCTTTAAGAGGCAGACCCTAGAAGTGGACAAACCCTTGAAGAGGTGACAAATTTAGGGAATTATGTCCTTTAAGAGGTTGACCAGGGTTGAGTACAAACCCTTGAAACAATAGCATTTTAAGTGTACTGGCCCTTTAAGAGGTGGACCTGGGAAGCTTTGCAGACCTTTAAAATTGGCAATACTTTAAGGTGACTGGCCTATGAAGAGGATGACCATGGAAGTGGACAGTCCTTAAAGATGCATTATTGTGTGTGGGTGGCCTTCTAAGAGACAACCCTGGGAATGGACAGACCTTTGGAAATGTCAATGTGGCTTATGAAGTGGAAAGCCACTTGAACATGTGACATGTTTTGATGACTGGCCCTTTAAGAGGCAGACCCTAGAAGTGGACAAACCCTTGAAGAGGTGACAAATTTAGGGAATTATGTCCTTTAAGAGGTTGACCAGGGTTGTGTACAAACCCTTGAAACAACAGCATTTTAAGTGTACTGGCCCTTTAAGAGGTGGACCTGGGAAGCTTACAGACCTTTAAAATTGGCAATACTTTAAGGTGACTGGCCTATGAAGAGGATGACCATGGAAGTGGACAGTCCTTAAAGATGCATTATTGTGTGTGGGTGGCCTTCTAAGAGACAACCCTGGGAATGGACAGACCTTTGGAAATGTCAATGTGGCTTATGAAGTGGAAAGCCACTTGAACATGTGACATGTTTTGATGACTGGCCCTTTAAGAGGCAGACCCTAGAAGTGGACAAACCCTTGAAGAGGTGACAAATTTAGGGAATTATGTCCTTTAAGAGGTTGACCAGGGTTGTGTACAAACCCTTGAAACAACAGCATTTTAAGTGTACTGGCCCTTTAAGAGGTGGACCTGGGAAGCTTACAGACCTTTAAAATTGGCAATACTTTAAGGTGACTGGCCTATGAAGAGGATGACCATGGAAGTGGACAGTCCTTAAAGATGCATTATTGTGTGTGGGTGGCCTTCTAAGAGACAACCCTGGGAATGGACAGACCTTTGGAAATGTCAATGTGGCTTATGAAGTGGAAAGCCACTTGAACATGTGACATGTTTTGCGGACTGGCCCTTTAAGAGGCAGACCCTAGAAGTGGACAAACCCTTGAAGAGGTGACATATTTAGGGAATTATGTCCTTTAAGAGGTTGACCAGGGTTGTGTACAAACCCTCGAAACAACAGCATTTTAAGTGTACTGGCCCTTTAAGAGGTGGACCTGGGAAGCTTACAGACCTTTAAAATTGGCAATACTTTAAGGTGACTGGCCTATGAAGAGGATGACCATGGAAGTGGACAGTCCTTAAAGATGCATTATTGTGTGTGGGTGGCCTTCTAAGAGACAACCCTGGGAATGGACAGACCTTTGGAAATGTCAATGTGGCTTATGAAGTGGAAAGCCACTTGAACATGTGACATGTTTTGCGGACTGGCCCTTTAAGAGGCAGACCCTAGAAGTGGACAAACCCTTGAAGAGGTGACAAATTTAGGGAATTATGTCCTTTAAGAGGTTGACCAGGGTTGTGTACAAACCCTCGAAACAACAGCATTTTAAGTGTACTGGCCCTTTAAGAGGTGGACCTGGGAGGCTTACAGACCTTTAAAATTGGCAATACTTTAAGGTGACTGGCCTATGAAGAGGATGACCATGGAAGTGGACAGTCCTTAAAGATGCATTATTGTGTGTGGGTGGCCTTCTAAGAGACAACCCTGGGAATGGACAGACCTTTGGAAATGTCAATGTGGCTTATGAAGTGGAAAGCCACTTGAACATGTGACATGTTTTGATGACTGGCCCTTTAAGAGGCAGACCCTAGAAGTGGACAAACCCCTGAAGAGGTGACAAATTTAGGGAATTATGTCCTTTAAGAGGTTGACCAGGGTTGAGTACAAACCCTTGAAACAATAGCATTTTAAGTGTACTGGCCCTTTAAGAGGTGGACCTGGGAAGCTTTGCAGACCTTTAAAATTGGCAATACTTTAAGGTGACTGGCCTATGAAGAGGATGACCATGGAAGTGGACAGTCCTTAAAGATGCATTATTGTGTGTGGGTGGCCTTCTAAGAGACAACCCTGGGAATGGACAGACCTTTGGAAATGTCAATGTGGCATATGAAGTGGAAAGCCACTTGAACATGTGACATGTTTTGATGACTGGCCCTTTAAGAGGCAGACCCTAGAAGTGGACAAACCCTTGAAGAGGTGACAAATTTAGGGAATTATGTCCTTTAAGAGGTTGACCAGGGTTGTGTACAAACCCTCGAAACAACAGCATTTTAAGTGTACTGGCCCTTTAAGAGGTGGACCTGGGAAGCTTACGGACCATTAAAATTGGCAATACTTTAAGGTGACTGGCCTATGAAGAGGATGACCATGGAAGTGGACAGTCCTTAAAGATGCATTATTGTGTGTGGGTGGCCTTCTAAGAGACAACCCTGGGAATGGACAGACCTTTGGAAATGTCAATGTGGCTTATGAAGTGGAAAGCCACTTGAACATGTGACATGTTTTGCGGACTGGCCCTTTAAGAGGCAGACCCTAGAAGTGGACAAACCCTTGAAGAGGTGACAAATTTAGGGAGTTATGTCCTTTAAGAGGTTGACCAGGGTTGTGTACAAACCCTTGAAACAACAGCATTTTAAGTGTACTGGCCCTTTAAGAGGTGGACCTGGGAAGCTAACGGACCTTTAAAATTGGCAATACTTTAAGGTGACTGGCCTATGAAGAGGATGACCATGGAAGTGGACAGTCCTTAAAGATGCATTATTGTGTGTGGGTGGCCTTCTAAGAGACAACCCTGGGAATGGACAGACCTTTGGAAATGTCAATGTGGCTTATGAAGTGGAAAGCCACTTGAACATGTGACATGTTTTGCGGACTGGCCCTTTAAGAGGCAGACCCTAGAAGTGGACAAACCCTTGAAGAGGTGACAAATTTAGGGAATTATGTCCTTTAAGAGGTTGACCAGGGTTGTGTACAAACCCTTGAAACAATAGCATTTTAAGTGTACTGGCCCTTTAAGAGGTGGACCTGGGAAGCTTACGGACCTTTAAAATTGGCAATACTTTAAGGTGACTGGCCTATGAAGAGGATGACCATGGAAGTGGACAGTCCTTAAGATGCATTATTGTGTGTGGGTGGCCTTCTAAGAGACAACCCTGGGAATGGACAGACCTTTGGAAATGTCAATGTGGCTTATGAAGTGGAAAGCCACTTGAACATGTGACATGTTTTGCGGACTGGCCCTTTAAGAGGCAGACCCTAGAAGTGGTCAAACCCTTGAAGAGGTGACAAATTTAGGGAATTATGTCCTTTAAGAGGTTGACCAGGGTTGTGTACAAACCCTCGAAACAACAGCATTTTAAGTGTACTGGCCCTTTAAGAGGTGGACCTGGGAAGCTTACGGACCTTTAAAATTGGCAATACTTTAAGGTGACTGGCCTATGAAGAGGATGACCATGGAAGTGGACAGTCCTTAAAGATGCATTATTGTGTGTGGGTGGCCTTCTACGAGACAACCCTGGGAATGGACAGACCTTTGGAAATGTCAATGTGGCTTATGAAGTGGAAATCCACTTGAACATGTGACATGTTTTGATGACTGGCCCTTTAAGAGGCAGACCCTAGATGTGGACAAACCCTTGAAGAGGTGACAAATTTAGGGAATTATGTCCTTTAAGAGGTTGACCAGGGTTGTGTACAAACCCTTGAAACAACAGCATTTTAAGTGTACTGGCCCTTTAAGAGGTGGACCTGGGAAGCTTACGGACCTTTAAAATTGGCAATACTTTAAGGTGACTGGCCTATGAAGAGGATGACCATGGAAGAGGGCAGTCCTTAAAGATGCATTATTGTGTGTGGGTGGCCTTCTACGAGACAACCCTGGGAATGGACAGACCTTTGGAAATGTCAATGTGGCTTATGAAGTGGAAAGCCACTTGAACATGTGACATGTTTTGCGGACTGGCCCTTTAAGAGGCAGACCCTAGAAGTGGACAAACCCTTGAAGAGGTGACAAATTTAGGGAATTATGTCCTTTAAGAGGTTGACCAGGGTTGTGTACAAACCCTCGAAACAACAGCATTTTAAGTGTACTGGCCCTTTAAGAGGTGGACCTGGGAAGCTTACGGACCATTAAAATTGGCAATACTTTAAGGTGACTGGCCTATGAAGAGGATGACCATGGAAGTGGACAGTCCTTAAAGATGCATTATTGTGTGTGGGTGGCCTTCTAAGAGACAACCCTGGGAATGGACAGACCTTTGGAAATGTCAATGTGGCTTATGAAGTGGAAAGCCACTTGAACATGTGACATGTTTTGATGACTGGCCCTTTAAGAGGCAGACCCTAGAAGTGGACAAACCCTTGAAGAGGTGACAAATTTAGGGAATTATGTCCTTTAAGAGGTTGACCAGGGTTGTGTACAAACCCTCGAAACAACAGCATTTTAAGTGTACTGGCCCTTTAAGAGGTGGACCTGGGAGGCTTACAGACCTTTAAAATTGGCAATACTTTAAGGTGACTGGCCTATGAAGAGGATGACCATGGAAGTGGACAGTCCTTAAAGATGCATTATTGTGTGTGGGTGGCCTTCTAAGAGACAACCCTGGGAATGGACAGACCTTTGGAAATGTCAATGTGGCTTATGAAGTGGAAAGCCACTTGAACATGTGACATGTTTTGATGACTGGCCCTTTAAGAGGCAGACCCTAGAAGTGGACAAACCCTTGAAGAGGTGACAAATTTAGGGAATTATGTCCTTTAAGAGGTTGACCAGGGTTGAGTACAAACCCTTGAAACAATAGCATTTTAAGTGTACTGGCCCTTTAAGAGGTGGACCTGGGAAGCTTTGCAGACCTTTAAAATTGGCAATACTTTAAGGTGACTGGCCTATGAAGAGGATGACCATGGAAGTGGACAGTCCTTAAAGATGCATTATTGTGTGTGGGTGGCCTTCTAAGAGACAACCCTGGGAATGGACAGACCTTTGGAAATGTCAATGTGGCTTATGAAGTGGAAAGCCACTTGAACATGTGACATGTTTTGATGACTGGCCCTTTAAGAGGCAGACCCTAGAAGTGGACAAACCCTTGAAGAGGTGACAAATTTAGGGAATTATGTCCTTTAAGAGGTTGACCAGGGTTGTGTACAAACCCTTGAAACAACAGCATTTTAAGTGTACTGGCCCTTTAAGAGGTGGACCTGGGAAGCTTACAGACCTTTAAAATTGGCAATACTTTAAGGTGACTGGCCTATGAAGAGGATGACCATGGAAGTGGACAGTCCTTAAAGATGCATTATTGTGTGTGGGTGGCCTTCTAAGAGACAACCCTGGGAATGGACAGACCTTTGGAAATGTCAATGTGGCTTATGAAGTGGAAAGCCACTTGAACATGTGACATGTTTTGATGACTGGCCCTTTAAGAGGCAGACCCTAGAAGTGGACAAACCCTTGAAGAGGTGACAAATTTAGGGAATTATGTCCTTTAAGAGGTTGACCAGGGTTGTGTACAAACCCTTGAAACAACAGCATTTTAAGTGTACTGGCCCTTTAAGAGGTGGACCTGGGAAGCTTACAGACCTTTAAAATTGGCAATACTTTAAGGTGACTGGCCTATGAAGAGGATGACCATGGAAGTGGACAGTCCTTAAAGATGCATTATTGTGTGTGGGTGGCCTTCTAAGAGACAACCCTGGGAATGGACAGACCTTTGGAAATGTCAATGTGGCTTATGAAGTGGAAAGCCACTTGAACATGTGACATGTTTTGCGGACTGGCCCTTTAAGAGGCAGACCCTAGAAGTGGACAAACCCTTGAAGAGGTGACATATTTAGGGAATTATGTCCTTTAAGAGGTTGACCAGGGTTGTGTACAAACCCTCGAAACAACAGCATTTTAAGTGTACTGGCCCTTTAAGAGGTGGACCTGGGAAGCTTACAGACCTTTAAAATTGGCAATACTTTAAGGTGACTGGCCTATGAAGAGGATGACCATGGAAGTGGACAGTCCTTAAAGATGCATTATTGTGTGTGGGTGGCCTTCTAAGAGACAACCCTGGGAATGGACAGACCTTTGGAAATGTCAATGTGGCTTATGAAGTGGAAAGCCACTTGAACATGTGACATGTTTTGATGACTGGCCCTTTAAGAGGCAGACCCTAGAAGTGGACAAACCCTTGAAGAGGTGACAAATTTAGGGAATTATGTCCTTTAAGAGGTTGACCAGGGTTGTGTACAAACCCTCGAAACAACAGCATTTTAAGTGTACTGGCCCTTTAAGAGGTGGACCTGGGAGGCTTACAGACCTTTAAAATTGGCAATACTTTAAGGTGACTGGCCTATGAAGAGGATGACCATGGAAGTGGACAGTCCTTAAAGATGCATTATTGTGTGTGGGTGGCCTTCTAAGAGACAACCCTGGGAATGGACAGACCTTTGGAAATGTCAATGTGGCTTATGAAGTGGAAAGCCACTTGAACATGTGACATGTTTTGATGACTGGCCCTTTAAGAGGCAGACCCTAGAAGTGGACAAACCCTTGAAGAGGTGACAAATTTAGGGAATTATGTCCTTTAAGAGGTTGACCAGGGTTGAGTACAAACCCTTGAAACAATAGCATTTTAAGTGTACTGGCCCTTTAAGAGGTGGACCTGGGAAGCTTTGCAGACCTTTAAAATTGGCAATACTTTAAGGTGACTGGCCTATGAAGAGGATGACCATGGAAGTGGACAGTCCTTAAAGATGCATTATTGTGTGTGGGTGGCCTTCTAAGAGACAACCCTGGGAATGGACAGACCTTTGGAAATGTCAATGTGGCATATGAAGTGGAAAGCCACTTGAACATGTGACATGTTTTGATGACTGGCCCTTTAAGAGGCAGACCCTAGAAGTGGACAAACCCTTGAAGAGGTGACAAATTTAGGGAATTATGTCCTTTAAGAGGTTGACCAGGGTTGTGTACAAACCCTTGAAACAACAGCATTTTAAGTGTACTGGCCCTTTAAGAGGTGGACCTGGGAAGCTTACAGACCTTTAAAATTGGCAATACTTTAAGGTGACTGGCCTATGAAGAGGATGACCATGGAAGTGGACAGTCCTTAAAGATGCATTATTGTGTGTGGGTGGCCTTCTAAGAGACAACCCTGGGAATGGACAGACCTTTGGAAATGTCAATGTGGCATATGAAGTGGAAAGCCACTTGAACATGTGACATGTTTTGATGACTGGCCCTTTAAGAGGCAGACCCTAGAAGTGGACAAACCCTTGAAGAGGTGACAAATTTAGGGAATTATGTCCTTTAAGAGGTTGACCAGGGTTGTGTACAAACCCTTGAAACAACAGCATTTTAAGTGTACTGGCCCTTTAAGAGGTGGACCTGGGAAGCTTACAGACCTTTAAAATTGGCAATACTTTAAGGTGACTGGCCTATGAAGAGGATGACCATGGAAGTGGACAGTCCTTAAAGATGCATTATTGTGTGTGGGTGGCCTTCTAAGAGACAACCCTGGGAATGGACAGACCTTTGGAAATGTCAATGTGGCTTATGAAGTGGAAAGCCACTTGAACATGTGACATGTTTTGATGACTGGCCCTTTAAGAGGCAGACCCTAGAAGTGGACAAACCCTTGAAGAGGTGACAAATTTAGTGAATTATGTCCTTTAAGAGGTTGACCAGGGTTGTGTACAAACCCTTGAAACAACAGCATTTTAAGTGTACTGGCCCTTTAAGAGGTGGACCTGGGAAGCTTACAGACCTTTAAAATTGGCAATACTTTAAGGTGACTGGCCTATGAAGAGGATGACCATGGAAGTGGACAGTCCTTAAAGATGCATTATTGTGTGTGGGTGGCCTTCTAAGAGACAACCCTGGGAATGGACAGACCTTTGGAAATGTCAATGTGGCTTATGAAGTGGAAAGCCACTTGAACATGTGACATGTTTTGATGACTGGCCCTTTAAGAGGCAGACCCTAGAAGTGGACAAACCCTTGAAGAGGTGACAAATTTAGGGAATTATGTCCTTTAAGAGGTTGACCAGGGTTGAGTACAAACCCTTGAAACAACAGCATTTTAAGTGTACTGGCCCTTTAAGAGGTGGACCTGGGAAGCTTACAGACCTTTAAAATTGGCAATACTTTAAGGTGACTGGCCTATGAAGAGGATGACCATGGAAGTGGACAGTCCTTAAAGATGCATTATTGTGTGTGGGTGGCCTTCTAAGAGACAACCCTGGGAATGGACAGACCTTTGGAAATGTCAATGTGGCATATGAAGTGGAAAGCCACTTGAACATGTGACATGTTTTGATGACTGGCCCTTTAAGAGGCAGACCCTAGAAGTGGACAAACCCTTGAAGAGGTGACAAATTTAGGGAATTATGTCCTTTAAGAGGTTGACCAGGGTTGTGTACAAACCCTTGAAACAACAGCATTTTAAGTGTACTGGCCCTTTAAGAGGTGGACCTGGGAAGCTTACAGACCTTTAAAATTGGCAATACTTTAAGGTGACTGGCCTATGAAGAGGATGACCATGGAAGTGGACAGTCCTTAAAGATGCATTATTGTGTGTGGGTGGCCTTCTAAGAGACAACCCTGGGAATGGACAGACCTTTGGAAATGTCAATGTGGCTTATGAAGTGGAAAGCCACTTGAACATGTGACATGTTTTGATGACTGGCCCTTTAAGAGGCAGACCCTAGAAATGGACAAACCCTTGAAGAGGTGACAAATTTAGTGAATTATGTCCTTTAAGAGGTTGACCAGGGTTGTGTACAAACCCTTGAAACAACAGCATTTTAAGTGTACTGGCCCTTTAAGAGGTGGACCTGGGAAGCTTACAGACCTTTAAAATTGGCAATACTTTAAGGTGACTGGCCTATGAAGAGGATGACCATGGAAGTGGACAGTCCTTAAAGATGCATTATTGTGTGTGGGTGGCCTTCTAAGAGACAACCCTGGGAATGGACAGACCTTTGGAAATGTCAATGTGGCTTATGAAGTGGAAAGCCACTTGAACATGTGACATGTTTTGATGACTGGCCCTTTAAGAGGCAGACCCTAGAAGTGGACAAACCCTTGAAGAGGTGACAAATTTAGGGAATTATGTCCTTTAAGAGGTTGACCAGGGTTGAGTACAAACCCTTGAAACAACAGCATTTTAAGTGTACTGGCCCTTTAAGAGGTGGACCTGGGAAGCTTACAGACCTTTAAAATTGGCAATACTTTAAGGTGACTGGCCTATGAAGAGGATGACCATGGAAGTGGACAGTCCTTAAAGATGCATTATTGTGTGTGGGTGGCCTTCTAAGAGACAACCCTGGGAATGGACAGACCTTTGGAAATGTCAATGTGGCTTATGAAGTGGAAAGCCACTTGAACATGTGACATGTTTTGCGGACTGGCCCTTTAAGAGGCAGACCCTAGAAGTGGACAAACCCTTGAAGAGGTGACAAATTTAGGGAATTATGTCCTTTAAGAGGTTGACCAGGGTTGTGTACAAACCCTTGAAACAACAGCATTTTAAGTGTACTGGCCCTTTAAGAGGTGGACCTGGGAAGCTTACGGACCTTTAAAATTGGCAATACTTTAAGGTGACTGGCCTATGAAGAGGATGACCATGGAAGTGGACAGTCCTTAAAGATGCATTATTGTGTGTGGGTGGCCTTCTAAGAGACAACCCTGGGAATGGACAGACCTTTGGAAATGTCAATGTGGCTTATGAAGTGGAAAGCCACTTGAACATGTGACATGTTTTGATGACTGGCCCTTTAAGAGGCAGACCCTAGAAGTGGACAAACCCTTGAAGAGGTGACAAATTTAGGGAATTATGTCCTTTAAGAGGTTGACCAGGGTTGTGTACAAACCCTTGAAACAACAGCATTTTAAGTGTACTGGCCCTTTAAGAGGTGGACCTGGGAAGCTTACAGACCTTTAAAATTGGCAATACTTTAAGGTGACTGGCCTATGAAGAGGATGACCATGGAAGTGGACAGTCCTTAAAGATGCATTATTGTGTGTGGGTGGCCTTCTAAGAGACAACCCTGGGAATGGACAGACCTTTGGAAATGTCAATGTGGCTTATGAAGTGGAAAGCCACTTGAACATGTGACATGTTTTGATGACTGGCCCTTTAAGAGGCAGACCCTAGAAGTGGACAAACCCTTGAAGAGGTGACAAATTTAGGGAATTATGTCCTTTAAGAGGTTGACCAGGGTTGAGTACAACCCTTGAAACAACAGCATTTTAAGTGTACTGGCCCTTTAAGAGGTGGACCTGGGAAGCTTACAGACCTTTAAAATTGGCAATACTTTAAGGTGACTGGCCTATGAAGAGGATGACCATGGAAGTGGACAGTCCTTAAAGATGCATAATTGTGTGTGGGTGGCCTTCTAAGAGACAACCCTGGGAATGGACAGACCTTTGGAAATGTCAATGTGGCTTATGAAGTGGAAAGCCACTTGAACATGTGACATGTTTTGCGGACTGGCCCTTTAAGAGGCAGACCCTAGAAGTGGACAAACCCTTGAAGAGGTGACAAATTTAGGGAATTATGTCCTTTAAGAGGTTGACCAGGGTTGTGTACAAACCCTTGAAACAACAGCATTTTAAGTGTACTGGCCCTTTAAGAGGTGGACCTGGGAAGCTTACAGACCTTTAAAATTGGCAATACTTTAAGGTGACTGGCCTATGAAGAGGATGACCATGGAAGTGGACAGTCCTTAAAGATGCATTATTGTGTGTGGGTGGCCTTCTAAGAGACAACCCTGGGAATGGACAGACCTTTGGAAATGTCAATGTGGCTTATGAAGTGGAAAGCCACTTGAACATGTGACATGTTTTGCGGACTGGCCCTTTAAGAGGCAGACCCTAGAAGTGGACAAACCCTTGAAGAGGTGACAAATTTAGGGAATTATGTCCTTTAAGAGGTTGACCAGGGTTGTGTACAAACCCTTGAAACAACAGCATTTTAAGTGTACTGGCCCTTTAAGAGGTGGACCTGGGAAGCTTACAGACCTTTAAAATTGGCAATACTTTAAGGTGACTGGCCTATGAAGAGGATGACCATGGAAGTGGACAGTCCTTAAAGATGCATTATTGTGTGTGGGTGGCCTTCTAAGAGACAACCCTGGGAATGGACAGACCTTTGGAAATGTCAATGTGGCTTATGAAGTGGAAAGCCACTTGAACATGTGACATGTTTTGATGACTGGCCCTTTAAGAGGCAGACCCTAGATATGGACAAACCCTTGAAGAGGTGACAAATTTAGGGAATTATGTCCTTTAAGAGGTTGACCAGGGTTGTGTACAAACCCTTGAAACAACAGTATTTTAAGTGTACTGGCCCTTTAAGAGGTGGACCTGGGAAGCTTACAGACCTTTAAAATTGGCAATACTTTAAGGTGACTGGCCTATGAAGAGGATGACCATGGAAGTGGACAGTCCTTAAAGATGCATTATTGTGTGTGGGTGGCCTTCTAAGAGACAACCCTGGGAATGGACAGACCTTTGGAAATGTCAATGTGGCTTATGAAGTGGAAAGCCACTTGAACATGTGACATGTTTTGCGGACTGGCCCTTTAAGAGGCAGACCCTAGAAGTGGACAAACCCTTGAAGAGGTGACATATTTAGGGAATTATGTCCTTTAAGAGGTTGACCAGGGTTGTGTACAAACCCTCGAAACAACAGCATTTTAAGTGTACTGGCCCTTTAAGAGGTGGACCTGGGAAGCTTACAGACCTTTAAAATTGGCAATACTTTAAGGTGACTGGCCTATGAAGAGGATGACCATGGAAGTGGACAGTCCTTAAAGATGCATTATTGTGTGTGGGTGGCCTTCTAAGAGACAACCCTGGGAATGGACAGACCTTTGGAAATGTCAATGTGGCTTATGAGGTGGAAAGCCACTTGAACATGTGACATGTTTTGCGGACTGGCCCTTTAAGAGGCAGACCCTAGAAGTGGACAAACCCTTGAAGAGGTGACATATTTAGGGAATTATGTCCTTTAAGAGGTTGACCAGGGTTGTGTACAAACCCTCGAAACAACAGCATTTTAAGTGTACTGGCCCTTTAAGAGGTGGACCTGGGAAGCTTACAGACCTTTAAAATTGGCAATACTTTAAGGTGACTGGCCTATGAAGAGGATGACCATGGAAGTGGACAGTCCTTAAAGATGCATTATTGTGTGTGGGTGGCCTTCTAAGAGACAACCCTGGGAATGGACAGACCTTTGGAAATGTCAATGTGGCTTATGAGGTGGAAAGCCACTTGAACATGTGACATGTTTTGCGGACTGGCCCTTTAAGAGGCAGACCCTAGAAGTGGACAAACCCTTGAAGAGGTGACATATTTAGGGAATTATGTCCTTTAAGAGGTTGACCAGGGTTGTGTACAAACCCTCGAAACAACAGCATTTTAAGTGTACTGGCCCTTTAAGAGGTGGACCTGGGAAGCTTACAGACCTTTAAAATTGGCAATACTTTAAGGTGACTGGCCTATGAAGAGGATGACCATGGAAGTGGACAGTCCTTAAAGATGCATTATTGTGTGTGGGTGGCCTTCTAAGAGACAACCCTGGGAATGGACAGACCTTTGGAAATGTCAATGTGGCTTATGAAGTGGAAAGCCACTTGAACATGTGACATGTTTTGATGACTGGCCCTTTAAGAGGCAGACCATAGAAGTGGACAAACCCTTGAAGAGGTGACAAATTTAGGGAATTATGTCCTTTAAGAGGTTGACCAGGGTTGTGTACAAACCCTTGAAACAACAGCATTTTAAGTGTACTGGCCCTTTAAGAGGTGGACCTGGGAAGCTTACAGACCTTTAAAATTGGCAATACTTTAAGGTGACTGGCCTATGAAGAGGATGACCATGGAAGTGGACAGTCCTTAAAGATGCATTATTGTGTGTGGGTGGCCTTCTAAGAGACAACCCTGGGAATGGACAGACCTTTGGAAATGTCAATGTGGCTTATGAAGTGGAAAGCCACTTGAACATGTGACATGTTTTGATGACTGGCCCTTTAAGAGGCAGACCCTAGAAGTGGACAAACCCTTGAAGAGGTGACAAATTTAGGGAATTATGTCCTTTAAGAGGTTGACCAGGGTTGTGTACAAACCCTCGAAACAACAGCATTTTAAGTGTACTGGCCCTTTAAGAGGTGGACCTGGGAGGCTTACAGACCTTTAAAATTGGCAATACTTTAAGGTGACTGGCCTATGAAGAGGATGACCATGGAAGTGGACAGTCCTTAAAGATGCATTATTGTGTGTGGGTGGCCTTCTAAGAGACAACCCTGGGAATGGACAGACCTTTGGAAATGTCAATGTGGCTTATGAAGTGGAAAGCCACTTGAACATGTGACATGTTTTGATGACTGGCCCTTTAAGAGGCAGACCCTAGAAGTGGACAAACCCTTGAAGAGGTGACAAATTTAGGGAATTATGTCCTTTAAGAGGTTGACCAGGGTTGAGTACAAACCCTTGAAACAATAGCATTTTAAGTGTACTGGCCCTTTAAGAGGTGGACCTGGGAAGCTTTGCAGACCTTTAAAATTGGCAATACTTTAAGGTGACTGGCCTATGAAGAGGATGACCATGGAAGTGGACAGTCCTTAAAGATGCATTATTGTGTGTGGGTGGCCTTCTAAGAGACAACCCTGGGAATGGACAGACCTTTGGAAATGTCAATGTGGCTTATGAAGTGGAAAGCCACTTGAACATGTGACATGTTTTGATGACTGGCCCTTTAAGAGGCAGACCCTAGAAGTGGACAAACCCTTGAAGAGGTGACAAATTTAGGGAATTATGTCCTTTAAGAGGTTGACCAGGGTTGTGTACAAACCCTTGAAACAACAGCATTTTAAGTGTACTGGCCCTTTAAGAGGTGGACCTGGGAAGCTTACAGACCTTTAAAATTGGCAATACTTTAAGGTGACTGGCCTATGAAGAGGATGACCATGGAAGTGGACAGTCCTTAAAGATGCATTATTGTGTGTGGGTGGCCTTCTAAGAGACAACCCTGGGAATGGACAGACCTTTGGAAATGTCAATGTGGCTTATGAAGTGGAAAGCCACTTGAACATGTGACATGTTTTGATGACTGGCCCTTTAAGAGGCAGACCCTAGAAGTGGACAAACCCTTGAAGAGGTGACAAATTTAGGGAATTATGTCCTTTAAGAGGTTGACCAGGGTTGTGTACAAACCCTTGAAACAACAGCATTTTAAGTGTACTGGCCCTTTAAGAGGTGGACCTGGGAAGCTTACAGACCTTTAAAATTGGCAATACTTTAAGGTGACTGGCCTATGAAGAGGATGACCATGGAAGTGGACAGTCCTTAAAGATGCATTATTGTGTGTGGGTGGCCTTCTAAGAGACAACCCTGGGAATGGACAGACCTTTGGAAATGTCAATGTGGCTTATGAAGTGGAAAGCCACTTGAACATGTGACATGTTTTGCGGACTGGCCCTTTAAGAGGCAGACCCTAGAAGTGGACAAACCCTTGAAGAGGTGACATATTTAGGGAATTATGTCCTTTAAGAGGTTGACCAGGGTTGTGTACAAACCCTCGAAACAACAGCATTTTAAGTGTACTGGCCCTTTAAGAGGTGGACCTGGGAAGCTTACAGACCTTTAAAATTGGCAATACTTTAAGGTGACTGGCCTATGAAGAGGATGACCATGGAAGTGGACAGTCCTTAAAGATGCATTATTGTGTGTGGGTGGCCTTCTAAGAGACAACCCTGGGAATGGACAGACCTTTGGAAATGTCAATGTGGCTTATGAAGTGGAAAGCCACTTGAACATGTGACATGTTTTGATGACTGGCCCTTTAAGAGGCAGACCCTAGAAGTGGACAAACCCTTGAAGAGGTGACAAATTTAGGGAATTATGTCCTTTAAGAGGTTGACCAGGGTTGTGTACAAACCCTCGAAACAACAGCATTTTAAGTGTACTGGCCCTTTAAGAGGTGGACCTGGGAGGCTTACAGACCTTTAAAATTGGCAATACTTTAAGGTGACTGGCCTATGAAGAGGATGACCATGGAAGTGGACAGTCCTTAAAGATGCATTATTGTGTGTGGGTGGCCTTCTAAGAGACAACCCTGGGAATGGACAGACCTTTGGAAATGTCAATGTGGCTTATGAAGTGGAAAGCCACTTGAACATGTGACATGTTTTGATGACTGGCCCTTTAAGAGGCAGACCCTAGAAGTGGACAAACCCTTGAAGAGGTGACAAATTTAGGGAATTATGTCCTTTAAGAGGTTGACCAGGGTTGAGTACAAACCCTTGAAACAATAGCATTTTAAGTGTACTGGCCCTTTAAGAGGTGGACCTGGGAAGCTTTGCAGACCTTTAAAATTGGCAATACTTTAAGGTGACTGGCCTATGAAGAGGATGACCATGGAAGTGGACAGTCCTTAAAGATGCATTATTGTGTGTGGGTGGCCTTCTAAGAGACAACCCTGGGAATGGACAGACCTTTGGAAATGTCAATGTGGCATATGAAGTGGAAAGCCACTTGAACATGTGACATGTTTTGATGACTGGCCCTTTAAGAGGCAGACCCTAGAAGTGGACAAACCCTTGAAGAGGTGACAAATTTAGGGAATTATGTCCTTTAAGAGGTTGACCAGGGTTGTGTACAAACCCTTGAAACAACAGCATTTTAAGTGTACTGGCCCTTTAAGAGGTGGACCTGGGAAGCTTACGGACCTTTAAAATTGGCAATACTTTAAGGTGACTGGCCTATGAAGAGGATGACCATGGAAGAGGGCAGTCCTTAAAGATGCATTATTGTGTGTGGGTGGCCTTCTACGAGACAACCCTGGGAATGGACAGACCTTTGGAAATGTCAATGTGGCTTATGAAGTGGAAAGCCACTTGAACATGTGACATGTTTTGCGGACTGGCCCTTTAAGAGGCAGACCCTAGAAGTGGACAAACCCTTGAAGAGGTGACAAATTTAGGGAATTATGTCCTTTAAGAGGTTGACCAGGGTTGTGTACAAACCCTCGAAACAACAGCATTTTAAGTGTACTGGCCCTTTAAGAGGTGGACCTGGGAAGCTTACGGACCATTAAAATTGGCAATACTTTAAGGTGACTGGCCTATGAAGAGGATGACCATGGAAGTGGACAGTCCTTAAAGATGCATTATTGTGTGTGGGTGGCCTTCTAAGAGACAACCCTGGGAATGGACAGACCTTTGGAAATGTCAATGTGGCTTATGAAGTGGAAAGCCACTTGAACATGTGACATGTTTTGATGACTGGCCCTTTAAGAGGCAGACCCTAGAAGTGGACAAACCCTTGAAGAGGTGACAAATTTAGGGAATTATGTCCTTTAAGAGGTTGACCAGGGTTGTGTACAAACCCTCGAAACAACAGCATTTTAAGTGTACTGGCCCTTTAAGAGGTGGACCTGGGAGGCTTACAGACCTTTAAAATTGGCAATACTTTAAGGTGACTGGCCTATGAAGAGGATGACCATGGAAGTGGACAGTCCTTAAAGATGCATTATTGTGTGTGGGTGGCCTTCTAAGAGACAACCCTGGGAATGGACAGACCTTTGGAAATGTCAATGTGGCTTATGAAGTGGAAAGCCACTTGAACATGTGACATGTTTTGATGACTGGCCCTTTAAGAGGCAGACCCTAGAAGTGGACAAACCCTTGAAGAGGTGACAAATTTAGGGAATTATGTCCTTTAAGAGGTTGACCAGGGTTGAGTACAAACCCTTGAAACAATAGCATTTTAAGTGTACTGGCCCTTTAAGAGGTGGACCTGGGAAGCTTTGCAGACCTTTAAAATTGGCAATACTTTAAGGTGACTGGCCTATGAAGAGGATGACCATGGAAGTGGACAGTCCTTAAAGATGCATTATTGTGTGTGGGTGGCCTTCTAAGAGACAACCCTGGGAATGGACAGACCTTTGGAAATGTCAATGTGGCTTATGAAGTGGAAAGCCACTTGAACATGTGACATGTTTTGATGACTGGCCCTTTAAGAGGCAGACCCTAGAAGTGGACAAACCCTTGAAGAGGTGACAAATTTAGGGAATTATGTCCTTTAAGAGGTTGACCAGGGTTGTGTACAAACCCTTGAAACAACAGCATTTTAAGTGTACTGGCCCTTTAAGAGGTGGACCTGGGAAGCTTACAGACCTTTAAAATTGGCAATACTTTAAGGTGACTGGCCTATGAAGAGGATGACCATGGAAGTGGACAGTCCTTAAAGATGCATTATTGTGTGTGGGTGGCCTTCTAAGAGACAACCCTGGGAATGGACAGACCTTTGGAAATGTCAATGTGGCTTATGAAGTGGAAAGCCACTTGAACATGTGACATGTTTTGATGACTGGCCCTTTAAGAGGCAGACCCTAGAAGTGGACAAACCCTTGAAGAGGTGACAAATTTAGGGAATTATGTCCTTTAAGAGGTTGACCAGGGTTGTGTACAAACCCTTGAAACAACAGCATTTTAAGTGTACTGGCCCTTTAAGAGGTGGACCTGGGAAGCTTACAGACCTTTAAAATTGGCAATACTTTAAGGTGACTGGCCTATGAAGAGGATGACCATGGAAGTGGACAGTCCTTAAAGATGCATTATTGTGTGTGGGTGGCCTTCTAAGAGACAACCCTGGGAATGGACAGACCTTTGGAAATGTCAATGTGGCTTATGAAGTGGAAAGCCACTTGAACATGTGACATGTTTTGCGGACTGGCCCTTTAAGAGGCAGACCCTAGAAGTGGACAAACCCTTGAAGAGGTGACATATTTAGGGAATTATGTCCTTTAAGAGGTTGACCAGGGTTGTGTACAAACCCTCGAAACAACAGCATTTTAAGTGTACTGGCCCTTTAAGAGGTGGACCTGGGAAGCTTACAGACCTTTAAAATTGGCAATACTTTAAGGTGACTGGCCTATGAAGAGGATGACCATGGAAGTGGACAGTCCTTAAAGATGCATTATTGTGTGTGGGTGGCCTTCTAAGAGACAACCCTGGGAATGGACAGACCTTTGGAAATGTCAATGTGGCTTATGAAGTGGAAAGCCACTTGAACATGTGACATGTTTTGATGACTGGCCCTTTAAGAGGCAGACCCTAGAAGTGGACAAACCCTTGAAGAGGTGACAAATTTAGGGAATTATGTCCTTTAAGAGGTTGACCAGGGTTGTGTACAAACCCTCGAAACAACAGCATTTTAAGTGTACTGGCCCTTTAAGAGGTGGACCTGGGAGGCTTACAGACCTTTAAAATTGGCAATACTTTAAGGTGACTGGCCTATGAAGAGGATGACCATGGAAGTGGACAGTCCTTAAAGATGCATTATTGTGTGTGGGTGGCCTTCTAAGAGACAACCCTGGGAATGGACAGACCTTTGGAAATGTCAATGTGGCTTATGAAGTGGAAAGCCACTTGAACATGTGACATGTTTTGATGACTGGCCCTTTAAGAGGCAGACCCTAGAAGTGGACAAACCCTTGAAGAGGTGACAAATTTAGGGAATTATGTCCTTTAAGAGGTTGACCAGGGTTGAGTACAAACCCTTGAAACAATAGCATTTTAAGTGTACTGGCCCTTTAAGAGGTGGACCTGGGAAGCTTTGCAGACCTTTAAAATTGGCAATACTTTAAGGTGACTGGCCTATGAAGAGGATGACCATGGAAGTGGACAGTCCTTAAAGATGCATTATTGTGTGTGGGTGGCCTTCTAAGAGACAACCCTGGGAATGGACAGACCTTTGGAAATGTCAATGTGGCATATGAAGTGGAAAGCCACTTGAACATGTGACATGTTTTGATGACTGGCCCTTTAAGAGGCAGACCCTAGAAGTGGACAAACCCTTGAAGAGGTGACAAATTTAGGGAATTATGTCCTTTAAGAGGTTGACCAGGGTTGTGTACAAACCCTTGAAACAACAGCATTTTAAGTGTACTGGCCCTTTAAGAGGTGGACCTGGGAAGCTTACAGACCTTTAAAATTGGCAATACTTTAAGGTGACTGGCCTATGAAGAGGATGACCATGGAAGTGGACAGTCCTTAAAGATGCATTATTGTGTGTGGGTGGCCTTCTAAGAGACAACCCTGGGAATGGACAGACCTTTGGAAATGTCAATGTGGCATATGAAGTGGAAAGCCACTTGAACATGTGACATGTTTTGATGACTGGCCCTTTAAGAGGCAGACCCTAGAAGTGGACAAACCCTTGAAGAGGTGACAAATTTAGGGAATTATGTCCTTTAAGAGGTTGACCAGGGTTGTGTACAAACCCTTGAAACAACAGCATTTTAAGTGTACTGGCCCTTTAAGAGGTGGACCTGGGAAGCTTACAGACCTTTAAAATTGGCAATACTTTAAGGTGACTGGCCTATGAAGAGGATGACCATGGAAGTGGACAGTCCTTAAAGATGCATTATTGTGTGTGGGTGGCCTTCTAAGAGACAACCCTGGGAATGGACAGACCTTTGGAAATGTCAATGTGGCTTATGAAGTGGAAAGCCACTTGAACATGTGACATGTTTTGATGACTGGCCCTTTAAGAGGCAGACCCTAGAAGTGGACAAACCCTTGAAGAGGTGACAAATTTAGTGAATTATGTCCTTTAAGAGGTTGACCAGGGTTGTGTACAAACCCTTGAAACAACAGCATTTTAAGTGTACTGGCCCTTTAAGAGGTGGACCTGGGAAGCTTACAGACCTTTAAAATTGGCAATACTTTAAGGTGACTGGCCTATGAAGAGGATGACCATGGAAGTGGACAGTCCTTAAAGATGCATTATTGTGTGTGGGTGGCCTTCTAAGAGACAACCCTGGGAATGGACAGACCTTTGGAAATGTCAATGTGGCTTATGAAGTGGAAAGCCACTTGAACATGTGACATGTTTTGATGACTGGCCCTTTAAGAGGCAGACCCTAGAAGTGGACAAACCCTTGAAGAGGTGACAAATTTAGGGAATTATGTCCTTTAAGAGGTTGACCAGGGTTGAGTACAAACCCTTGAAACAACAGCATTTTAAGTGTACTGGCCCTTTAAGAGGTGGACCTGGGAAGCTTACAGACCTTTAAAATTGGCAATACTTTAAGGTGACTGGCCTATGAAGAGGATGACCATGGAAGTGGACAGTCCTTAAAGATGCATTATTGTGTGTGGGTGGCCTTCTAAGAGACAACCCTGGGAATGGACAGACCTTTGGAAATGTCAATGTGGCATATGAAGTGGAAAGCCACTTGAACATGTGACATGTTTTGATGACTGGCCCTTTAAGAGGCAGACCCTAGAAGTGGACAAACCCTTGAAGAGGTGACAAATTTAGGGAATTATGTCCTTTAAGAGGTTGACCAGGGTTGTGTACAAACCCTTGAAACAACAGCATTTTAAGTGTACTGGCCCTTTAAGAGGTGGACCTGGGAAGCTTACAGACCTTTAAAATTGGCAATACTTTAAGGTGACTGGCCTATGAAGAGGATGACCATGGAAGTGGACAGTCCTTAAAGATGCATTATTGTGTGTGGGTGGCCTTCTAAGAGACAACCCTGGGAATGGACAGACCTTTGGAAATGTCAATGTGGCTTATGAAGTGGAAAGCCACTTGAACATGTGACATGTTTTGATGACTGGCCCTTTAAGAGGCAGACCCTAGAAATGGACAAACCCTTGAAGAGGTGACAAATTTAGTGAATTATGTCCTTTAAGAGGTTGACCAGGGTTGTGTACAAACCCTTGAAACAACAGCATTTTAAGTGTACTGGCCCTTTAAGAGGTGGACCTGGGAAGCTTACAGACCTTTAAAATTGGCAATACTTTAAGGTGACTGGCCTATGAAGAGGATGACCATGGAAGTGGACAGTCCTTAAAGATGCATTATTGTGTGTGGGTGGCCTTCTAAGAGACAACCCTGGGAATGGACAGACCTTTGGAAATGTCAATGTGGCTTATGAAGTGGAAAGCCACTTGAACATGTGACATGTTTTGATGACTGGCCCTTTAAGAGGCAGACCCTAGAAGTGGACAAACCCTTGAAGAGGTGACAAATTTAGGGAATTATGTCCTTTAAGAGGTTGACCAGGGTTGAGTACAAACCCTTGAAACAACAGCATTTTAAGTGTACTGGCCCTTTAAGAGGTGGACCTGGGAAGCTTACAGACCTTTAAAATTGGCAATACTTTAAGGTGACTGGCCTATGAAGAGGATGACCATGGAAGTGGACAGTCCTTAAAGATGCATTATTGTGTGTGGGTGGCCTTCTAAGAGACAACCCTGGGAATGGACAGACCTTTGGAAATGTCAATGTGGCTTATGAAGTGGAAAGCCACTTGAACATGTGACATGTTTTGCGGACTGGCCCTTTAAGAGGCAGACCCTAGAAGTGGACAAACCCTTGAAGAGGTGACAAATTTAGGGAATTATGTCCTTTAAGAGGTTGACCAGGGTTGTGTACAAACCCTTGAAACAACAGCATTTTAAGTGTACTGGCCCTTTAAGAGGTGGACCTGGGAAGCTTACGGACCTTTAAAATTGGCAATACTTTAAGGTGACTGGCCTATGAAGAGGATGACCATGGAAGTGGACAGTCCTTAAAGATGCATTATTGTGTGTGGGTGGCCTTCTAAGAGACAACCCTGGGAATGGACAGACCTTTGGAAATGTCAATGTGGCTTATGAAGTGGAAAGCCACTTGAACATGTGACATGTTTTGATGACTGGCCCTTTAAGAGGCAGACCCTAGAAGTGGACAAACCCTTGAAGAGGTGACAAATTTAGGGAATTATGTCCTTTAAGAGGTTGACCAGGGTTGTGTACAAACCCTTGAAACAACAGCATTTTAAGTGTACTGGCCCTTTAAGAGGTGGACCTGGGAAGCTTACAGACCTTTAAAATTGGCAATACTTTAAGGTGACTGGCCTATGAAGAGGATGACCATGGAAGTGGACAGTCCTTAAAGATGCATTATTGTGTGTGGGTGGCCTTCTAAGAGACAACCCTGGGAATGGACAGACCTTTGGAAATGTCAATGTGGCTTATGAAGTGGAAAGCCACTTGAACATGTGACATGTTTTGATGACTGGCCCTTTAAGAGGCAGACCCTAGAAGTGGACAAACCCTTGAAGAGGTGACAAATTTAGGGAATTATGTCCTTTAAGAGGTTGACCAGGGTTGAGTACAACCCTTGAAACAACAGCATTTTAAGTGTACTGGCCCTTTAAGAGGTGGACCTGGGAAGCTTACAGACCTTTAAAATTGGCAATACTTTAAGGTGACTGGCCTATGAAGAGGATGACCATGGAAGTGGACAGTCCTTAAAGATGCATAATTGTGTGTGGGTGGCCTTCTAAGAGACAACCCTGGGAATGGACAGACCTTTGGAAATGTCAATGTGGCTTATGAAGTGGAAAGCCACTTGAACATGTGACATGTTTTGCGGACTGGCCCTTTAAGAGGCAGACCCTAGAAGTGGACAAACCCTTGAAGAGGTGACAAATTTAGGGAATTATGTCCTTTAAGAGGTTGACCAGGGTTGTGTACAAACCCTTGAAACAACAGCATTTTAAGTGTACTGGCCCTTTAAGAGGTGGACCTGGGAAGCTTACAGACCTTTAAAATTGGCAATACTTTAAGGTGACTGGCCTATGAAGAGGATGACCATGGAAGTGGACAGTCCTTAAAGATGCATTATTGTGTGTGGGTGGCCTTCTAAGAGACAACCCTGGGAATGGACAGACCTTTGGAAATGTCAATGTGGCTTATGAAGTGGAAAGCCACTTGAACATGTGACATGTTTTGCGGACTGGCCCTTTAAGAGGCAGACCCTAGAAGTGGACAAACCCTTGAAGAGGTGACAAATTTAGGGAATTATGTCCTTTAAGAGGTTGACCAGGGTTGTGTACAAACCCTTGAAACAACAGCATTTTAAGTGTACTGGCCCTTTAAGAGGTGGACCTGGGAAGCTTACAGACCTTTAAAATTGGCAATACTTTAAGGTGACTGGCCTATGAAGAGGATGACCATGGAAGTGGACAGTCCTTAAAGATGCATTATTGTGTGTGGGTGGCCTTCTAAGAGACAACCCTGGGAATGGACAGACCTTTGGAAATGTCAATGTGGCTTATGAAGTGGAAAGCCACTTGAACATGTGACATGTTTTGATGACTGGCCCTTTAAGAGGCAGACCCTAGATATGGACAAACCCTTGAAGAGGTGACAAATTTAGGGAATTATGTCCTTTAAGAGGTTGACCAGGGTTGTGTACAAACCCTTGAAACAACAGTATTTTAAGTGTACTGGCCCTTTAAGAGGTGGACCTGGGAAGCTTACAGACCTTTAAAATTGGCAATACTTTAAGGTGACTGGCCTATGAAGAGGATGACCATGGAAGTGGACAGTCCTTAAAGATGCATTATTGTGTGTGGGTGGCCTTCTAAGAGACAACCCTGGGAATGGACAGACCTTTGGAAATGTCAATGTGGCTTATGAAGTGGAAAGCCACTTGAACATGTGACATGTTTTGCGGACTGGCCCTTTAAGAGGCAGACCCTAGAAGTGGACAAACCCTTGAAGAGGTGACATATTTAGGGAATTATGTCCTTTAAGAGGTTGACCAGGGTTGTGTACAAACCCTCGAAACAACAGCATTTTAAGTGTACTGGCCCTTTAAGAGGTGGACCTGGGAAGCTTACAGACCTTTAAAATTGGCAATACTTTAAGGTGACTGGCCTATGAAGAGGATGACCATGGAAGTGGACAGTCCTTAAAGATGCATTATTGTGTGTGGGTGGCCTTCTAAGAGACAACCCTGGGAATGGACAGACCTTTGGAAATGTCAATGTGGCTTATGAGGTGGAAAGCCACTTGAACATGTGACATGTTTTGCGGACTGGCCCTTTAAGAGGCAGACCCTAGAAGTGGACAAACCCTTGAAGAGGTGACATATTTAGGGAATTATGTCCTTTAAGAGGTTGACCAGGGTTGTGTACAAACCCTCGAAACAACAGCATTTTAAGTGTACTGGCCCTTTAAGAGGTGGACCTGGGAAGCTTACAGACCTTTAAAATTGGCAATACTTTAAGGTGACTGGCCTATGAAGAGGATGACCATGGAAGTGGACAGTCCTTAAAGATGCATTATTGTGTGTGGGTGGCCTTCTAAGAGACAACCCTGGGAATGGACAGACCTTTGGAAATGTCAATGTGGCTTATGAGGTGGAAAGCCACTTGAACATGTGACATGTTTTGCGGACTGGCCCTTTAAGAGGCAGACCCTAGAAGTGGACAAACCCTTGAAGAGGTGACATATTTAGGGAATTATGTCCTTTAAGAGGTTGACCAGGGTTGTGTACAAACCCTCGAAACAACAGCATTTTAAGTGTACTGGCCCTTTAAGAGGTGGACCTGGGAAGCTTACAGACCTTTAAAATTGGCAATACTTTAAGGTGACTGGCCTATGAAGAGGATGACCATGGAAGTGGACAGTCCTTAAAGATGCATTATTGTGTGTGGGTGGCCTTCTAAGAGACAACCCTGGGAATGGACAGACCTTTGGAAATGTCAATGTGGCTTATGAAGTGGAAAGCCACTTGAACATGTGACATGTTTTGATGACTGGCCCTTTAAGAGGCAGACCATAGAAGTGGACAAACCCTTGAAGAGGTGACAAATTTAGGGAATTATGTCCTTTAAGAGGTTGACCAGGGTTGTGTACAAACCCTTGAAACAACAGCATTTTAAGTGTACTGGCCCTTTAAGAGGTGGACCTGGGAAGCTTACAGACCTTTAAAATTGGCAATACTTTAAGGTGACTGGCCTATGAAGAGGATGACCATGGAAGTGGACAGTCCTTAAAGATGCATTATTGTGTGTGGGTGGCCTTCTAAGAGACAACCCTGGGAATGGACAGACCTTTGGAAATGTCAATGTGGCTTATGAAGTGGAAAGCCACTTGAACATGTGACATGTTTTGATGACTGGCCCTTTAAGAGGCAGACCCTAGAAGTGGACAAACCCTTGAAGAGGTGACAAATTTAGGGAATTATGTCCTTTAAGAGGTTGACCAGGGTTGTGTACAAACCCTCGAAACAACAGCATTTTAAGTGTACTGGCCCTTTAAGAGGTGGACCTGGGAGGCTTACAGACCTTTAAAATTGGCAATACTTTAAGGTGACTGGCCTATGAAGAGGATGACCATGGAAGTGGACAGTCCTTAAAGATGCATTATTGTGTGTGGGTGGCCTTCTAAGAGACAACCCTGGGAATGGACAGACCTTTGGAAATGTCAATGTGGCTTATGAAGTGGAAAGCCACTTGAACATGTGACATGTTTTGATGACTGGCCCTTTAAGAGGCAGACCCTAGAAGTGGACAAACCCTTGAAGAGGTGACAAATTTAGGGAATTATGTCCTTTAAGAGGTTGACCAGGGTTGAGTACAAACCCTTGAAACAATAGCATTTTAAGTGTACTGGCCCTTTAAGAGGTGGACCTGGGAAGCTTTGCAGACCTTTAAAATTGGCAATACTTTAAGGTGACTGGCCTATGAAGAGGATGACCATGGAAGTGGACAGTCCTTAAAGATGCATTATTGTGTGTGGGTGGCCTTCTAAGAGACAACCCTGGGAATGGACAGACCTTTGGAAATGTCAATGTGGCTTATGAAGTGGAAAGCCACTTGAACATGTGACATGTTTTGATGACTGGCCCTTTAAGAGGCAGACCCTAGAAGTGGACAAACCCTTGAAGAGGTGACAAATTTAGGGAATTATGTCCTTTAAGAGGTTGACCAGGGTTGTGTACAAACCCTTGAAACAACAGCATTTTAAGTGTACTGGCCCTTTAAGAGGTGGACCTGGGAAGCTTACAGACCTTTAAAATTGGCAATACTTTAAGGTGACTGGCCTATGAAGAGGATGACCATGGAAGTGGACAGTCCTTAAAGATGCATTATTGTGTGTGGGTGGCCTTCTAAGAGACAACCCTGGGAATGGACAGACCTTTGGAAATGTCAATGTGGCTTATGAAGTGGAAAGCCACTTGAACATGTGACATGTTTTGATGACTGGCCCTTTAAGAGGCAGACCCTAGAAGTGGACAAACCCTTGAAGAGGTGACAAATTTAGGGAATTATGTCCTTTAAGAGGTTGACCAGGGTTGTGTACAAACCCTTGAAACAACAGCATTTTAAGTGTACTGGCCCTTTAAGAGGTGGACCTGGGAAGCTTACAGACCTTTAAAATTGGCAATACTTTAAGGTGACTGGCCTATGAAGAGGATGACCATGGAAGTGGACAGTCCTTAAAGATGCATTATTGTGTGTGGGTGGCCTTCTAAGAGACAACCCTGGGAATGGACAGACCTTTGGAAATGTCAATGTGGCTTATGAAGTGGAAAGCCACTTGAACATGTGACATGTTTTGCGGACTGGCCCTTTAAGAGGCAGACCCTAGAAGTGGACAAACCCTTGAAGAGGTGACATATTTAGGGAATTATGTCCTTTAAGAGGTTGACCAGGGTTGTGTACAAACCCTCGAAACAACAGCATTTTAAGTGTACTGGCCCTTTAAGAGGTGGACCTGGGAAGCTTACAGACCTTTAAAATTGGCAATACTTTAAGGTGACTGGCCTATGAAGAGGATGACCATGGAAGTGGACAGTCCTTAAAGATGCATTATTGTGTGTGGGTGGCCTTCTAAGAGACAACCCTGGGAATGGACAGACCTTTGGAAATGTCAATGTGGCTTATGAAGTGGAAAGCCACTTGAACATGTGACATGTTTTGATGACTGGCCCTTTAAGAGGCAGACCCTAGAAGTGGACAAACCCTTGAAGAGGTGACTGACAAATTTAGGGAATTATGTCCTTTAAGAGGTTGACCAGGGTTGTGTACAAACCCTCGAAACAACAGCATTTTAAGTGTACTGGCCCTTTAAGAGGTGGACCTGGGAGGCTTACAGACCTTTAAAATTGCAATACTTTAAGGTGACTGGCCTATGAAGAGGATGACCATGGAAGTGGACAGTCCTTAAAGATGCATTATTGTGTGTGGGTGGCCTTCTAAGAGACAACCCTGGGAATGGACAGACCTTTGGAAATGTCAATGTGCTTATGAAGTGGAAAGCCACTTGAACCATGTGACATGTTTTGATGACTGGCCCTTTAAGAGGCAGACCCTAGAAGTGGACAACCCTTGAAGAGGTGACAAATTTAGGGAATTATGTCCTTTAAGAGGTTGACCAGGGTTGAGTACAAACCCTTGAAACAATAGCATTTTAAGTGTACTGGCCCTTTAAGAGGTGGACCTGGGAAGCTTTGCAGACTTTAAAATTGGCAATACTTTAAGGTGACTGGCCTATGAAGAGGATGACCATGGAAGTGGACAGTCCTTAAAGATGCATTATTGTGTGTGGGTGGCCTTCTAAGAGACAACCCTGGGAATGGACAGACCTTTGGAAATGTCAATGTGGCATATGAAGTGGAAAGCCACTTGAACATGTGACATGTTTTGATGACTGGCCCTTTAAGAGGCAGACCCTAGAAGTGGACAAACCCTTGAAGAGGTGACAAATTTAGGGAATTATGTCCTTTAAGAGGTTGACCAGGGTTGTGTACAAACCCTTGAAACAACAGCATTTTAAGTGTACTGGCCCTTTAAGAGGTGGACCTGGGAAGCTTACAGACCTTTAAAATTGGCAATACTTTAAGGTGACTGGCCTATGAAGAGGATGACCATGGAAGTGGACAGTCCTTAAAGATGCATTATTGTGTGTGGGTGGCCTTCTAAGAGACAACCCTGGGAATGGACAGACCTTTGGAAATGTCAATGTGGCTTATGAAGTGGAAAGCCACTTGAACATGTGACATGTTTTGATGACTGGCCCTTTAAGAGCAGACCCTAGAAGTGGACAAAACCCTTGAAGAGGTGACAAATTTAGTGAATTATGTCCTTTAAGAGGTTGACCAGGGTTGTGTACAAACCCTTGAAACAACAGCATTTTAAGTGTACTGGCCCTTTAAGAGGTGGGACCTGGGAAGCTTACAGACCTTTAAAATTGGCAATACTTAAGGTGACTGGCCTATGAAGAGGATGACCATGGATGGAAGTGGACAGTCCTTAAAGATGCATTATTGTGTGTGGGTGGCCTTCTAAGAGACAACCCTGGGAATGGACAGACCTTTGGAAATGTCAATGTGGCTTATGAAGTGGAAAGCCACTTGAACATGTGACATGTTTTGATGACTGGCCCTTTAAGAGGCAGACCCTAGAAGTGGACAAACCCTTGAAGAGGTGACAAATTTAGGGAATTATGTCCTTTAAGAGGTTGACCAGGGTTGAGTACAAACCCTTGAAACAACAGCATTTTAAGTGTACTGGCCCTTTAAGAGGTGGACCTGGGAAGCTTACAGACCTTTAAAATTGGCAATACTTTAAGGTGACTGGCCTATGAAGAGGATGACCATGGAAGTGGACAGTCCTTAAAGATGCATTATTGTGTGTGGGTGGCCTTCTAAGAGACAACCCTGGGAATGGACAGACCTTTGGAAATGTCAATGTGGCTTATGAAGTGGAAAGCCACTTGAACATGTGACATGTTTTGATGACTGGCCCTTTAAGAGCAGACCCTAGAAGTGGACAAACCTTGAAGAGGTGACAAATTTAGGGAATTATGTCCTTTAAGAGGTTGACCCAGGGTTGTGTACAAACCCTTGAAACAACAGCATTTTAAGTGTACTGGCCCTTTAAGAGGTGGACCTGGGAAGCTTACAGACCTTTAAAATTGGCAATACTTTAAGGTGACTGGCCTATGAAGAGGATGACCATGGAAGTGGACAGTCTTAAAGATGCCATTATTGTGTGTGGGTGGCCTTCTAAGAGACAACCCTGGGAATGGACAGACCTTTGGAAATGTCAATGTGGCTTATGAAGTGGAAAGCCACTTGAACATGTGACATGTTTTGCGGACTGGCCCTTTAAGAGGCAGACCCTAGAAGTGGACAAACCCTTGAAGAGGTGACATATTTAGGGAATTATGTCCTTTAAGAGGTTGACCAGGGTTGTGTACAAACCCTCGAAACAACAGCATTTTAAGTGTACTGGCCCTTTAAGAGGTGGACCTGGGAAGCTTACAGACCTTTAAAATTGGCAATACTTTAGGTGACTGGCCTATGAAGAGGATGACCATGGAAGTGGACAGTCCTTAAAGATGCATTATTGTGTGTGGGTGGCCTTCTAAGAGACAACCCTGGGAATGGACAGACCTTTGGAAATGTCAATGTGGCTTATGAAGTGGAAAGCCACTTGAACATGTGACATGTTTTGATGACTGGCCCTTTAAGAGGCAGACCCTAGAAGTGGACAAACCCTTGAAGAGGTGACAAATTTAGGGAATTATGTCCTTTAAGAGGTTGACCAGGGTTGTGTACAAACCCTCGAAACAACAGCATTTTAAGTGTACTGGCCTTTAAGAGGTGGACCTGGGAGGCTTACAGACCTTTAAAATTGGCAATACTTTAAGGTGACTGGCCTATGAAGAGGATGACCATGGAAGTGGACAGTCCTTAAAGATGCATTATTGTGTGTGGGTGGCCTTCTAAGAGACAACCCTGGGAATGGACAGACCTTTGGAAATGTCAATGTGGCTTATGAAGTGGAAAGCCACTTGAACATGTGACATGTTTTGATGACTGGCCCTTTAAGAGGCAGACCCTAGAAGTGGACAAACCCTTGAAGAGGTGACAAATTTAGGGAATTATGTCCTTTAAGAGGTTGACCAGGGTTGAGTACAAACCCTTGAAACAATAGCATTTTAAGTGTACTGGCCTTTAAGAGGTGGACCTGGGAAGCTTTGCAGACCTTTAAAATTGCAATACTTTAAGGTGACTGGCCTATGAAGAGGATGACCATGGAAGTGGACAGTCCTTAAAGATGCATTATTGTGTGTGGGTGGCCTTCTAAGAGACAACCCTGGGAATGGACAGACCTTTGGAAATGTCAATGTGGCATATGAAGTGGAAAGCCACTTGAACATGTGACATGTTTTGATGACTGGCCCTTTAAGAGGCAGACCCTAGAAGTGGACAAACCCTTGAAGAGGTGACAAATTTAGGGAATTATGTCCTTTAAGAGGTTGACCAGGGTTGTGTACAAACCCTTGAAACAACAGCATTTTAAGTGTTACTGGCCCTTTAAGAGGTGGACCTGGGAAGCTTACAGACCTTTAAAATTGGCAATACTTTAAGGTGACTGGCCTATGAAGAGGATGACCATGGAAGTGGACAGTCCTTAAAGATGCATTATTGTGTGTGGGTGGCCTTCTAAGAGACAACCCTGGGAATGGACAGACCTTTGGAAATGTCAATGTGGCTTATGAAGTGGAAAGCCACTTGAACATGTGACATGTTTTGATGACTGGCCCTTTAAGAGGCAGACCCTAGAAGTGGACAAACCCTTGAAGAGGTGACAAATTTAGTGAATTATGTCCTTTAAGAGGTTGACCAGGGTTGTGTACAAACCCTTGAAACAACAGCATTTTAAGTGTACTGGCCCTTTAAGAGGTGGACCTGGGAAGCTTACAGACCTTTAAAATTGGCAATACTTTAAGGTGACTGGCCTATGAAGAGGATGACCATGGAAGTGGACAGTCCTTAAAGATGCATTATTGTGTGTGGGTGGCCTTCTAAGAGACAACCCTGGGAATGGACAGACCTTTGGAAATGTCAATGTGGCTTATGAAGTGGAAAGCCACTTGAACATGTGACATGTTTTGATGACTGGCCCTTTAAGAGGCAGACCCTAGAAGTGGACAAACCCTTGAAGAGGTGACAATTTAGGGAATTATGTCCTTTAAGAGGTTGACCAGGGTTGAGTACAAACCCTTGAAACAACAGCATTTTAAGTGTACTGGCCCTTTAAGAGGTGGACCTGGGAAGCTTACAGACCTTTAAAATTGGCAATACTTTAAGGTGACTGGCCTATGAAGAGGATGACCATGGAAGTGGACAGTCCTTAAAGATGCATTATTGTGTGTGGGTGGCCTTCTAAGAGACAACCCTGGGAATGGACAGACCTTGGAAATGTCAATGTGGCTTATGAAGTGGAAAGCCACTTGAACATGTGACATGTTTTGCGGACTGGCCCTTTAAGAGGCAGACCCTAGAAGTGGACAAACCTTGAAGAGGTGACAAATTTAGGGAATTATGTCTTTAAGAGGTTGACCAGGGTTGTGTACAAACCCTCAAACAACAGCATTTTAAGTGTACTGGCCCTTTAAGAGGTGGACCTGGGAAGCTTACGGACCTTTAAAATTGGCAATACTTTAAGGTGACTGGCCTATGAAGAGGATGACCATGGAAGTGGACAGTCCTTAAAGATGCATTATTGTGTGTGGGTGGCCTTCTAAGAGACAACCCTGGGAATGGACAGACCTTTGGAAATGTCAATGTGGCTTATGAAGTGGAAAGCCACTTGAACATGTGACATGTTTTGATGACTGGCCCTTTAAGAGGCAGACCCTAGAAGTGGACAAACCCTTGAAGAGGTGACAAATTTAGGGAATTATGTCCTTTAAGAGGTTGACCAGGGTTGAGTACAAACCCTTGAAACAACAGCATTTTAAGTGTACTGGCCCTTTAAGAGGTGGACCTGGGAAGCTTACAGACCTTTAAAATTGGCAATACTTTAAGGTGACTGGCCTATGAAGAGGATGACCATGGAAGTGGACAGTCCTTAAAGATGCATAATTGTGTTGTGGGTGGCCTTCTAAGAGACAACCCTGGGAATGGACAGACCTTTGGAAATGTCAATGTGGCTTATGAAGTGGAAAGCCACTTGAACATGTGACATGTTTTGCGGACTGGGCCCTTTAAGAGGCAGACCCTAGAAGTGGACAAACCCTTGAAGAGGTGACAAATTTAGGGAATTATGTCCTTTAAGAGGTTGACCAGGGTTGTGTACAAACCCTTGAAACAACAGCATTTTAAGTGTACTGGCCCTTTAAGAGGTGGACCTGGGAAGCTTACAGACCTTTAAAATTGGCAATACTTTAAGGTGACTGGCCTATGAAGAGGATGACCATGGAAGTGGACAGTCCTTAAAGATGCATTATTGTGTGTGGGTGGCCTTCTAAGAGACAACCCTGGGAATGGACAGACCTTTGGAAATGTCAATGTGGCTTATGAAGTGGAAAGCCACTTGAACATGTGACATGTTTTCTCGGACTGGCCCTTTAAGAGGCAGACCCTAGAAGTGGACAAACCCTTGAAGAGGTGACAAATTTAGGGAATTATGTCCTTTAAGAGGTTGACCAGGGTTGTGTACAAACCTTGAAACAACAGCATTTTAAGTGTACTGGCCCTTTAAGAGGTGGACCTGGGAAGCTTACAGACCTTTAAAATTGGCAATACTTTAAGGTGACTGGCCTATGAAGAGGATGACCATGGAAGTGGACAGTCCTTAAAGATGCATTATTGTGTGTGGGTGGCCTTCTAAGAGACAACCCTGGGAATGGACAGACCTTTGGAATGTCAATGGGCTTATGAAGTGGAAAGCCACTTGAACATGTGACATGTTTTGATGACTGGCCCTTTAAGAGGCAGACCCTAGATATGGACAAACCCTTGAAGAGGTGACAAATTTAGGGAATTATGTCCTTTAAGAGGTTGACCAGGGTTGTGTACAAACCCTTGAAACAACAGTATTTTAAGTGTACTGGCCCTTTAAGAGGTGGACCTGGGAAGCTTACAGACCTTTAAAATTGGCAATACTTTAAGGTGACTGGCCTATGAAGAGGATGACCATGGAAGTGGACAGTCCTTAAAGATGCATTATTGTGTGTGGGTGGCCTTCTAAGAGACAACCCTGGGAATGGACAGACCTTTGGAAATGTCAATGTGGCTTAGGAAGTGGAAAGCCACTTGAACATGTGACATGTTTTGCGGACTGGCCCTTTAAGAGGGCAGACCCTAGAAGTGGACAAACCCTTGAAGAGGTGACATATTTAGGGAATTATGTCCTTTAAGAGGTTGACCAGGGTTGTGTACAAACCCTCGAAACAACAGCATTTTAAGTGTACTGGCCCTTTAAGAGGTGGACCTGGGAAGCTTACAGACCTTTAAAATTGGCAATACTTTAAGGTGACTGGCCTATGAAGAGGATGACCATGGAAGTGGACAGTCCTTAAAGATGCATTATTGTGTGTGGGTGGCCTTCTAAGAGACAACCCTGGAATGGACAGACCTTTGGAAATGTCAATGTGGCTTATGAAGTGGAAAGCCACTTGAACATGTGACATGTTTTGATGACTGGCCCTTTAAGAGGCAGACCCTAGAAGTGGACAAACCCTTGAAGAGGTGACAAATTTAGGGAATTATGTCCTTTAAGAGGTTGACCAGGGTTGTGTACAAACCCTCGAAACAACAGCATTTTAAGTGTACTGGCCCTTTAAGAGGTGGACCTGGAAGCTTACAGACCTTTAAAATTGGCAATACTTAAGGTGACTGGCCTATGAAGAGGATGACCATGGAAGTGGACAGTCCTTAAAGATGCATTATTGTGTGTGGGTGGCCTTCTAAGAGACAACCCTGGAATGGACAGACCTTTGGAAATGTCAATGTGGCTTATGAAGTGGAAAGCCACTTGAACATGTGACATGTTTTGATGACTGGCCCTTTAAGAGGCAGACCCTAGAAGTGGACAAACCCTTGAAGAGGTGACAAATTTAGGGAATTATGTCCTTTAAGAGGTTTGACCAGGGTTGAGTACAACCCTTGAAACAACAGCATTTTAAGTGTACTGGCCCTTTAAGAGGTGGACCTGGGAAGCTTACAGACCTTTAAAATTGGCAATACTTTAAGGTGACTGGCCTATGAAGAGGATGACCATGGAAGTGACAGTCCTTAAAGATGCATTATTGTGTGTGGGTGGCCTTCTAAGAGACACCCTGGGAATGGACAGACCTTTGGAAATGTCAATGTGGCTTATGAAGTGGAAAGCCACTTGAACATGTGACATGTTTTGCGGACTGGCCCTTTAAGAGGCAGACCCTAGAAGTGGACAAACCCTTGAAGAGGTGACAAATTTAGGGAATTATGTCCTTTAAGAGGTTGACCAGGGTTGTGTACAAACCCTTGAAACAACAGCATTTTAAGTGTACTGGCCCTTTAAGAGGTGGACCTGGGAAGCTTACAGACCTTTAAAATTGGCAATACTTTAGGTGACTGGCCTATGAAGAGGATGACCATGGAAGTGGACAGTCCTTAAAGATGCATTAATGTGTGTGGTGGCCTTCTAAGAGACAACCCTGGGAATGGACAGACCTTTGGAAATGTCAATGTGGCTTATGAAGTGGAAAGCCACTTGAACATGTGACATGTTTTGATGACTGGCCCTTTAAGAGGCAGACCCTAGATATGGACAAACCCTTGAAGAGGTGACAAATTTAGGGAATTATGTCCTTTAAGAGGTTGACCAGGGTTGTGTACAAACCTTGAAACAACAGTATTTTAAGTGTACTGGCCCTTTAAGAGGTGGACCTGGGAAGCTTACAGACCTTTAAAATTGGCAATACTTTAAGGTGACTGGCCTATGAAGAGGATGACCATGGAAGTGGACAGTCCTTAAAGATGCATTATTGTGTGTGGTGGCCTTCTAAGAGACAACCCTGGGAATGGACAGACCTTTGGAAATGTCAATGTGGCCTTTATGAAGTGGAAAGCCACTTGAACATGTGACATGTTTTGCGGACTGGCCCTTTAAGAGGCAGACCCTAGAAGTGGACAAACCCTTGAAGAGGGTGACATATTTAGGGAATTATGTCCTTTAAGAGGTTGACCAGGGTTGTGTACAAACCCTCGAAACAACAGCATTTTAAGTGTACTGGCCCTTTAAGAGGTGGACCTGGGAAGCTTACAGACCTTTAAAATTGGCAATACTTTAAGGTGACTGGCCTATGAAGAGGATGACCATGAAGTGGACAGTCCTTAAAGATGCATTATTGTGTGTGGGTGGCCTTCTAAGAGACAACCCTGGGAATGGACAGACCTTTGGAAATGTCAATGTGGCTTATGAAGTGGAAAGCCACTTGAACATGTGACATGTTTTGATGACTGGCCCTTTAAGAGGCAGACCCTAGAAGTGGACAAACCCTTGAAGAGGGTGACAAATTAGGGAATTATGTCCTTTAAGAGGTTGACCAGGGTTGTGTACAAACCCTCGAAACAACAGCATTTTAAGTGTACTGGCCCTTTAAGAGGTGGACCTGGGAAGCTTACAGACCTTTAAAATTGGCAATACTTTAAGGTGACTGGCCTATGAAGAGGATGACCATGGAAGTGGACAGTCCTTAAAGATGCATTATTGTGTGTGGGTGGCCTTCTAAGAGACAACCCTGGGAATGGACAGACCTTTGGAAATGTCAATGTGGCTTATGAAGTGGAAAGCCACTTGAACATGTGACATGTTTTGATGACTGGCCCTTTAAGAGGCAGACCCTAGAAGTGGACAAACCCTTGAAGAGGTGACAAATTTAGGGAATTATGTCCTTTAAGAGGTTGACCAGGGTTGAGTACAACCCTTGAAACAACAGCATTTTAAGTGTACTGGCCCTTTAAGAGGTGGGACCTGGGAAGCTTACAGACCTTTAAATTGGCAATACTTTAAGGTGACTGGCCTATGAAGAGGATGACCATGGAAGTGGACAGTCCTTAAAGATGCATAATTGTGTGTGGGTGGCCTTCTAAGAGACAACCCTGGGAATGGACAGACCTTTGGAAATGTCAATGTGGCTTATGAAGTGGAAAGCCACTTGAACATGTGACATGTTTTGCGGACTGGCCCTTTAAGAGGCAGACCCTAGAAGTGGACAAACCCTTGAAGAGGTGACAAATTTAGGGAATTATGTCCTTTAAGAGGTTGACCAGGGTTGTGTACAAACCCTTGAAACAACAGCATTTTAAGTGTACTGGCCCTTTAAGAGGTGGACCTGGGAAGCTTACAGACCTTTAAAATTGGCAATACTTTAAGGTGACTGGCCTATGAAGAGGATGACCATGGAAGTGGACAGTCCTTAAAGATGCATTATTGTGTGTGGGTGGCCTTCTAAGAGACAACCCTGGGATGGACAGACCTTTGGAAATGTCAATGTGGCTTATGAAGTGGAAAGCCACTTGAACATGTGACATGTTTTGCGGACTGGCCCTTTAAGAGGCAGACCCTAGAAGTGGACAAACCCTTGAAGACGGTGACAAATTTAGGGAATTATGTCCTTTAAGAGGTTGACCAGGGTTGTGTACAAACCCTTGAAACAACAGCATTTTAAGTGTACTGGCCCTTTAAGAGGTGGACCTGGAAGCTTACAGACCTTTAAAATTGGCAATACTTTAAGGTGACTGGCCTATGAAGAGGATGACCATGGAAGTGGACAGTCCTTAAAGATGCATTATTGTGTGTGGGTGGCCTTCTAAGAGACAACCCTGGGAATGGACAGACCTTTGGAAATGTCAATGTGGCTTATGAAGTGGAAAGCCACTTGAACATGTGACATGTTTTGATGACTGGCCCTTTAAGAGGCAGACCCTAGATATGGACAAACCCTTGAAGAGGTGACAAATTTAGGGAATTATGTCCTTTAAGAGGTTGACCAGGGTTGTGTACAAACCCTTGAAACAACAGTATTTTAAGTGTACTGGCCCTTTAAGAGGTGGACCTGGGAAGCTTACAGACCTTTAAAATGGCAATACTTTAAGGTGACTGGCCTATGAAGAGGGATGACCATGGAAGTGGACAGTCCTTAAAGATGCATTATTGTGTGTGGGTGGCCTTCTAAGAGACAACCCTGGGAATGGACAGACCTTTGGAAATGTCAATGTGGCTTATGAAGTGGAAAGCCACTTGAACATGTGACATGTTTTGCGGACTGGCCCTTTAAGAGGCAGACCCTAGAAGTGGACAAACCCTTGAAGAGGTGACATATTTAGGGAATTATGTCCTTTAAGAGGTTGACCAGGGTTGTGTACAAACCCTCGAAACAACAGCATTTTAAGTGTACTGGCCCTTTAAGAGGTGGACCTGGGAAGCTTACAGACCTTTAAAATTGGCAATACTTTAAGGTGACTGGCCTATGAAGAGGATGACCATGGAAGTGGACAGTCCTTAAAGATGCATTATTGTGTGTGGGTGGCCTTCTAAGAGACAACCCTGGGAATGGACAGACCTTTGGAAATGTCAATGTGGCTTATGAAGTGGAAAGCCACTTGAACATGTGACATGTTTTGATGACTGGCCCTTTAAGAGGCAGACCCTAGAAGTGGACAAACCCTTGAAGAGGTGACAAATTTAGGGAATTATGTCCTTTAAGAGGTGACCAGGGTTGTGTACAAACCCTCGAAACAACAGCATTTTAAGTGTACTGGCCCTTTAAGAGGTGGACCTGGGAAGCTTACAGACCTTTAAAATTGGCAATACTTTAAGGTGACTGGCCTATGAAGAGGATGACCATGGAAGTGGACAGTCCTTAAAGATGCATTATTGTGTGTGGGTGGCCTTCTAAGAGACAACCCTGGGAATGGACAGACCTTTGGAAATGTCAATGTGGCTTATGAAGTGGAAAGCCACTTGAACATGTGACATGTTTGATGACTGGCCCTTTAAGAGGCAGACCCTAGAAGTGGACAAACCCTTGAAGAGGTGACAAATTTAGGGAATTATGTCCTTTAAGAGGTTGACCAGGGTTGAGTACAACCCTTGAAACAACAGCATTTTAAGTGTACTGGCCCTTTAAGAGGTGGACCTGGGAAGCTTACAGACCTTTAAAATTGGCAATACTTTAAGGTGACTGGCCTATGAAGAGGATGACCATGGAAGTGGACAGTCCTTAAAGATGCATTATTGTGTGTGGGTGGCCTTCTAAGAGACAACCCTGGGAATGGACAGACCTTTGGAAATGTCAATGTGGCTTATGAAGTGGAAAGCCACTTGAACATGTGACATGTTTTGCGGACTGGCCCTTTAAGAGGCAGACCCTAGAAGTGGACAAACCCTTGAAGAGGTGACAAATTTAGGGAATTATGTCCTTTAAGAGGTTGACCAGGGTTGTGTACAAACCCTTGAAACAACAGCATTTTAAGTGTACTGGCCCTTTAAGAGGTGGACCTGGGAAGCTTACAGACCTTTAAAATTGGCAATACTTTAAGGTGACTGGCCTATGAAGAGGATGACCATGGAAGTGGACAGTCCTTAAAGATGCATTATTGTGTGTGGGTGGCCTTCTAAGAGACAACCCTGGGAATGGACAGACCTTTGGAAATGTCAATGTGCTTATGAAGTGGAAAGCCACTTGAACATGTGACATGTTTTGATGACTGGCCCTTTAAGAGGCAGACCCTAGATATGGACAAACCCTTGAAGAGGTGACAAATTTAGGGAATTATGTCCTTTAAGAGGTTGACCAGGGTTGTGTACAAACCTTGAAACAACAGTATTTTAAGTGTACTGGCCCTTTAAGAGGTGGACCTGGGAAGCTTACAGACCTTTAAAATTGGCAATACTTTAAGGTGACTGGCCTATGAAGAGGATGACCATGGAAGTGGACAGTCCTTAAAGATGCATTATTGTGTGTGGGTGGCCTTCTAAGAGACAACCCTGGGAATGGACAGACCTTTGGAAATGTCAATGTGGCTTATGAAGTGGAAAGCCACTTGAACATGTGACATGTTTTGCGGACTGGCCCTTTAAGAGGCAGACCCTAGAAGTGGACAAACCCTTGAAGAGGTGACATATTTAGGGAATTATGTCCTTTAAGAGGTTGACCAGGGTTGTGTACAAACCCTCGAAACAACAGCATTTTAAGTGTACTGCCCTTTAAGAGGTGGACCTGGGAAGCTTACAGACCTTTAAAATTGGCAATACTTTAGGTGACTGGCCTATGAAGAGGATGACCATGGAAGTGGACAGTCCTTAAAGATGCATTATTGTGTGTGGGTGGCCTTCTAAGAGACAACCCTGGAATGGACAGACCTTTGGAAATGTCAATGTGGCTTATGAAGTGGAAAGCCACTTGAACATGTGACATGTTTTGATGACTGGCCCTTTAAGAGGCAGACCCTAGAAGTGGACAAACCCTTGAAGAGGTGACAAATTTAGGGAATTATGTCCTTTAAGAGGTTGACCAGGGTTGTGTACAAACCCTCGAAACAACAGCATTTTAAGTGTACTGGCCCTTTAAGAGGTGGACCTGGGAAGCTTACAGACCTTTAAAATTGGCAATACTTTAAGGTGACTGGCCTATGAAGAGGATGACCATGGAAGTGGACAGTCCTTAAAGATGCATTATTGTGTGTGGGTGGCCTTCTAAGAGACAACCCTGGGGAATGGACAGACCTTTGGAAATGTCAATGTGGCTTATGAAGTGGAAAGCCACTTGAACATGTGACATGTTTTGATGACTGGCCCTTTAAGAGGCAGACCCTAGAAGTGGACAAACCCTTGAAGAGGTGACAATTTAGGGAATTATGTCCTTTAAGAGGTTGACCAGGGTTGAGTACAAACCCTTGAAACAACAGCATTTTAAGTGTACTGGCCCTTTAAGAGGTGGACCTGGGAAGCTTACAGACCTTTAAAATTGGCAATACTTTAAGGTGACTGGCCTATGAAGAGGATGACCATGGAAGTGGACAGTCCTTAAAGATGCATAATTGTGTGTGGGTGGCCTTCTAAGAGACAACCCTGGGAATGGACAGACCTTTGGAAATGTCAATGTGGCTTATGAAGTGGAAAGCCACTTGAACATGTGACATGTTTTGCGGACTGGCCCTTTAAGAGGCAGACCCTAGAAGTGGACAAACCCTTGAAGAGGTGACAAATTTAGGGAATTATGTCCTTTAAGAGGTTGACCAGGGTTGTGTACAAACCCTTGAAACAACAGCATTTTAAGTGTACTGGCCCTTTAAGAGGTGGACCTGGGAAGCTTACAGACCTTTAAAATTGGCAATACTTTAAGGTGACTGGCCTATGAAGAGGATGACCATGGAAGTGGACAGTCCTTAAAGATGCATTATTGTGTGTGGGTGGCCTTCTAAGAGACAACCCTGGGAATGGACAGACCTTTGGAAATGTCAATGTGGCTTATGAAGTGGAAAGCCACTTGAACATGTGACATGTTTTGCGGACTGGCCCTTTAAGAGGCAGACCCTAGAAGTGGACAAACCCTTGAAGAGGTGACAAATTTAGGGAATTATGTCCTTTAAGAGGTTGACCAGGGTTGTGTACAAACCCTTGAAACAACAGCATTTTAAGTGTACTGGCCCTTTAAGAGGTGACCTGGAAGCTTACAGACCTTTAAAATTGGCAATACTTTAAGGTGACTGGCCTATGAAGAGGATGACCATGGAAGTGGACAGTCCTTAAAGATGCATTATTGTGTGTGGGTGGCCTTCTAAGAGACAACCCTGGGAATGGACAGACCTTTGGAAATGTCAATGTGGCTTATGAAGTGGAAAGCCACTTGAACATGTGACATGTTTTGCGGACTGGCCCTTTAAGAGGCAGACCCTAGAAGTGGACAAACCCTTGAAGAGGTGACAAATTTAGGGAATTATGTCCTTTAAGAGGTTGACCAGGGTTGTGTACAAACCCTTGAAAACAACAGCATTTTAAGTGTACTGGCCTTTAAGAGGTGGACCTGGGAAGCTTACAGACCTTTAAAATTGGCAATACTTTAAGGTGACTGGCCTATGAAGAGGATGACCATGGAAGTGGACAGTCCTTAAAGATGCATTATTGTGTGTGGGTGGCCTTCTAAGAGACAACCCTGGGAATGGACAGACCTTTGGAAATGTCAATGTGGCTTATGAAGTGGAAAGCCACTTGAACATGTGACATGTTTTGCGGACTGGCCCTTTAAGAGGCAGACCCTAGAAGTGGACAAAACCCTTGAAGAGGTGACAAATTTAGGGAATTATGTCCTTTAAGAGGTTGACCAGGGTTGTGTACAAACCCTTGAAACAACAGCATTTTAAGTGTACTGGCCCTTTAAGAGGTGGACCTGGGAAGCTTACAGACCTTTAAAATTGGCAATACTTTAAGGTGACTGGCCTATGAAGAGGATGACCATGGAAGTGGACAGTCCTTAAAGATGCATTATTGTGTGTGGGTGGCCTTCTAAGAGACAACCCTGGGAATGGACAGACCTTTGGAAATGTCAATGTGGCTTATGAAGTGGAAAGCCACTTGAACATGTGACATGTTTTGATGACTGGCCCTTTAAGAGGCAGACCCTAGATATGGACAAACCCTTGAAGAGGTGACAAATTTAGGGAATTATGTCCTTTAAGAGGTTGACCAGGGTTGTGTACAAACCCTTGAAACAACAGTATTTTAAGTGTACTGGCCCTTTAAGAGGTGGACCTGGGAAGCTTACAGACCTTTAAAATTGGCAATACTTTAAGGTGACTGGCCTATGAAGAGGATGACCATGGAAGTGGACAGTCCTTAAAGATGCATTATTGTGTGTGGGTGGCCTTCTAAGAGACAACCCTGGGAATGGACAGACCTTTGGAAATGTCAATGTGGCTTATGAAGTGGAAAGCCACTTGAACATGTGACATGTTTTGCGGACTGGCCCTTTAAGAGGCAGACCCTAGAAGTGGACAAACCCTTGAAGAGGTGACATATTTAGGGAATTATGTCCTTTAAGAGGTTGACCAGGGTTGTGTACAAACCCTCGAAACAACAGCATTTTAAGTGTACTGGCCCTTTAAGAGGTGGACCTGGGAAGCTTACAGACCTTTAAAATTGGCAATACTTTAAGGTGACTGGCCTATGAAGAGGATGACCATGGAAGTGGACAGTCCTTAAAGATGCATTATTGTGTGTGGTGGCCTTCTAAGAGACAACCCTGGGAATGGACAGACCTTTGGAAATGTCAATGTGGCTTATGAAGTGGAAAGCCACTTGAACATGTGACATGTTTTGATGACTGGCCCTTTAAGAGGCAGACCCTAGAAGTGGACAAACCCTTGAAGAGGTGACAAATTTAGGGAATTATGTCCTTTAAGAGGTTGACCAGGGTTGTGTACAAACCCTCGAAACAACAGCATTTTAAGTGTACTGGCCCTTTAAGAGGTGGACCTGGGAAGCTTACAGACCTTTAAAATTGGCAATACTTTAAGGTGACTGGCCTATGAAGAGGATGACCATGGAAGTGACAGTCCTTAAAGATGCATTATTGTGTGTGGGTGGCCTTCTAAGAGACAACCCTGGGAATGGACAGACCTTTGGAAATGTCAATGTGGCTTATGAAGTGGAAAGCCACTTGAACATGTGACATGTTTTGATGACTGGCCCTTTAAGAGGCAGACCCTAGAAGTGGACAAACCCTTGAAGAGGTGACAAATTTAGGGAATTATGTCCTTTAAGAGGTTGACCAGGGTTGAGTACAACCCTTGAAACAACAGCATTTTAAGTGTACTGGCCCTTTAAGAGGTGGACCTGGGAAGCTTACAGACCTTTAAAATTGGCAATACTTTAAGGTGACTGGCCTATGAAGAGGATGACCATGGAAGTGGACAGTCCTTAAAGATGCATTATTGTGTGTGGGTGGCCTTCTAAGAGACAACCCTGGGAATGGACAGACCTTTGGAAATGTCAATGTGGCTTATGAAGTGGAAAGCCACTTGAACATGTGACATGTTTTGCTGACTGGCCCTTTAAGAGGCAGACCCTAGAAGTGGACAAACCCTTGAAGAGGGTGACAAATTTAGGGAATTATGTCCTTTAAGAGGTTGACCAGGGTTGTGTACAAACCTTGAAACAACAGCATTTTAAGTGTACTGGCCCTTTAAGAGGTGGACCTGGGAAGCTTACAGACCTTTAAAATTGGCAATACTTTAAGGTGACTGGCCTATGAAGAGGATGACCATGGAAGTGGACAGTCCTTAAAGATGCATTATTGTGTGTGGGTGGCCTTCTAAGAGACAACCCTGGGAATGGACAGACCTTTGGAAATGTCAATGTGGCTTATGAAGTGGAAAGCCACTTGAACATGTGACATGTTTTGCGGACTGGCCCTTTAAGAGGCAGGACCCTAGAAGTGGACAAACCCTTGAAGAGGTGACAAATTTAGGGAATTATGTCCTTTAAGAGTTGAGCCAGGGTTGTGTACAAACCCTTGAAACAACAGCATTTTAAGTGTACTGGCCCTTGTAAGAGGTGGACCTGGGAAGCTTACAGACCTTTAAATTGGCAATACTTTAAGGTGACTGGCCTATGAAGAGGATGACCATGGAAGTGGACAGTCCTTAAAGATGCATTATTGTGTGTGGGTGGCCTTCTAAGAGACAACCCTGGGAATGGACAGACCTTTGGAAATGTCAATGTGGCTTATGAAGTGGAAAGCCACTTGAACATGTGACATGTTTTGATGACTGGCCCTTTAAGAGGCAGACCCTAGATATGGACAAACA